>NW_027202382.1:26625849-27180849 GCF_024711535.1 Dipodomys merriami
CCTAACAGGGCCACAATGTGAAATCTACTCTGTATATTTACTTTGTATGTAGCACTAAGTACATACAAAACTGGCTTAAGATAATTTCCTTGGTGAGCTCAAATATTATAACTGCCACATAGATCTTTGGTAGGAATTCAAGTGCAAAAAGGATTCTTTATTCAAATTTGTCCATATTTGGATGTTATTGTCTTTGCCAGGAAAGAGGGGATGAATTAATTTTCATATAGAAAAAAAAGGAAATTGGCTGTGGTTGTCTGGAGTGAAAAGAGAATGAATTCACCAAGTGGAATCTGTCTGGTCAGTCTGAGGTTTAGGGACATTCTGTAGCTTCTGAACCTGAACAGAAGAGTGTATCAGAATAACAATATTAATATTCACTATTAAGTGGATTTCAGTAGTTCATAAAAACCTTTTGACTCATGTTATGAGAAAGTTAATGCCAAGTTTTTCACAGATCAAATGATAAGATGCATAAAATTTGTACATTTTTAATTTGAACATATTTAGATGTTTTGTTATAGATAATTTGATAGATAATATGAATCAAAGTCTATTTTCACAAACATATGCCAATATTACCTTAGAGGGTCATAGTTGTGTGTCTGAGCTAGAGGATTACAAGGGTCCCAAGGCTGACCTGAGTGCCCTAGTTATAAAACTGCTCAGGTATATTCCATGACAAATCAGTGAGCCCAAAATTGTCTGGATAGAGGCATGGCTACATGTTGTATCCCATGAAAGCTGTCTTTTGAAAGCTTATATGCTGCTTAAGGTAGAATCAGAGGTGGCTGAGGAGAGAGCTAAGCTGACATTGGCTTTTCCCTCTAGGGAAGTCTCTACAGGGCTCTGCATGTGTTTGTTTTTCATTCATCAGGACCTTATATGCAGCTATCCACTGTCTGGGGCCTTGTGGTTCCTTCAGAATGGAAAATCCTGGCTTTTGTTAACTTTATATATGTAATTACTAGTGAAGACTTATTCCAAATGGGTGGTGCTTTACTGAGCTGCCCCTGTGGCATGTGCCTGCCACATGTGCAGGCATGGATGTGTGTGATGTATGTGAGTAGCTCATATAAAAAGTAGACTCTGAAGGATTCAGTTCTGCCTTTTGAACTGACCCATATGTGTCCTTTGGAAGTGTGAACTTGATCATCCAATGAAGCAGTGATATAAATGCATCTTTTATATCTCATATTCCATGTCAGCATTATTTATAGAAACTTGCAGGCAGAAGTCTGTTGTTTTAAGGGTAGTTAAATAAAGATACTTAAGGAGCCAGTGGTAATACCTACTGACAAAAGAGAATATTAATCTCAGAGCCTTTGACTAAACAGCATGGCAATACTCAAATCACATTTCAACATATTCCTTTGAAGGGAAGCTATTTTATCTTCATCCAAGGTGGTATTGATAGACTTATGGACTGAGTTTTGCTGGTCTCCAGAAGCTTGTCAGTGTTCCAGTGACATGGTTTCTTCAACTAATGCAACTAGTAAAGTCCATGTGGAAATGGTTTTGATACCTCCTGTCTGTCTTTCATGTGAACCCTTTTCAAGGCTGCAGAAAGAATATGGCTTGCAGAAAATTGAGGGTGTCCCAAAGTAGTATTAAATGCCCTGATGACATCTAAACAAGTCAGTGGATTCTTTGGAAAGGTAGATATTACCAAACATTGGAGAGGCTTGGAGTTATACCATATTTGGTTCAGGGGGTTTGTTAGGTCTCATTCTCACCTCCCATTTGGGAAGTCATATTGTCTGTGGCTTCTAGTCCAGGTGATATGCATACTCACAGGAAAAGAATCTTATCGCTGAACAAGGCAGTCTGTTTCCAAAGAAAGTCTTTGTTGAGCTGAAATACACTTATGTAACATTTGGTTAGAGTTTTGCCTTCTAGTCTGAACAAATGGAGAGGGGTAGCAGGTTCGATTTCATTCCATCAATTAAGAATCCCTTAGCAGTTTGGCTTATTGATCTCTAAGATGAAGATGAGAATCCTTGTCACCTAGACTATGGTATATTTTGTTCATTCATCATCCTGCTTGACACATGATGGCATTTATTGAATGTTCTCTTCCTCCTCCTTCTTGGCAGCTCTTCAAACACTCGGAGACAGCAAGTCTGTTTCCTTTTGTATTTTCTTTTTTCTGGCTACTATGCCTTAGATCAAAGGGGTAGAGCTGAAAGTGGAGGCTGGGAAAAACCCATGTCAGTGTCTCCTAAAGTGTAGCCATCTTTAGGTAAGAAAGACTAGTTTTAGACAGTACATGGATGACCATTTTGCAATTAAATTCAGATCTAACTCAATAACCTATTTCATAGTAACTTTCTATTTTTGTAGGTGGATTTAATTACTTTTCTCATTGTTGTGACAAAATGCCTGGCAGAAGCAAGTTAAAGGAGGCAGGATTTATTTCAGAGAGCTCCATCTATAGCCTTGGTTCCATTGGTTCTAGGCTCATAATGAGGCAGAACCCTCTTGACAGGGGGAGCAAGGAGAGGGTGAGGCTGCTTGCCTCATTCTGGACAGGAAGCAGAGTGAAGCCGAAAGGCACCAGACATCAGGCATAACGTTCAAAAGCATGACCCCAGTGACCTTCTCCCACCAGGCCCCATCTTCTAAAGATTCCACCATCTCCCAAAATAGTGCCATCAGCTGGGGACCAAGCATTCAACATATGAGTCTGTAGGGAACATTCATGGTCAAACCATAACACGGGATACTCTTTTTCCATATATGATAGAGATATAAAGTCTGCTTTAAATATAAGTTTTGTAAGGGTAGAAATGAATCAAGTACAAAGGAAAGAGCTCTTGTTACTTAGTTTAAAATCAAGTCAGTTTCAAGCAAGTTGAACTCAATTTCAAAATTTTGTTAGCAAGCCAAATTGAAAAGACTGCCTACTACATGATTCCAACTGAATGACATTTTAGAAAGGGCAAAAGTATAGAGGCAGTAAAAAGATCAGTGGGTTCCAGGGGTTGAGGAGGAGAGAGAGGACCAATCAGTGGAATACAAAGGGTTTCTAGGGTAATGAAACTACTCGGATACTGAGACACACACACACACACACACACACACACACACACACACACACACATACATATATTATATACTGTAATAGGTATCATATATAAATACATATAAAATATGTAAATATATAAGGTATCTGACATTACAGTATCAATGTATAGGTATATACATAATCTTTCAAAATCCACAAAAATGTACACCACAGAATGGATCCTGTGTTATACTATGCAAGCTATGGACCTGAATTAATAACATACTGATATTGGCTCACCAGTTGTAACAAATTACCCTACTAATGCAAGATATTAATAGCAGAAACTAGGGGAGGGGAATTTGGAAACCTTCTGTACTTTCAGCTCAATATTTTAATAGGCCTAAAACTTAAAGCAAAGCTTATTAATTTAAAAATCTTATTAATAACTAAGGCATCTTACCAATCTAAGTATTTATCTGCTATCATTTTTCCATCTGCCTGGAGGAGAACTAATGTCTAAAAATAAATGAGTCACATTTCTCCACAAAATGGTATCTATTTATTCTAGTTGCCAACTTTCTGAGATACTCAGGCCCTCAGTTCTTAGGGATTATAGTTCTCTTCCTCTCTAATTTACCAGTTTCCATTCATTATTAAATTCTGATATTCCTCTACTTCTCCTTTTGCTGTCTTTGGTATCTCAGAATTCTTCAATTTATTCACTTAATTTGTGTATTGATAGTCTCTTGGATGGTCTTCTTTATTATACTCCCTGTTCCAAAGTAATATGCTAAGATTTGATACAATTGTGTGTGGATATCAATTTCATTTCATTTCATTCTTTCTTTCTTTCTTTTTTTTTTTTGGGGGGGGGTCCGGTCGTGGGGCCTGAACTCTGGGCCTGGGCACTGTCCCTCAGCTCTTCAGCTCAAGGCTAGCGCTCTACCACTTGAGCCACAGCACCACTTCCAGCTTTTTTCCTTTTGCTTATGTGGTGCTTAGGAATTAAACCCAGGGCCTCAGGCATGCAAGGCAAGCGCTCTACCACTGAGCCAACTTCCCAGCCCCTCATTTCATTCTTTCTTAGAGAATTTACAAACCTCTGTTTCCAATCATCAAATGGCTCAAATGATCAAAGACCTAAATATTAGATGCTTAAGTCGTAGATGAAGATCTACCACTAGTTGAATAAAAGATAATAAAAACAACTGTAATCTCTTATTAAGTACCATAGATCCATGATGTTTGTTCAGACCAAGACTTTCATACTCCCACTGATATAATACGAGGATTTGTTTTCCAGAAGTCATGTGCTAGAAACTTAACCCCCAAATTCATGTTAATAGTATTTGGAGGTGGAGTCTATGGGAGTTAATTGAGATTCCATGAGGTTCTGAGGATGTTTATACATACTATGAAGCCCCTGGTTGTATTAATGGCTTAATGGGATGGAAAAGAGAGACATGAACTAGCATGCTGGATAATGCTCTATGCCATTTTATGATACAGGAAGAAGGCCTTTACCAGGAGCTGATTCAAAGCTCTTGGACGTTCTGACCTTTACAACCTTGATCCAAATAAATAAATGTCTATTCTTTATTAATTACCAAGTTTGTGGTATTGTGTTATAGCAACAGAAAATGGACTAACATACCCATTCACTGCCTGGAGTGTTGATGGCTAGAAGCTCTCATCTAACTTCCTTTTTTAGGAATTGCCCTTACTTGAAGACAGTCACTTTCTATGGCTAACTCACACCTGACAACTTGAGGATGTAAGAGTATAAGCCTTGAAGGTGACATATTGGAAGGGTCATTGAGCGCATGAGCTCCTATGGGCTTGGCTGCCCATTGTGATGCCTCAGAATTCAGCTTCTCTGCCATTTCCATCAGCTTTTGTTACTTAATATTGTTTCCAGTAATCCTTTTGCACATGAGCCTCTGTCTTGGCATTTGCTTCTTAAAGAAGAAAATCTTTTATTATTTTTTAATGATTTTTTATTGTGAAAATACCGTACAGAGGGGTTACAATTACATGAGCAAGGTAATAAATACATTTCTTATCAAGCATTGTTGCCTCCTCCTTTGTTTTTCCCCTACCATCCCTGCCCTCCCATCTCCACTACACTTCCCCATCTCCCCCCAACCCCCCAACAAAGTTGTAAAGTTCCTTTTTCGACATAATCTTGCACATCTCATTGTTGAAAATTGATCCACCTGTATCCTATTTAAGCAATTTGTTTTTTCACTTCCCTGCCCCAAATTATACCAACATCAAATACAGTGAAAACAGGGGTTATACTGTAGAGGAGGGACATACAAAGCAACAAAACAATCACCTTATAAATACCTTAGAAACAATAGCAAGAAAGAAAAAACCACTTGTGTCCTTATCTTGGGGTTCATTTCGCCTAACATCATCTTATCTGACCTTTTCTGCTTGTCTCAGACATATACTAGTTATTGCAAATAAGGGAAACCATGGGACCTATGTTTCTTTGGACCTGGCTAACTTCACTTAATATAATTTTTCAAGTCTTTCCATTTCCTAACAAATGGGGCAATGTCATTCTTTCTGATGGAGGCATAGAATTCCATTGTGTATATATACCACATTTCCTTGATCCATTCATCTACTGAGGGGCATCAGGGTTGGTTCCATATCTTAGCTATGGTAAATAATGATGCAGTAAACATAATTGTACTGGTAGCTTTAGTATGGTCTTGTTTGTGATCATTCGGGTAAATGCCCAAAAGTGGGATTGCTGGGTCATAGGGGAGCTCTTTCCAAAGTGGTTGAACTAGTTTACACCCACCAACAATGCAGTAGGGTTCCCTTCTGTCCACATCCCCTCCAGCATCTGTTGTTATTAGAGTTCTTGATTATAGTCAACAGCATCTGAGGTCAACTGGATTCTTAAGTCTCTCATGCAAGGTCCATCATCTCTAAGTCATCTTTCCTCTAGGATTCAGGTCCATTTTCACAGGTATACACTATTTTTATAATAATGATAGTAATAGTAATAATAGTCATCTGTTGTTAAATACTTTCCAGGTTCCAGTTCCTCTGCTAGGATATTTTCTTTATGAGCTCTGATCTTTCTAATCCTTTGTGACAGAGGCCTGCTCACCAGATGAGACCATAAGGATCTGGAAATGATCAGAAGTGGTCCAGTCACACAGGTGTTTGGACTTATGGAAGTGCAGTCAGTAGCCTCAGGGAAGTTTGGAACATAAATGCTTTGCAACTGAATTACTTACTTCAGCTCATTTACTTTTCCATGAACAGGGACATAGTTGATGCCAAGAGATGGAGGCTAAGTGAGATGAGGCAGGCTAGCAATCATCCCATTCAACCTGCTCATCACTGATTCTTTTCTCAGAGATGTATCCGCACTTACTCTTATAACACTTACAGGAAGCAGAGCTGCTTCCCCTCTCCTAAATGTAGCCAAGCCCCACACCAGACTTTTGTTCGTGACTTGGTTTGTCTTTACAAATACTCACTCTTCAGCCTTATCCTATCCATTCTTCAGTTTGGTCAAAAAAACAATCTTTTTCAGAAATATTTTCCTATTGCTACCCCCAGATAAAGAATTTACCTCCGGAATACTTGAACACTCAGTGTGGTTCAACTTAATATATCCTCTTCACTCATATCTCATAGAGCTTATCTTAAAATTTGGAGGGCTTTTCATGAAGCTGAAGTTTTGGTTGTTTGATGACTCTAATATCACATGAATTTGAATCCATTGGAAAAGGCACAAGAAACTAAATTTGTTATGGCAAAATCCAGAGTTTCTGGATACTGGCTTAGAGGAGGTAATTCTGCCCTGTTATTCATTCGTCCATGTCTGAATCCTGGGATTTGATGTAGATTACCAACAGAGAGTGCAAATAGAGCAAGAGGCAGGCCCAGTTTGAATTCTGGAAAATCCAAAAGAGAGCAAATAGTTAGATTGAGTTCAGTTTCACCCAGTGGCAGGTAGGAAGGAAATGGAGCCAGGAGAGGAGGGAGTCTGAACTGTTCCTTTAGTATTATATCTTCTTGGGGAAGAGAGAGGCATCCTCTCTCTTTAAGGAAATAAATGGAATGGGGTGAAATGCCCTCCCTGCCCCCTTCCATGTGATTCTGAGGGATGATCCAGAGCATAAGCTCCTGGTAGGCAGCTTGCCTCATCTCTACTTCTTCTGAGCGCTCATTTGTTGCCCAGCCTAGAAGGTTGGAAGTTTCCCAAGAATGACATCATTTTATGGCACTTTTATACAGTGCCAACTCTTAGAATACTAGAGCCCAGAATTCTAGTTTTAACTTATCCTGTTAAAAGCAAATGTTTCCTTCTCTTCATTCATTACCCCATCCTATGATGAGTTCTAAGGGTTTTTTTGGAATACTGTTAGACCAGGACTGCTCTGCCAGGTTGACTAGAATAGGCAGAACATTTTAGTATCTGCAGTTGGGAAGTCATGGAAGAACTGTTAGCATATTTTCCTATGTGAGCAAGTCTTATGTCAGCCTTAGCAAAAATAAGACTTTTAAATAAACCCAAACTATTCCATGATGTGATTCTAGGAGTGATAATTGTATAAAAATGTGAAAAAGGAAATTTTTGTGGTAATTTGGCAGAACCCTCTCCCCTTTATGTCTTATCACTCCCAAGGAAGTCTGAATATGCCTTTTGTATTTTGTTTAATTTGTTTTGTTATTGTAAGGATGATGTACAGGGGTTACAGTTACATAACTTAGTCAAGCAGTATGTTTCTTTCCGAGTGTTGGTGGCTCATGCAGCTACTCAGGAGGCTGAGATCTGAGGATCAGAGTTCAAAGGTAACCCAGGCAGAAAGTTCCTCTTATCATGAATTAACCACTTAAAAACTAGAAGTAGTGGCTCAAAGAGGTAGAGTATTGACCTTGAGCAAAAGAGCCTAGGCCCTGAGTTCAAGCCCCATACCAGACCAAAAAAGGGTACAATGCCAGGCTCTGGTGGCTCACGCCTATAATCCTAGCTACTTAGGAGGTTGAGATCTGAGGATCACAGTTCAAAGCCAGCCCGTGAAACTCTTATCTCCAATACGCCACCACAAAACTGGAAGTGGCACTGTGACTCAAGTGGTAGAACATGAGCCTTGAGCTGAAGAGCTGAGGGACAGTGCTCAGGCCCAGAGTGCAACCCCCATGACTAAAAAAATAGTATATTTCTTTCTTTCTTTCTTCTTTTTTTTTAAAATGTGGCTTTCCAATGTCTGGGCATCTATTTTTTTAAATACATTTTTTATTGTAAAAATACTGTACAGAGGGGTTACAGTTACATGAGTAAGGTAATGAGTACATTTCTTCTCAAGCATTGTTACCTCCTCCTCTGTTTTTCCCCTACCCTCCCTTCCCTCCCACCTCCACAACTACACTTTGCCCCCCTCACCCCCCCGCCTAAATTGTACAGTTCATTTTTTTCTTTTTTTGTATTTTTTATTGTGAAAATACTGTACAGAAGGTTTACAATTACATGAGCAAGGTAATTAGTACATTTCCTGCCAAGCATTGTTGCCTCCTCCTTTGTTTCCCCTTCCCATCCCTTCCCATCCCTCCCCCTGAAAGTAAAGTTCGTTTTTGACATAACATCTTGTACATCTCATTATTGCAATGGGTCCACCTGTATCTCTATTTAAACAATGTTTTTTCCCTTCCCCTCCCAATTATACCAACATCAAATACAGTGAATGATAAATGGATCAAGAAAATGTATATATACACAATGGAATTCTATGCCTCCATTAGAAAGAATGACATTGCCCCATTTGTTGGGAAATGGAAAGCACACAGAATTCTTAACTCTTGTGTATGACAATGATTTTTTCTGCTTGTATATTTTCACAAGAAAAAAAGAATTAAAAAAAACTCATATTCTGCCTCTTCCAGGGTAATATTCATGTGAATGTCACCAAAACTTTTATGAATTGTAGTAGAAGTAATTGAGCTGGTAAAGTTCATTTTTTAACATAGTGTCTTGTACATCACATTGTTACAATGGGTCAACCTGTATCCCTATTTAAGCATTTTGTTTTTTCCCTTCCCCTCCCCAAGCTAGAGAAGTGTATATACAAGATGCAGGGCATTGACATCAAATACAGCGAAAATAGGGGTTATACCATGGGAGAAGAACATACAAAGAAACAACCCAGATGCCCCTCAGTAAGAAAATATGATATATATATATATATATATATATATATGTATACACACACACACACACACACACACACACACACACACACACACACACACACACACACACACACACACATATATAATAGAATTCTATGCCTCCATCAGAAAGAATGACATCACCCCATTTGTTAGGAAATGGAAAGACTTGGAAAAAATTATATTAAGTGAAGTAAGCCAGGCCCAAAGCAACATAGATCCTGTGGTACATTTCTTTTTGAACAGTATCACCCCTTCTCTTGCCCTTTCCCAGTTTTTCCCTCCCATCCCTGCCCACAAGTTGTATGGTTCATTTTCAACATAGTGTCTAGTGAATGAATATCACCACTGCTTTGTTTACCCTTTGTCCAACCATTTCTGTGTCTCCCACACACATACTTATCCTCCAAAACAATAGAGAAATGAACAAAGTAGATAAAAGGAAAAGAAAACAAAACAGCAACAGGGAGGAAAACCCTCCTCCTTTCATTTCTTGGAGTTCATTTCAATAAATATTATTTTAGATGATCAGATGTACATAGCTATTGTGCCTTTTTGATACTCTCCTAAGAATATCCTCCTTTGGTCTCATTCTATGTGAATGCCTAGAGTCCTGTATAATTTATTGTTTTTCTTTTACCATCTTGTATGTTTACTTGTAGACTTATAGGTATATTCTAGTTACCACAAATGAGGGAAACCATGAAACCTATGTTTCTTTGGGTCTGGCTTACTTTGCTTAAAATACTTTTTCCAAGTTTTTCCATTTCCTTACAAATGGTACAATGTCATTCCTTCTGATGGATGAGTAGAACTCCATTGTATGTATATATACATACAATATGTATATGTATACATATGTATACAATATATACATTTTGTATACATACAATATGTATATACACACAATATGTATATACATACATATGTATGTATGTATATATCACATTTTCTTGATTCCTGGGTTGATTCTATGTTTTGTCTATGGTAAACAATGCTACAATAAACATGATTGTGTTGGTAACTTTAGTGTGGCCTTGTTTGCGTTCTGTGGGATAAATGCCCAGGAGTTTAATAGCTGGGTCATAGGGAAGCTCTATGTTTATTACCCTGCACTAGAATCAATTCAAAATGAATCAAAGACCTCAATGTAAGGCCAGATACCATGAACATATTACAAGAAGGGGTAAGGGAAACACTAGGGTTCCTAGACACAGGTTGGCACTTCCTAAGATCCAGAATCACAACAAATCTCAAAGAACAACTGGATAAATGGGACTGCATCAGACTGAAGAGTTTCTTCATGGCAAGAACATAGCTCAGAAGATAAATAGAAAGCCCACAGAATAGAAGAAGATTTTTTTTTACCAGCTGTGCATCAAAGATCTCATATCTCAAATATACTTAGAACTCAAAAAATTAACCCCTTAAAAGTAAACCCTCAAAGAAATAATGACCCAATTAATAAATGGGCTAAAGACTTTAATGAGACTTCTCAGCAGAAGTGAAAATGGCCAATAAACACATGAAGAAATGTCCAACATCTCTGGCCATAAAAGAAATGCAAATCAAAACAACATTGAGATTCCACCTCACCCCAGTTAGAATGGCCATTATCAAAAAAAAAAATCATAACTCATGCTGGCAGTTGGCCAGAAGGGGACACTACTACACTCTTGGTAGGAATGTAAGCTTGTTCAACCACTCTGGAAAGCAGCATGGAGGTTCCTCAAAAGAATTTGTCTTTTTTATATCTATAATATTATTGAGGGTAAAACATCTGAAGCCAAGTATGGATGTTCATGGATCTTGTCAGCCATTCAGTCTCCATTTGACAGATGAATTTGATGACCAGTACAGAGGAGAATATCTTTGTCATTGATTGGATCCCTCTCATTAGGATAGACAGAATTCTCAGCGATAGCTTAATTGCAAAAAACAAAACTTACAGGAAACAAAGTATTTTTCATCTGAAATTCATCTCTCACTGAACATTCTAGTTCTACCTACTAAATATCATGACCAGTGTAGGCTGCAAGAACTGAGAAGGACTCTTCACTCCAAGGAGAAAACCATAAGGTTTTTCAGTGAAGCCTTCAGTCAGGGAAACAAGAAAACTTAGATTGTGAGATGTTTTGTGGGTACACGTGTGTGTGTGTGTGAGAGAGAGGGAGGGGGAACGGGAGAGAGAGAAAGAAAGAATGGGAGAACGAGAGGGAAGGAGAGAGAAAGAGGGGGAGAGAAAAAGAGGGAAGGTGGGAGGGAGGGAGAGAAGAGAGAGTACTGGGTCTTGAAGTCAGGGCTTTTTGCTCTTGCTTGACTTTTTCATTCAAGGCTTGCTACCATTTCAGACATGCCTGTACTTCCAACTTTTTGCTGGTTATTTGAAAATAAAAGTCTCTGTGATTTGTCTGTCCAGGCTGACATCAAACCATAACCCTCAAATCTCAGCCTCCTCTGATTTACAGGCATTTACAGGCATGAGCCACCAGCTCCCAGATTACTGTGTTTGAAGTAATATCCAAGAAGGTCAAAGTAATGCATGTTGACCATTAAAATCCTTAATTAAAGAAATAACCAATAGTCTGTGAAAGGTGGCCCCTATGTATCATCAGGCATGTCAGCCGGCAGTATGCTAGGGAAAAAATATAATGTGAGAACCTTGGGCTTGCTTGTCAGGTTACTGGTGGGATGTTGGTTGTTTAGTCTTTAGTATTCACTTCTTAGGAAAACTTGATATCCAGTCTACCTGCCCAGTTATGAAGGTCTGGTTCTGGAGGGGAGAAGGTATGCTAGAATTAGGATTAGAATTAGACTCTTGACCCAGTAGGGTTCTGGAGAACATGGCAGGTAACAGTAAAATAAACTGAAGTGTTAAGAAGGGAGTTCATGAAGTCACTAGTTTGAGGCTCTTGGGCTCCTGGGCCCATAGGCTTTTCTTACCACTAGCATCTTGGCTGGCTAGCTTTTGATTGTGTCTAGCCCAGAGGAAGATCTGGGGCAGCTAAGTCCTGAATGCTTTGGCCATGCTAGCTCAGGGTCTAGGATCTTGTTGGTCTGTGAGATCAATAGAAGAGCCAAGATTTGAGTGACTCAAGCGAAGATGGAATATCAGGCCCCAGACTTCCTTTATTGGTGTCAGGAAGATATAAAGGAGTAAGGCTGTATATAAGACACTATATGAAAAAAAATCATAAAAACAACTGGAGAGGCAGACAAGATTGAAACAGGCAGGTGAGTCACCATATAAAGATAGCACTAGATGTACAGGAGGTCTTCTACCTTTGGAAAACAGAAACAATGGATTTTTTTTTTTTAAGAAAGAAAGGGGGCTCAGGCTTCTGTAGATTGTGTGTGATCTCTGCCTGGGCTCATAGCCCAGCAGGAAACTGTCCTAGAAAAGCTGCCCTGGAGGGAGCTTAGAGGCTGAACAGTCCCTGTCCTCAACAGAAAAGCACGTTTCTATTAGGTCTAAAGCCTCTGCTGATAGGTGGTTGACAGAGTCATAGGAAGAAATTCGGATGCACTGTGGGCACTAAAACTAGCAAGAAGAGGGCTTGGGTAGGGTGAAAGAAAGTAAAAGAGATAAAGGGAGAGACGTGGTAAGCGAGAAAGAGGCCAGACAAATATGCTGACAGAGTACTTTGCCATAGTTCCTATGATTTAGGTGTTTTAACTGAAAATTCTGAACATGAGTGTTTGCTAGGCCTTTTGTGACTTTGCTTTTCAGTTTTTAAGTTAGGTTTTATATAAAAAGTGTGTAAGATAATTTTCTAAGGCATTTCTTACCTTACTTTCTACTAAGCTGATTTAGGTTAAAATATTGAAACTTTTACCATCTGGTTACCAAAAGGGCTGGCCTTGCCTACTTTTGAATACCTTTAACTTAAATGGTTGCATTTGCAGAGCGGGAGAAATGATGACCTGTGTTTATGTTCAATGTTTTCCCAGCTCTGAAAGCCTGTACTTACCCACCTGTGGCTCTGGTATCAATGTGTGGTCTCTGTTCAAACTGTTTTCCTTTCACTTATTGGATTTTTGTGTTTACTACATCTCCATTTACACTCTCAGATGTAAAATAAACTATTTTAAAGTGATTTTCACACTTCTAGAGTTGAAACCAAGGTAAAAAAATGTATTGTTTTAGCAAGAAAAAATATACTAACCAGGGTGAAATAAAAATACTCACTTTTTCAACCCAAGGCCCAACTCTGGAATTTAATCATCTCTTGGAAAAATAAACCATTTTTAATATTATTTAATTCGTCACTGATTTAGAATGGGAATTAGATACCAAGAAGCAAAGACAATAAGGTTCTTGTTGGTTAGCACAGAAAGGCTAAAACATATTAATCTGAGTAAAGGTTACTAGACAATTGTTTTGTGCCTACTCTACATAAAAGCTCAGTTTTCAGGGTGAACTCTAGTGAACGTGGAAGCAAAATGAGGTGCCATGAACTTGAGGCCTTGGGCTGGGAGCCTGATTCCTGCTTTCCCAGCTGATCTGTCACGAATGCCATGCATCATCTAAAGCAGGAGATTTAACCTCGAGTCTCGATGTCTTGATCTGCAAATGAGAGACAGAAATAAAGAAGTGAGCAAGATTCTTCCCAAACTCTAGACTCTGATCCCACACCATGGACAATCAAATTCCCTCAACCCTGAGGAGTTGACTTGAGTGTCATTTGATCATTCACTTGGCAGTTAGGAGCTTGTTGTGGACAAGAGTCATGGACATGAATGTTGATTTTGGTAGTGAGGTGATGTGTTTAGGAGAATTAGTACTTTTGAACCTTCTTCATGCTGTAGCACACATGGAAACTGGGAAAGTACATTTGTATGTGCAAACCTCAGGCACTGATTCTTTTATCTGAATTCCTCAGACTCTTCTCAAATGCCTCCAGGTAAGAGCATTGATTTCTTGAACAGAAACCCATTACCTACTCCTAGTAGTCATAGTATCTACTGGTACAACAGGAATCTCTGAACTAAAAAATAGCATTTATTCAAGAAAGGAGAAATGGAGAACAATATTTTACACACACACACACCACCCCCCCCCACACACACACCCTACTACCACCACCACCACTTCCACCTCCAAAAATCAAAGGTAACTACTAAGGATAATACTCCTTTATATTTTTATTCTTTATTTATTTTCTTTTTTGGTGATACTGGGGTTTGACTTAGGACCTTACATTGGTTAAGCAGGAACTCTTCCACCTGAGCCACGCCCACAGACCTTTGGGCTTCAGTTACTATTTAGATAGGGTCTTGCATTTTTGCTCAGACTGGCCTGGATTGTGATCCTCCTGTTTATGCCTCTTAGGTGAGGCTATGCATGTCACTAAACCCAACTTATTGATTTTCATGGCATCTTGCTAACTTTTGGCCTAGGTGGCTTTGAACTCTGATCTTCTTGATCTCTGCCTCCCAAGATGGTGAGACTGAAGCTATTTTGTGTTTATTATTTTAAGAGAAAATCCATAATTAAGTCCAAGCTTGGAGCCTATACTCTAGATACTGGGAAGGTAGAGAGTAGGAGGACTTCAGTTTGAAGCCAGTCCTGGGAAGAAGTTAGTGAAGCATACACCACCCCCCTCCATTTAAAAATAATAGGCCAGGAATGGTGGTAGATGCCTATAATGTCAGCTATGAGGAGGGATAAGTAGGGGGAGTTCAAAGCTTACCCCAGTCAAAAATTCAGGACTCTTGTCTGAAAAATAACTGAAATGAAAAAGGGCCAGAAGTGTAGCTCAATTGGTAGAGCACTTTCCTAAGTACAAACTCATTATGTTAAAGAAAAATCCAGAATGAATGAAAAAGAATAAATAAGAAAGGAGAGAGAAGTTGATAATACTTTGATTCTGAGTCACCTCTAAAACATTCAGATGCAGATATTTAAATGATGGGTAGAAACTCAGTCTGGAATTTATTAAGCAATTCTGGGATGGAGACAGTTGGGAAGTCATTACTTAGGCTATGGAATGACAATTGAAGCCATGGATGCCACATATTTCTCAACTTCCTCAGAGAGGGAAAGTAATAGAGAGTAAAGAAGAGAGAAGGAGAAGGAGAGGCAGAAGGAGAGGAAGAAAGAGAACAAAGAAGGTGCTCAAGAAAACACTTTATTTTAGGATTGGCAAAGAGATAAAACTAGTAAAATCTATAGAGCTCATTTGGAGTTATTTACAAAGTAGCTAAAGTTTCATAAGCAAAAAGAAGACACAATGGTTTGATTGTGTCATTTAATTATGTGTATATAGGCATTCTCCATGGATTCATTCATTCTTGGAACCAGTGCCTATTGAATACCTACTATGTTCCTGGCATTCTGCTTACCATTGAAATTACAACAGAGGGAAAAGGAGGTCAAGTCCCTTCTGTAATACACATACACCCATACTTTAGAGCCTGCTTTTCCAGAGGTAAAACAAAAGGTAGACAGCCATGTATTTTTACAGAGAAAAACCCTCTTCTTATTCTAAAAGGTTGCCTGTATTAGCACCAACACATAGCTTTGTTGTATTTGTTTCTTGTCTGTTGTATTTGTTGTTGTATTTAGTTAAAATGTTAACTGGATGGTTGAGTTACAGGCTTCTAGCCAGAGCATGTTCCCCTTAAAGGAATTCCCAGTTAGTCAGTGAGGGAGCTGAGCTGGCATCTGTCTTACATTACTCAATAACTGGGCATCTGCAGGCTGACCTCATACTGTGGAGGCCTCAGCAGGGCCCTGTTCTTCCTTCACACTGTCATTGCTGGAAGATTGGGAGCAGCACAGGTCATGGTTCAAATCTGAGATGGCAGGTCAAAGGATAAGCCTGCAGGGATCTCTTTTAATTGAAGTACTTTTCATTTAATCTACTGACATCAGAAAATTCTAGTTTCAGGTCTTTGAACTCCAGAGGAACTGAAGGCAAGTCTTTCTTCCATTTTGTTTCCCTAGATTGATATTTTTGTTGAAGTTTTCTTAGGTATCTAGTTTCAGCCTTCTGCATGTGGTTATCCAGTTTCAAGAACCATTTGTTGAAGAGGCTGTCTTTCGCCAATATACATTTGGTCTTCAAAAATCAGTTGCCTCCGAAATGTGATGGATTCACTTCGGTATCTTCTAATCTGTTCTGTAGTTCTTTATGTTTGTTTTTTCTACCTATACAATGCTGTTTTTGTTACTCTGGCACTGTAACATAGTTTCAAGTCTAGTATTGTGATAAGTCTAGCACTGTTGTTTTTTCTCTCTCAAGATTGCTTTGGATACTTGGGGTCTTTTATACTTCCCTATGAATTTTAGGATTTTCTCTATCTCTGGAAAGAATGACCTTGAGATTTTGGTAGGTATTGCACTGAACTTGAAGGTCACCTTTGGCTGTATGGTCATTATCATAATATTAATTCTACTAATCCACAGGTGTGGGAGGTCTTTTCATCTCTGGTGTCTTCATCGCTTTCCTTCTTCAAGGTTTCATAATTGTGTAGTTTGTATTATGGAGGTCTCTTACTTCTTGGTTAAACTTATTCCTAGGTATTTTAATTTGGGGCAGCTATTATGAATGGAATTGTTCCATTGTTCTCCTGATTCTTCAGACTGTTCAATGTGGAACAATTGATTTTTGTGTGTGTTGCTAAAGTTGTTTATCAGATCTGGGAGTTTTGGGGATGTCAACCAAGCCTATTCACTCAGCCATGGCTATTGCCATCTCTGAGTACAAATAGATCTGGTGGTGATAGTACACACTAGGCTTAGACCTGTCCTTGTTTGGCCATTTACCTTGAAATGTTATTTTGCAATTATGTGCCTATCTATCTACTCAGTAATACAGCCTTCAACAAATACTATTTATTGAGCACTATATTGCTACCACATCACAAGGGAGCACAAAGATGATTAAGAGAGTCAAAATATTCCCACCTTCAAGGAACTCATGGCCTAATAAAGGAATACATAATTGTAAGAGGTTATTGCTGAGACCTGGACATGGATGGGGACTGCTGAACTCTGCATGGGGATCAGAGAGAGCTGTTAAGAGAATACTGTTCTTGACAAAAGTCTTAACAACATACAAGGAGTTTTCTGGGGGAACCAGTGCAAAATGAACAAAGGAACAAGGACATCCAACAAGAAGGTACTTCAGGAGAATTGCAGCTAGTTCCATGTAACTGAAGTACAGCAATGTCTACAAATAGGCCAAGGTAATAGGGGTGGATACATAGGGTGAGTGAAAACAAGAAAATTCCTCCTGGAAGAAGGCTCTTTTGTAGACAGGATTATTGTATGTTTGTTCGTAGGTCTCTGATGTTCCCATGTCTGGCATAGAAGAGGTGCTAGCTATATGTTTATAGGAAAAGTACAAATGTTATGTTGGAGACAGTTAAATGCAAATTGGATGCAGCCAAAACTTGGACTATATCTTAGCTGTGTTTTGAAGTAAATGGAAGTAAATCAAGATGGGTCAGGTGTTTATTTTGGATAAGCAACAACTGCAAAGCAAATAAAAGTCATTGAAAGGCCCAATATGAAAGTTAGAACAAAACATGCAAGGGCCATCTGTCTATATATGTATATGTAATTATGGTTATAAAACAGCAATAAAATATAAAATTTTAGGTAAAATAAGAATATGTAAGATACTATATTAAAAAACTATAAAACTTGATAGAAAACAGAAGAGAGTGACACCATGTTCAGGGGCAGGAAAACTCATATTGTAAAGATATCATACTTTCCTAAAATAATATATAAATTTAATACAGTTTTAATTAAAATCCCAATGGGTTTTTGTGGTCCTTGACAAATACCCTTTAAAATTAATTTGTATGTATAAGTGAATGAGAATGCCAAGAAAAATTTGAAAAACCAAGAAAAATGAGAAGGGAGCTTGCTTAACCAGATCAAAAGACACTGTATAAATCTATGGTAATTAAAGCAGTATGGTACCAGTACAAGAATAGAAAAATGGAAAAGAGTAACCCAAGCAGAATAGCATATCTCAAGCCAGACTTACATATGCATCGTTAACATATGATGCGAGCTAACATTTTTTGAATGCTTACGGGTTCCTGGTGCTGTTTTAAGCATTTCTGATTTACTCATTTAATTCTCAAAAGACCTTCTGAAGCAGTTTCTATTACTGTTCCAATTTTGGGGGCAGAGAAGTACATATAATTTAGTGTGCAGGCCTATGATTATAGAACTAGTGGATGACATTAAATTCTTTGACTCCAAAGTTTATTCTCAATTACAAGTGAAATCATGTTTCTATGTGTAATTAAAAGAAGATATGAACGCATTTGGCTATATAACAACTAAAGCATCTGTCCTGAAAAAGAATCAATGTTAAATGGAAAGTGAAAAATTAGAAAAAGATTTACAAAACAAATGATAGCAAAGGATTATGCTTTAATATTCAGTGAATTCTTACAGGTTAACAAAATATGAACCCTCCATAGGAAAGACAGGCAGTCAAAATGAACAAGCCAATTCATAGATGAGGAGATGCCAGTAAACATATGAGATGTTCCATTTCAGTAATTATCAAATAATGAACTTTGGATCGCAAGTCATTTTCCTTCCTCTACAATGTTAAAAAGTGGAAAGATGTATAAATAGCTGGGACTGACAAGAATTTATTGCAGCAGTTGGAACTTGAGGTTTAAGTAAATGCCATTATTTAACCACCAGATTTTTTTGTATTAACTTTGATGTAAAAATATTTCATTTTTAAATATTTTTAAATATCTGTCTTGATTACTGAAGATTTTGGTGCTTCTTTTCTGGTGCCCAGACAGAGTGTCTCAGTTCACCTCATCTATATCCCAGTCTTGGCTAGAAAAATAATTTATTACCACCTTTGAGGATAGTCTGTAAATACTCATTAAAATGTCAGAAATGCTTAAACACTCGTACCACAACTTTTTTTTGGTGGTGATACTGGGGCTTGAACTCGGAGCATTGTGTTTACTAAGCAGATATTCTACTACTTGAGTCACACAGCTCTTTTTCTTTTCTTTTTTATTTTTCAAAAAGGGATTCAATTTTTGCCTGGGCCAGCCTGGACTTTGATCCTCTTATTTATTCTCATGTAGCTGGGATCATAGGCTCATGCACCACCACACCCAGTTTTTTATTGGTTGAGATGGGGATCTCATGAACTTTTTTTTTTTTTTTGTACCATAGCTTCATACCTCAATCCTTCTGATCTTAGCTTTGTGAGTAGTTGGGATTACTGATATGAACTACCACACTTGGTTTACAATATTTCTTTGTGTAGGAATTTTGCCTAAAGGAACAACAAGGTGAGTATATAGAATGCTATACAGGGATGCTTATTTGTGAGAGAAAAAAAATCTGAACAATTGAATTGGTCATTTGTAAGAATTAAATAAAGCATGGTTCATAGTTTAGAAAAGCATAAGTTGAAAGCATGACACATGGTTAACTAAAGCATGTTACATTAATACAATGGATTACTATGCTTGCTATACAGTATTGTACAGGTATTTAAAAGGATAGCATAGAGATGTGTGTGTTTAAAGGAAAATATTAATCACAACATGTGAGAGACTAAAGAGTCCAAGTTTAGTCTAGTCTGTATAGAGCAACTTTGTCTCACTACCCTGTAAATGGAAAAGACATCCAGTGTGTATTAAAGCAAATTAAAAAGCTAAAGTATATAGAGCTGCACTGTTCAATAATTCCAGTCACACAACACATGCACACGCACACGCACACACACACACACACACACACACACACACACACACACACACGAGCCTCAAAAAAACAACACAATTCTTCCTTAAAGTGAAATGAAAAAGGAAGTATCACATTGCACAAATTCACTCACCATGGTAGCTGTCATATTTTCTCTTGCAAAAATTCCTTTTGCTAACGTACCTCCACCTAATGTATAGTGCATTCTATTTCCCTCATGGTAGTAGATGAATAGCACTTTTCTATCAACGAAGTTAATCTTCCCGTCCACCTTCCCAGCTCCTCATGTCTTCAATTCTGTAGCTTGACTCATAATCTAGGACACCTGGTACATTTAACACATTAGCCTTCATCCCTAGAAGGTAGTTATAATGGACATTTAATTTGCTTGGGAACCCTTTAGCTTACAACTCTGCCTCTCTTTATAGAAGCCAGATTCCTGTTATTTCCACCTCCCTTTTGACTGTGGCACAGTTGTGCCCTGGGCTCAGCTTATCAGCTTCCTTGCCTTGCCCAGACTTGGAACCAGTAGCTGGCAACTCAAAGCAGCAGGCACCACACAGTATCTAATCTGGCCATGGTGACAGCAGATCCATCAGTTTCTAGAAGCAGTAATTGCAGGATTCTTGGGACAGTGCTTAGTACGCAGCCTCTATGGGGTCAGAGAGCAGACTTCCTTCCCTACTCCAGTAGTGGGGCTGTGAAGTGTCTTCAGGCCAGCTCTGCAGTTTGGAGAAGGATGGCCACTCAGCCTTGAAGGTGGATTTACTTAGAGCCTGGAGATTCAGTGAGTGATCTAATATTCAATAAATCTCTCTTCTGCTTCCATTAGCTCAATTAGCTTTCCTTTGTTTGTAACTAAGAATCATAATTGATGCATATTTAATTTTGGCATTTTAGTTTGTGGAGAAATCTCATTTCATCATTCATTATTGTGCAATCCTCAAAACAAAGAGAAACTTGTAGGTCAAGTCAAGTTGATCGGTTTGGGGTAGCTCTACTCTGGAACAGTATAGTCTAATATGGTCAGTAATTGCATGAATGGTACTTAAATCCAAGTGAATTATAAATAATTGAATATATAAGTCAGTTATATTATAAGTGTTCAGTAGCCACATATAGCTAGTAAGTACCAGAGTGGACATTATTATTTAGAACATCCTGATATAATATTTCTGTAATTCCCATATTATAGGAAGTTCTGGTGCATAGTACAATCTAGAAAGATCTTGAGGTCTCACCAGCCCAACTCACTGAAACAGCACAGCTGCTCTGAGGTATATTCATTGTACTATCTGACTATATTACAAAATTTTTATATTAATAGGTGAG
Organism: Dipodomys merriami; assembly: GCF_024711535.1. NCBI lineage: Eukaryota > Metazoa > Chordata > Mammalia > Rodentia > Heteromyidae > Dipodomys > Dipodomys merriami. The sequence continues at coordinate 26,647,107 of NW_027202382.1, forward strand.
TTATCTTGCACACTGTATCCAGGGTGTTTCACTTCATTATTTAAGTTGTTCTTGCTTTCTTGCTCTCTGCCTTCCAAACCTCTCATTCTTCCTCCTTAATTACTATATGGGGTGAATTCATTTGAGTTATTTGGACATATGTTCTAACTTTTCCATAAAGTATCTGTCTTGTCAACTTAATGGGTTTGCTATAAGTGTAGAAATACAATTCAGGATGGAGTTCATGTTTTTATTTTATTTTATTTTATTTTATTTGAGAACATACTGTACAGAGGGGTTACAATTACATGGGCGGGATAATGCATACATTTCTTACCAAGCATTGCAGCCTCCTCCTTTGTTTACCCTTCACCTCCCTTCCTAGCCTCCCCCCTCCCCCCCACCCAATCATACCCCCCCCCCACACCGACATTGTAAAGCTTTCTTTGACATGACATTTTGTACTTCTCATTGTTGCAACAGGTCCACCTGAATCCTTAAACGACTTGTTTGTTCCCATCTCCTCCACATGTTATACTGATTTCAAATATAGTGAAAGCGGGGATTACACTGTGGGGGAGGGACATACAAAGCAACAAAGAGATAATCTTATAAATGCGTTAGAAACACATGCATTAAAGAAACAAAAACATTAAAATACACATCTAAGGGTTCGTTTTCCTAACATCACATTATCTGACCTTTTCCGCTTGACTCATACCTATACTAGATATTGCAAATAAGGGAAACCATGGGACCTATGTTTCTTTGGGCCTGGCTTACTTCACTTAATATAATTTTTTTCCAAGCCTTTCCATTTCCTAACAAATGGGGAAATATCATTCTTTCTGATGGAGGCATATAATTCCATTGTGTATATATACCACATTTTCTTGATCCATTCATCTACTGAGGGGCATCTGGGTTGGTTCCATATCTTAGCTATGGTAAATAATGCTGCAATAAACATAGTTGTGCTGGTAGCTTTAGTGTGGTCTTGTTTGTAAACATTTGGGTAAATGCCCAAAAGTGGGATTGCTGGATCATAGGGGAGATCTATGTGAAGTCTTTTGAGGAACCTCCATACTGCTTTCCAAAGTGGTTGAACAAGTTTACATTCCCACCAACAATGAAGTAAGGTTCCTTTCTGTCCACATCCCCTCCAGCATCTGTTGTTGTTAGAGTTCTTGATTTTTGCTGTTCTAACTGGAGTGAGGTGATATCTCAATGTTGTTTTGATTTGCATTTCTTTTATGGCTAGGGATGTTGAACATTTCTTCATGTGTCTATTGGCCATCCTTCTTTCTTCTTCAGAGAAGCTTCTCTTTAAGTCTTTAGCCCACTTATTTATTGGGCAGTTGTTTCTTTGAGGATTTGTTGTTGGGTGGTTTAATTTTTTGAGTTCCAAGTATATTTTAGATATGAGACCCTTGTCCGTTGTATGGCTAGTAAAGATCTTCTCCCAATCGGTGGGCTTTCTATTGATCTTGCTAGCTATGTCATTTGCCCTGCAGAAGCTCTGCAACCTTATGCAATCCCATTTGTCCAACCTTTCTTTGATTTGTTGTTTCCGGGTCTCTATTCAGAAAATTTCGGCCTGAGCCAAGGAGACCTAGGGTTTTTCCTATTCCATCCTGTAATGTTTTCAGAGTGTCTGCTTTGAGTTCAAGGTCTTTGATCCATTTGGAGTTGATTCTGGTGCAGGGTGATATATAAGGATCTAGCTTTAGTTTTCTACATGTAGTTAACCAATTTTGCCAGCACCATTTACTGAAGAGGCTGTCTTTCTTCCATTCTATTGTTTTAGCTTCCTTATCGAAGATTAGATGGCTATAGGTCTGTAGGTTCATTTCTGGGTTTTCAATTCTATTCCATTGGTCCTGAGGTCTGTTCTTATGCCAATACCAAGCTGTTTTGATTACTATGGCTTTATAGTAGAGTTTGAAATTTGGTATTGATATTCCTCCAGCAGTGTTCTTTCCGTTGAGGAGCGTTTTTGCTATTCGGGGTCTTTTATTGTTCCATATGAAATTTTGGATTGCCTCTTCTATTTCCTTGAAGAATGAGGGTGGAATTTTGATAGGTATCGCGTTGAATTTGTAGATAGCCTTGGGAAGTATTGCCATTTTCACGATGTTAATCTTGCCAATCCAGGAGCATGGGAGGTTTTGCCATTTTTTAAGTTCTGTGTTGATTTCCTTTTTCAAGATTTTAAAGTTTTCATCATAGAGGTCCTTCACTTCTTTGGTTAAGTTAATTCCTAGGTATTTTATTTTTTGTGGGGCTATTACAAATGGAGTTGCTTTCCTAATTTCAGCCACACTTTTCTCATTGTTGGCATATAGAAAAGCCATTGATTTTTGGGGGTTAATTTTATAACCTGCTACTTTGCCAAAGTTTTGAATCAGCTTGAGTAATTTGGGAGTGGAGTCTATGGGATTCTTTAAATACAAGATCATGTCATCTGCAAAGAGGGAGAGTTTTATTTCTTCTTTCCCTATTTGGATCCCCTTTATGTCTGCATCTTGTCTTATTGCTGTAGCTAGGCATTCTAATACTAGATTGAAGAGAAGTGGAGAGAGTGGATATCCTTGTCTTGTTCCTGAGTTAAGAGGAAATAGCTTTAGTTTTTCACCATTGAGTATAATGCTGGCTGTAGGTTTGTCATATGCAGCCTTTATTGTATTGAGGAATGATCCATGGATTCCTAATTTTTCCAGAACCTTCATCATAAAGGGGTGTTGGATCTTGTCAAATGCTTTTTCTGCATCTATTGAGATAACCATGTGGTTCTTATTCTTGCTCCTGTTGATGTGATGAATAATATTAATTGATTTGCGTATATTGAAGCAGCTTTGCATCCCTGAAATGAATCCTGTTTGATCATGGTGTATGATTTTTTGGATGAATTGTTGAAGTCGATTGGCCAAAATTTTGTTGAGAAGTTTTGCATCAATGTTCATCAAAGAAATGGGTCTATAGTTCTCTTTCTTTGATGAGTCCCTGCCTGGTTTTGGGATGAGGGTTATGATGGCTTCATAGAATGTGTTCGGTAGTGAGCTTTCTCTTTCAATTTCATTGAAGAGTTGGAGGAGTATTGGTGTGAGCTCTGCTTTGAAGGCCTTGTAAAATTCCACTGTAAAACCATCTGGTCCTGGACTTTTCTTAGCTGGGAGGTCTCTTATTGCTGTTTCTATTTCAATGCTTGATATGGACCTGTTAAGCTGGTTTAACTCATCTTGGTTTAGTTTTGGCATGTCAATATTTGCTAGGAAAAGGTCCATTTCTGTCAAGTTCTCAAACTTATTAGCATAAAGTTTTGAGAAGTATTCCCTTATAATGTTCTGAATCTTGGTTGTTTCCGTGGTGATGTTTCCATTCTCATCTCTGAGTTTATTAATTTGGGTGTGTTCTCTCCTTTTTCTGATAAGATTTGCTAAGGGTCTGTCAATTTTGTTAAGTTTTTCGAAGAACCAACTCTTTGTTTTGTTGATTCTTTCTATAGTTTTTTTGGATTCTAATTCTTTAATTCTGATTTAATTTTGATTATTTCTTTCCGTCTACTGGATTGGGGTTTATCTTGCTGCTCTTTTTCAAGGAGGTTTAGATGTGTCATTAAATTGTTAGTTTCAGATCTCTCCAATTTGTTGATGTAGGAGCTCAGAGCTATAAACTTGCCTCTGAGTACTGCCTTTGCTGTGTCCCAGAGGAGCTGGTAATTTGTGTGTTCATTTTTGTTGAATAGCATGAACATTTGAATTTCCTTTCTAATCTCTTCCATGACCCACTCATGATTCAGCAGTGTGTTGTTCAGCCTCCATGTGATACCGGACTTTCTTTGGTGGCTTTTGGTGTTGAGTTCTAATTTTATTCCCTTGTGGTCAGAGAGAATGCAAGGTATAACTTCAATGTTTCTGAATTTAGACAAGTTTGCTTTGTGGCCTAAAATGTGGTCTATTTTAGAAAACGTTCCATGTGCTGCTGAGAAGAACGTGTATTCTGATGCTGCTGGGTGAAATGTTTGGTAAATGTCTGTTAAGTCTAGTTGATCTATGCAGCTGTTTAGATCTGCGGTTTCTCTGTTGAGTTTTTGCCGAGTTGATCTATCTAGTGGGGAGAGTGGTGGAGTTCATGTTTATGATTGGTCTGGAATGAGCCTTGAGATTTTATAATTCTGTGTCATCCCAACTTTGAGCAAATCACTCAACCTTTCTGTGTTCCAGTTCCCTCACCAACCAGTTGAAGAAGTTGAATGAGGTAATTTGCAAGTTCTTCTGAATTCCTGAATAGGAAGCCCTTCTTACATCATTAACTTTCAGAAGTTCGGTGAACACATTTGTAAGACTGATGACTATACTGAAAATCTCTCCAGGGAAGTAGAGAAGAAGGTTGTACAATGATTCCAGAGGTAGAGGTCTAGTAACCAAGGAGTTCTCATTGAAGATTCGATGGGCCAGAGTCCATCTTCCTAGTAGTAAAACTGAGGATATGAAAGGCAGAATAACAAAATGAAGAGTTAACATGACAGCTCCTTTTCTCGAAATCACTTCATAGCAGTATTTTTCTTGTCTGATCGCTAATGTTCAAATGTTAAGAAGCAGCTCACAACCAAGTTAAGTTTTAAAATACGCACTCTTTTTGGGTGGCCCAGCTTCAAGCTTGTCAACTCGCTGCTTGCTATGGGAACACAGTCTACTTAAAAAGATTAAATTGTTCCAAACCACTCCCTGTCTGTTCTTGTAAAAATTCAAATGCAATTACATTTCAAAGTTACCACTTTAGATCAGCTACCTGAAAGAAACACTTTAGAAGCCTCTGAGAAGGGCTTCCTATTCAGGAATTCAAATACCTGCCACAGTGCCAATACACCTCTGTTCCATTTATTGCCCTAACAGTTTCTTTGCCAGATTGAAATGCTAGTCCAAAACTTCTTGAGAAACAAGGCTATTAGTGTGAGACTGTTAAACTCATGCAGATTTATAGCTTAGATTTTTTTTTAGAACTTTTTATCCAGAAAACAGATATCCTTTCTTCTCAGTAAAGAATTATGTTATGATCTGGTATATATGATACAGTTAGCATTAGCAGTAACATGCTCAGCAATAACACTCATTAAGCATTTTCTATGTGATAAGCTGTATGTATGCATTAGAGCAGTTGGCCACTATCTACTCGATTTTATAGAGGTGGAAACAGGGCTCTGAGGCAGCTTGCCTTGTCTTGCATTTCAGAGTTAATTTACTGTGTAAAGTTGAGAGGATTTGAAGCCCAGAGCTGCTATAAACATCTTGCCACCACATGCAGAGGGAAAATGATCACAACACACAGAAGAAAGAAGTTTAGTGAGCTGAGAAAAGTTTTGTGCTGATGGTGGCCACTGATCTCTAATATTAGTTGTGCCTGAAGCCCGCTCTGTCTCCACACGTTGAAGCTTTGAAATGCTATGGAGTTCTTCAAGTCCCTTCTAACTTAAGCTCTTTGGTCTACTGTTCATTTACACATTCCTAGACTCATTTTAATTAATGTTACCAATTCTAAGATACATAACCTTATCTAAGGGATAAATTTTAATGCAGGCAAGTGTAGACATTTTTTTGTTATTTACCCCTGGTTTAAGGTCAGCGAAAACCGTATCACTCTCAATATGGTTGGACACCACTGAAACTAAATGTTCGTATGTCAGATTCACCCATTTCCTTATTATGGAACCTAAGCCCCGAATTTCATTGAAAAAGTAAGTAATTTCATGTGGCATTTTGTTGAAACATCCTGCAGATATTTTAGGTATTTGCACAGGGAATTTTTTGACCTTTGAATAATATATGTGCTGAGAAAGGTCTTGGGATATTTTAACATGTTAAACTGAGATAGTCCTGAAGGGATTTATTTTGGTCTCTGCTGGCTACTACTTTTTTTTTCAGATCTTGTTGGATTTTTAGTTTTTACGAGGACCTTTTCAAATATATATAAAACTGCTGCCTCTGTGTGTGTGTGTGTGTTTGTGTGTGTGTGTGTGTGTGTGTGTGTATGTGTGTGTGTGTGTGTGTGTGTGCATGCTGGTCTTAGGGCTTGAATTCAGAGCCTGGACACTGTCCCTGGGCTTTTGTGCTCATGGATTTGTGAATTCTTTCCTTTTTTAAAATTTTATTTTATTGTGATGCTGTACAGAGAGAAGGGTTACAGTTACATAAGTAAGGTAATGAGTCATTTCTAGTATTGTTACCCCCTCCTTTGTTTTTCTCCTACTATCCCTTCCCTTCCCCACCTCCCCCACTTCTCCCACCCCCCAAACCACCCCCGCCCCACCCCAGTGGCCACACAGGTTGCTAGGAGGCACATCAGCATGTTCTCAAATGGATGTTGGGTGCTTAAAATGGATTTATGTTTTGTCAATATTTAAAACCTCTGTTTAACCCTTTGAAACCATAACTACAAGGAATTACAGGTATTGGTAGGCTAGTATACCAAAAGCTCCAAGAGGACTAGATCCCTTTATGGCTGAGGAATGAATATGATCAAACCTACCTTGTCAGCTCTTTAGTTTTGAGAGCAGAAGTTGTGCTGTCAGTTCAGAATAATAGACTACAGCTTAAACTGAGAATTAATTAAAAGGGCATGCATTAAGAGTATTGTGCTCACAACAGGAGTAAACTGATTCTTCCAAAAATATAAGATTGTTCCTAGGCAGGATTTGGCATCTTTGGAGGCTGTGTTAGCCTTTTTATGCAGTTTGATTATCAGGAAATACATCTGCTCCAGAGGACCTTTGATTCCTTGAAAGAAAAGAAAAGAACGTGCATTTGGAAGGTTATTTGCATAGATTCAATGAGTTAGTCTTGAATTATATTAGGCTTGTTTTTTCTTTTAGATTAATAAAAGACTGTGCTTTTCTTGCTCATTGCTGTGTTTCTTAGAATCTGCACATTGATGGGTTTCTTAGAATCTCTTCTAATGAGTACATTCAGGAGATATCCAATGATTCTCTTTCACACTTACTTTCTGTCCCATCTTTCCTCTGTTCACTCTCTTCCCTCTTTTTTTTTTAAATTCAAGACCCTGTACTTACTTTACTTTCTTCCTCACAGCTGGTGCACTATCACTTGAGCCATACCTCCATCCCCACTTTCGGAGATGGAATCTCTTAGACTTTTCTGTGTAAGCTATCCTTGAACTGAGATCCTCTGAATCTCAGACTCCTGAGTACTAAAATGATAGCAGGAGCCTCCAGCTATATCCAGTAATTATTTCTTGAATCAAAAAAATTGGAAATGGTGTTCAAATTCTTTGAAGAGACAGAGACTACTTTCCAGAGGAGACTTTTGGAATTGGTGTTAAAAAAATAAGGAAGCTCTTTGAAGAAAGGAGAGAGGAGAGTAAGAAGAAAAATAATTGCAATCACAGGAAAGAGAAAGCACAGAGGAACAGAGACATAGATTTTGAAGGTCACATCATTAGTGGCAGGAATCCACGAGTCTAATCTTGCACCAGGTAGTAAACAACAGACCTTCACAATAAAGTGCAAATAAAATTGTCATTTATAAGGTCCTGCTGTGAACATTGGCCATAAGTTGGAATTTGGATAAAATACAAATGTTAGGCTAATTTTTGGAGGTGATGGGCCATTACTAGAAGGTGTCAGGCTCTTCCCTATTGTTTATAGGGCTAGTGTATAATGTTGACTTAGTGTTGCCTGGGGCTGCATCATTAGAAGTATTAACTTAAGGATTTATCAGAAAAATGCATGAACACTCAGCATTTGATAGTGGGAAATTCTATAGTAGGTCTTTAGCTAACTTTTGTGCTTTTACCAATAGTGTACTCCTGAGACTTTTGGTTTGGCTTAAGAAATCAAAGACAATTTTCAGTAACACTGGTACTTTGATCTTTTAAAATATATTTATCTCCTTTTATTCCTTTTATAGAGTTAGTATATGCATACAAGGAATTATTTTTTGGGGGGGGGTCCGGTCGTGGGGCCTGAACTCTGGGCCTGGGCACTGTCCCTCAGCTCTTCAGCTCAAGGCTAGCGCTCTACCACTTGAGCTATAGCGCCACTTCTGGCTTTTTTTCTTATGTCTTGCTGGGGAATCGAACCCAGGGCCTCATGCATGGAAGGCAAGCGCTGTACCACTGAGCCATCTTCCCAGCTCCGCATACAAGGAATTCTTAAAGGAATTATACCATTCTTTTCTCTGCCCAGTGGTATACTTTACAAAAGGAAATCATTCTTAAAGGTGTTAGGTTAATGGACTCACCAGATTACATGTCCTATACTTGTAAGTGTAGAAATGTCTGCAATTTTTTTAACCAACAACTGATCACAAAGAGCATTCACTTGCCAACAAAAACAGGAATGTAACATAATGTCCCTTATACTAATTATCAAACCATCTGGTACAGAGTTAGATAGCTTCTTGAAATGCTTGCCTCTACCTTCTAATTAGGGACCATCAAAGACTAACTAACTGTTCTGAAGAATGGGTTCAGTATTAGGCTGTGCAGATGCGAACCAATTACCCTAAGACAGTATATTGTCATTTAGTTGTAATATACAGACATAGACTCCATGGTAAATTACTATGTTGAAATTGTGAGTCCCTCTTGAGTCCCTCCCCCAACAGACCATCTCTACCTCTCTTGCCTTTGATAATAATGCATTTATAAGGCTACATGAATGCACCAACTCATGTTGAACATTTTTCCTCTCCTTTTTGTGTCATACTAATAGTTTTCAACCATCTTGGAATATATTAAAATTATGTAAAAAATGAATGTTTAAAATGAAATTACAAATTAGAATATACTTTTCTTTGTAGAACCTGATTGCCTAATTGTCCATTGTCCCATTGGACCACAAATGGAGTTATATTATATTGATTTTATTACCAATGGTAAAAGAAACACTAAAGACCATGAAAATTTATGATAAAGACCATAATAGATAGATTATACATGCAATGTCCCTCTGCATATTCTCAGATGAGGAAAAGATACAGTTAACAGTCATAGTGGAAGTCAGTATCTGTAGTTTTGATATGTGAATGTTAAGGGAGAAGAGAGTATAATATCACAGTCTGCTTTTTCCTGAGATGCTAGGGTATGAGTGAGGTTAGCTTTGATGCCCTCTCCATTCCCAAATTTGAATGGGGACTGGTATAAACGGTGTTATAAATGGCAGCCTACCTAGAACTCCCATTGGTCAGTGATTTGGGAAGCCCAGTGCCCTAGTACCTTTCGTGGGAGCCACTTAGGCAGAAAGGACAGTGAAATAAGAATATTCCCAATAAGACTAATGTTCCTTAAAGCAACTTGAAGTTCCTTGCCTTTTTGGAGGAAAAGACTAGAAATTGTATAGATGAATGAAAATAAGAAATGGAAAGCATAGGGATTATAACCTTTCCGTCTGTACCGTGTTCCATAGTGTCTGGGAGTTGCTACTCCCAGAAGACTGTAGGGTGGGGTGATCTGATGGAAATAGTCCTTTTTTGGGAAAGTTGATTCAGGTGTATGTTCCTGAGCAGTTCTGCCCCAGAGAGTCTTCATTCTGTCGCCATATGATCAGTATATTTAATAGTATTTCCATGACAAGTTTCTATGATGACTAATGAGGAACCTTTCAAGGGAAAACTGAACTCTTATTTATCATTCATTGCTGTCTCCTTAGGTGGAGGATAGTAGTTGGAGGACTTTTTTTTTCTTATCAGATTGATGGGTAGTGAATTGGGAAAAGTTAGGACAGATTTGGGTTGCTTCCACTGATTGATCCAGCATATTTTGGCTATGTATTAGCAAGGCAGACAAAGAATCTGATCATACGGGGTTTGCCACAATAGTTGAAGCAGGCAGAAAACAAATAAATATTTAAATAGAAAAAATAGTGTAGGTATTGATGAGTGCTAGGGAGACAATGAAACTCCACAAGCATTAGAGTGACTGGCATAGTGCTGAGAAAAGGCCTTTCTATGATTGGAAGGGCCGATCATGCAAAACTCAGCATGGAAGAGTGTTCCAGTCAGGGGACAAGGAGATGCAAAGACCATGAAGTGGGAAGGAGCTGGATGTATTTGATAAGTTGGATAACTACAGCCTGGCAGTTGAATGAATGATATATGTTAGGATGTGAAGTCTGAGGATATGCCAGACCAGATATGTGAAGTAAGTGGATGAGTGGATCCAAAAATATGGTATACTCAATGGAATTTTACACAGCCATTAGAAAGAGTAATATGTCACTTGCAGGGAAATAGAGAGACCTAGAACAAATCATGTTAAATGAGGTAAGCCAAGCTCAGAGAGACAAACAATGCATGTTTTCTCTCCTAGATTTAATATACACACTGGAACATGGTAAATTATACAGGACTCTATGCATTCACACACAGTGAGACCAAAGGAGGATACTCCTTGTCTATGTGCATCTTATCATATAAAATTATCTTTATCGAAATTAACTCCAGGAAATGGAAAAATGAGGTTTTTTACTTTGTTGCTATTTTTTGGTCTTGTTTGTTTGTTTATCTGTCTTTGGGAAAGTAAGGAGGCAATTGAGAGGAGTAATTGAGAGCAAATGGGTGAACAAATGCAGCAGTGATAGTCACAAGACATAATGTTGAAAATGAACCATACAACTTGTGAGTGGGGAAGGGAGGGAAAACCTGGGGGAGCACAAAGGAAGGGGTGTCAGTTGTCTAAAAAGAAATGTACTCGTTACCTGACTTGTGTAACTGTAACCCCTGCATATCACCTCTATAATAACAATAGAAATCTTTTTTTTAAAAAAAAATAAAGATCACAGAAAAAAAAGATGGAGAAGAAATATAGCCCCTACCTTATCTTCCCACTGTCTTGACTAAAGACAATCACTAAGGAAAAGAGAAATGGGCCATGAAGTGGTTAGTCAGTTCAAAGTGTGGTGTATGGTGAGACCTCTTCATGTCCATCTCGCCTATTGAAGCTTCAGGAAATCCCACCATACTCTAGGTTGAACAGTTCCTGCATGGTGAGCAGGGAATAGTGAAAAAAAAGATAGGACACATGTGGAAAATTCCCAGTGTAGTACAAAGTGGAAAGTCATGGGATGTGCCTTTCTTTTTCCTTCCCTTGTTCTTGCTTTATATTTAATTAGTGTGTTGGGCTATTTCCTCATTGGTGGAGTAACATTGAACCAGCCCAAGCCCCTTTCAAGGCTGACTATTTATGACTCTGTGGCTTTTATCTCCAGAGAAGGAAATTCACTATTTAAAATTTTCCCTTAATTTTAATCAGAGCATTTAGCAGTCATTTGGGAGATTAATCTGGAAGCTATCAGAGGTTCTTTTTTCTTTTTTACTGCTGCCACAGAGAGTGATTGTGCCATGGAATGGGGGAATGATTTTTGTTTTTGATGTTGCAATAGCAGGAAATGGAAAGTTGCTGTCAGTTAGTTGATCAGAGTCACAATTTGTTTTATACCACCAAAGAAAGCTTGTAGCCCAACTATACATCCAGTAATGAATCTGTGTTTCATAGGGGAGGTGCAGTCGTGTTTGAGTAATTTAAAGAACAACTAAATCAGATTCTAGATGACTTAACCTTGGCTTAAAGTAAGCCCAAAGGGGAGACCATAATTATGACTAATTTCCCTTTCTCTTGGCAGGGTCTAGACTCTATTTTGTTTTCATTTCACTTAGGGTACCCCTGCTATTCAATTATCTCTTTTTTATATAAATAATCATCTTTTTTTTCCTGTGGTAGCTCTAAATGTTTTAAGAATTGTATAGTCACATTTCCTTTCCACTGTATCCTGAGCAATCAATCCTAGTAGGAATAAGCAATGCATCATAAAGGATATCTTAAAGTCACTAAAAAGAGAACAGATTAGTAAAATAGAACTGTACTAACAGTCATTCAGCATATATATTTACTTAAATTAATTACCATCAAATAACATTAAAATTTATTTCCTCTTCATACTATAAACATTTCAGGTGTTCAAAAAATGCCTACAGTTCACATCTATCACATTGATAGATTAGATACAAAATATTTTCCTCTTTACTGATAAGTCTATTTGACATCATGATCTAGGAATTTTAATCAAGTCAAGAGTTCTTTACACTGTATGAGGCAAGAGGGTCGTGTCATGCAGCCTTCATGACATTTTAATTTCATACATTTTAGTCACTGACATCTTCATCAGTAGACCCATGATTTGGAATCTGTTCATTTAACTCCATAGTAAGAAAGGTAAAGCTAACTTTTCTAGTTTCCAAAGTGTTAGTTCCTAGATCTTAGGTTATTTTGTAATGTGGCCAAAAGCAAAAATCCAAAGCATTTGCAATCAGTAGAGTCTCATCTGCCTGGTCACCACAAGGCCCTATTGCAAGGAACTTGGCCATCCCAACCCCAGAAGTAGACTGAAACCTCTTTATTTCCATCTTGTCAAACTAGTTCACATTGCTCAACTTACATGGGAAAAAAACAGCTTTCTAATGATGAGAGTCTGGTGGGTCAAACTGTTTTTCAAAGACCATAGAGAAGTGATAACCAACTTGTCTTCTCAAATAATACCTTGAGTAAGATAAGGCAAATGATAACCTTGTTCTTCATAGTTGAAAGTGTGTTTTTCTCTTGACTCTGGCTACAACTCCTCTCAGGGCTTGGATATTGCCTTTCACACACTAAATCCATGAGCCTTTTTCTGAAGCTCTTGGGTGACTTAGGCTGACCTTACTCAACAGCAACTCAAACTCTACTATCATTGTGTTATCTTTTATTATGTCTTAGCTCCAGGGGAAAGATTCACTGTGTGTGTGTGTGTGTGTGTGTGTGTGTGTGTGTGTGTGTGTGTGTGTGTGTGTGTGTGTGTGTGTGTGTGTGTGTATACATTTGCATGCTTAGATCTGCTCTCTGAATGGTGTGAGAGACCATGTTTCAAAGGCTTTCTGTATTTGCTGAGTCTCAATTAAAAGCATCTTCATGTAATAAAATCCCAATTGAAAGTGTGTCTTATAAGGAACTGTGAGACTGGGATCCACCAATTGGACTCAGGACCTGGACACTGTCTCTGTACTTTTTGGTCATGGTTGGCACTGAACCACTTGAGCCACAGCTCCACATCTGGATTTTTGGTGAGTAATTGGCAATAAGAGACTCATGACCTTTCATGCCTAGGCTAGCTTCAAACAGTGATCCTCAGATCTCAGCCTCCTGACTAGCTAGGATTACAGTTAGGAACCACCAGTGTCCATCCTGATTTCTATTTTAAAGCTATAAAATTGGGTTTGGCAAGGCTAAGTGAAATGTCCTCAGCTGCACAGTGATTTAGTTATGGAATCCTGAATTGATTTCTAAAACTGAATTTCCTGTCACATGTTAAGAAGTATTTTTCTTTTTGCTCTGCACTACTCTGATGGCTCTTTGTGTACTTAAGGGAAAGGGAAAATGGTTTTGAAGATGATATACACATAAGGTTTTCCTTGGTGGTTTTTTTAAGTTTGTTCAAAGCATAGGTCGTGAGCCTGCCTTCATGCACTTTCTCATCGTATTTATATAAGAAGCAGAAAAAGAATCATTCTCTGTTTGCTTCATAGTACTGTAGCTTGTATTTGCTTTCTGTTTGTATGGAACAGCTTAGAAAGACAGGTCATCCTTGTGGTTCTCAAATGTTAAGTGAGGACTGGGGCCAAATGTGAAGAAGAAAGCCAAGTAGACATTTCTCCCACGGTGGTTATCTTTAGTCTGTGCTGAGCTCATCGCCTGCTCATGGGCTATCAGCCAAATTCACACTGGATCTTAGAATCTGGAAAATCACCAACCATCCCAGCATCCACGATCAGACTTCTTCACCGATGAAAACAGAGTTAAAATCCCTGTTTTTGTTTGCCTTTGTGTATCTATTTGGAAAATAGGACCCAGGGGACCTATCATTTATGAATGATCATAAATGCATATACCTTTGTGAGTTTATGTATGAATAAACACTGCAAAATTAGTCTCTTCTGTTATAGTGACATCAAACCTGAGAAAAACATTTAAATTTATATTGATTTCATTGATAATTTATTGAAAGGTATACTTAAAGAATTGTGAAGATATAATGAAAGTTATTCATCTTCCTAGCAGAAAAGAAACCAAATCTCCATTTAGTTGCCCTGGCCAAATGATAATTTAAGCAAGATATGTTACCTTTCTTTCAGAAGATGTGACAGCCACTTTTACTTCATAACTGAAAAGATTTGGTTCCCATTTTCTGTTGGCTAGAGGAAGCATTTCTTCCTTTGACCATAGCTAAAATATTAGCCTGAATGTATAACCCATGAGTGGTCTATAGGAGGGTTAAATAGCCTTAATGATCAGAATCATTGCCCACTGTAGTCATACCACAAAATTCTTTTATCTCTGGGAAAGTCTTGCCGAGACACATTCTTTCTCATTTTAAATCTGCGGAAATACAAGAGGTCAGAAAGTCAGAGGTGACTGTTCTGAAACAAAAGGAACCAAGAGATCCTTGGAGCCCTATGATTAGGGTAGTGCTTAGAGATACAGTAGGGAAAAAATCTTAAGGATCGGCAGTGATCAGTGAATGGGGAAGCCTGTGATTACATCACAGATGGAAAGTGGTGACCAGTGGATCCATCTGTTCTCTGACAGCTAGGACTCTCCTTTCAAATCTTGAGGAAGTGATTAACGGACTCACTGACTCCATGGCCATGTGGTCAAGGGTAAGGTCTGTCTTGATTGCACTGAGACTGTCATTTACTCTTCTGAGAGTGTATTTGAAAAGAGACAGAGACAAAGGAAACAGACAGCAGAAGCAGCCACTGTAAACTGAAATGAAGCATGCCAAGAGACTTGCCACAAAGAAGTAACCCAGACCCGCAGAATGGAAGGCTAAAGGAAAGCAGGATTCTACTAAGATAGGGGCTGTGAAATTTTAGCTAGACGCACTTACTGACCTCATTGTAAAAATAACTAACAACCCAACTAGAATAATATCTGGCTAACAGACAGTGTAATTAGTTCATTTGGGCTCTATACTGTTTTACAAATCTGTAGTATAAATTCACCCATTGGATTCCAAAGTTTGCATCTCCAGACATCCAAATGACAAAGTCCTGCTTAAATAAGATTTTTATTTATATTAAATTGTACAGTCTCCATCCACCTTGAGGGATTTATCCCAGCTGTGTTCCCAAACTGTTATAACATTTAGGTTTGGGGATTTAAAAAAAAAACAAAACTCCATCAATGGGCACCAACCTGTCCCAGAATGGCTTTGATACCTTGATGTGAAAAATCTTGCATGAGTCTTGCAAGATAACAAGAGACATTGACAAACATTTTAAAATGAAATAAATGTCCCTAGTACCAATATCATCAATAAAAACTATGCTCACATACTGTGCACCATCTGAATATAAGCTATTATATTTGCTATACACCTCTATAGTTACATGATCTTATGCCTCCCTTACAAAAGAAACTGATTGGCCAGATACTGGTGGCTCATGTCTGTAATGCTAGCTACCCAGAAGGCTGAGATCTGAGGATCAGGGTTAGAAGCTAGCCCAGGTAGGATAGTCTATGAGACTTATCTCCAGTTAGCCAGCAAAAAGCCAGAAGTGAGGTATTGCTCAAGTAGTAAAGCATCAGTTTTTAAAAAAAAGCCAAGTAAGAGTGGGGAGTGATGTAAGCTATCCAATGGGACCTTCTATTTTATTTTTCTCACAATGGCCCATAGCCTACTGTTGAGAATGTAGAGTTTGTAGAACTGAAAGTTGCTACCACAGACTTACTGATCTTTTCACTCTTTAAAAAAAATGCATAGAAATAAATGGCTCATAGAAAAAGCTAATAAAACTGTCTTTATTCACAGAGTAAATGATTATGTAGAATATTAAGAAATCTAAAAGGTTCTAAGAACCAATACATCAAATTAGCAAAAGTCTTAGGATAAAAAGTCATATGCAAGCATCTATTATACTTCTACAGACTAGCAATAAACAAAGAAAATGGCATTTTAAAATGTTCTACTTATAAAAACAGAGTTCCTGAAAAGTACTAGGATCTGAAGTATTAATTATTGAAGGAGTCTTCTCTCTGGAAGAAAAGGAGGATCAACAGAAAATAGTTAACAGAAGAAAAAAAGTGGTTGCCATTTTATTTCTAATATATATAATACCACCAGGCAAGCCCTTTACACAAGGCCGGAAACATTAAATAGCTTGCCCGAAACCATACAGTGAACAAATCCCAGATTTGGGGTTTGAATTCTGGTTTCTTTAATTTAGAAAGCTATTATTGTCCCAATAATACCTCTGCCAGTTATCTAAGTTCTCTCCCTGTGTTGTGTGGATGATGGGACATATGTAGATATTCTCTTGGAAATT
The DNA here is from genome assembly GCF_024711535.1 of Dipodomys merriami. Classification (NCBI taxonomy): domain Eukaryota; kingdom Metazoa; phylum Chordata; class Mammalia; order Rodentia; family Heteromyidae; genus Dipodomys; species Dipodomys merriami. The sequence goes on from NW_027202382.1 coordinate 26,663,456, forward strand.
CCTAAAAGTTCAAAAGTTTTTCCTGATCCTAGCAGTTACATAGGACTTTCGGTTGACCATCAAAATCCAATAAAATACAAATACCATTTCATATTTTCACAGTATATTTTATTAAACATTCCCATGTATGTTATCTCATTGGATTCCTACAATAGCTTGGGAGTAAGGAAAAAACTGAACGTATTATCTCAATTTTACTGCTAATATACAGCTCGACTCAATGGGTTTCAGCCAAGGTCCCTGTGCTTTTAAGTGGCAAAACTAGGAATTAAAGGAAAATCTACTTCAAAAACATGGATTTATGACAAGCACTAGACTTAACTTGCCTGTATGAAATTTCATTAATTCAAGTAGTCCAATTGTTAACTTGAATGATGTCTGAGCATTGGAACATAGTTAAGGAAATTCAAGTTGTTAAATATGCCTAGTATAGCAATGCTATGACAGAGAAAGGGAGATGATATTTCCTGATTTAGAGAATGCCATCAATTGTCAAGAAATGGCATTAGCGTAAAGTCTTTGCTTATAAAAAATTAACTCTTCCTTGATTTATACACGTACACTTCATGGAATAAAAAAAATTTAAGCATGAGAAAAAGGCATTCTAGTTGACCCCCTTTTTTCCTAGTACAGAGAGTGGAAACTCTAAGAATATGGCTGATTGCTTTGAGGGTCACCTCCTATTTAGTAGCAGAATTGGTTTTAGAACCCAGAGCCAATGCCAGACCAATTCTGTGATACCACATCCAGAGATTTAGAACCTTCATCTTTGTTTTTAGTTTGTACTAAACTAATAACTTTCAGGTCTCCAGTTCTGAATGTCTGTGTGTTTGGAATGCTAATGACTACCACCTACCACCTCACCTCTGTGGTTGACCCTCTGCAGAGTCCCAAGGGAAGGGCTGCATAATTTGGTGACTCCCAGGGGCCTCTGAGTCCCTGGAACTTCCATCCCAAACACAAAAGACAGTGTCATGTATCATCCTGCTATACAACTTCTCATCTTAAAAGGTTTGTCAAAGCTGCTATACAGGCTCTTGAAAATATCATAGTGTTCTTTGAAGTTGATTGTTTATTTTTCCTGAAACACATCTGCTATTCATTTTATTTGGATTTCAAAATGCTAGTGTCAGGCCGGCTATTTGAAAGAAAAGTTTTAATTTTTCAAAAGCCCAAAGTGCTGGTTTCTAATCTGATCTACCATGACATTCTATTCATTGTTCCTTTAGTCACTCAACAACTACGTAGTGGGCATTTACTCTATGCTGGAAGCTGATCTAGCTGCTCTGGAAATAGTATTAAGTAAAGTTAGTGCTGTCAGGATTGCTCATAGGGGGTAGAGACTGACTATAAACCCAGATGTGATGCATCTATCTATTATGTGCTGAGTGCTGTGACAAATATGCAGAGTGAGGGAGCAGAGAGAGAGCTGTGAAGAGTGGTGAGTGGGACATTACATTGGACAGTTAAGAAAGTCTTCTTTGCTGGGGTGGCCATTGGTGTGTACCTGATGGAGAAATAACTATAGAGCCATCAGGGGGAAGAGCTTTCTTTATTATTATTATCTTTAAGTAATTTTATTTTTGTAATATTTTTAAGATTTATACAAAAGTGTTTCAATTCAACATGACAGTTTATGAGCACTTTGATCAGTGTTAGCCCTTCCATCCTTCTCCTCCATCTCTCTCAACCCCTCAAGTTATCTGGTTCCATTGTCACACAGGTACATTGAGTACTATGACTATTCACTCATGCTTCCTCTCGCCATTGATCTGCCCTCTCTCCTCTTGACTGCTCCCACCACAACATGTTTCAGCTTCCAGTATTCATTTTGTTCATCTAAAAGGTAGTTGTTTAAAGGAGTTACACCAATGGAATCCTCCCTGAGTATACCATACTTTCATCAACATGATATACATATGACTGGGTGTATTTTTTCATTTATGTTTGAAATTTCGACCTAAAACTTTGGGGGAAGAACTTTCTAGAAAGAGGTGAAGCAAGGCTAGGAGTTGTCTTGAGTTAGGAGACAATTGATCATGTTTAAGACACAGAAAAAAAAAAAGGCCTGCATGACCGGACCGGAGTGGAGTGAGTGAGATGGAGCGGGGGTGGGGGGGATGGGGGGATAGGCGTGTAGGGGGGGTGATAGACAATGAGAGTGGGAAGGTAGCAGCACCTGTGTCATGTAGGACCTTATAAGATAATGTTAGGAGCTGGGTGCGGGTGGCTCACACCTGTAAGGAGGCGGAGATCTGAGGATTATAGTTTAAAGCCAGCTAGGGGAAGGAAAGTCTGTAAGACTTATCTCTAATAAACTACTCAGAAAAGGCCAGACGTAGTTCAAATGCTAGCGTGTTAGCCTTGAGGAAAAAGAGTCTATGAGTTCAAGCCTCAAGACAGGCACTAAATAAATAAACAAAATCAAATAACATAAGGACCCTGGTTTTGTAAAAGTTTAAAATTGGGATAAGATTAAAATATATAGATCTCATTCATTCTGTAGTGTTTTGACAATTATATGTTTTATGTAATACCTGTCACTTAATGTACAAAATTGGATAGAGAACATTTCCATTACCTCAGGAAGCTCCTCTGTGACCTGTTTTTAGTGAGTTCTGCCGCCCTAGAGAAAGCCAGTGTTCTGATTTCTGGGACTGTATAAAAAATGGAATCATGTATGCTTTTGAGTGGGGAATTCTCATTCAGTGTGATGTTTTAGAGATGCAGCCATGTTAAGCCAGCAGTCCATTGCTACATGCTGTCCCATTGTTGTATAGCAGAGTTCATTTACCCAATTGCCTGGGGGTAAGGTAGTTAGGATGTTTCTTGTTTAGGGCCATTATGAATACAGCTGCCATGAATAACCTTCATAAATATCCTTTCTGTGCATATGTTTCCTGTTCTCCTGGGAACATGCCTACAAGTAGAAGCAGTTGGATCAATGGGTGACAGTTGGTTAACTTGTATGAAACTCCCAGGCAGTTTTCCCAAGCGATGGGACCTTTCAATGCCCCTCCAGAAGTGTGAGGGTTCTGAGATTCCAATACATCTGTATTGCCTTCTGGGTTTATTTTGTTCGGATCATTCTAGGCACTTTGAAGTACACTTAATTGCAGGATATTTTTTTAAACTGGTATTGGGATTTGAACTCAGGGCTTCATGCCTTCTCCTCTTGCTTGCTTAGCAGGCACTCTATCACTTGAGCCATTCCCCCCAGCGAAGGTTGGGGAGTAGCACAGTGGTAGAACATCTACCCGGAATGTATGAACCCCTGACTTTGATCTTTAGAATAGATGTGTAAGTTATATTTTTATTATCTTAAAGTAGATGTACAAAGGAGTTACCATTCAACAAATCAGTTTATGAGTTCAGTGCATCCTGATCAGTGTACCTCTTTCATTATTCTCCCCTTCACCAGTCCCTCCCCTCAGTTTTTTAATTTCACAAGATATGCATTGAATATGATGAGTACACTCTCCCCCTTAATTTCTCTACTGCCCTTTCCTTGACCCTTTCACCTCACGTTCCGAGTACTCGTTTCCTGATATCCATTTTGTTGAGATAAATTTTTCTAACTAATTACACTGTTTAAATTCTCCCTGCAAATACAATATTTCAGCTAATATACTTGTGTATACTTACATCCAACCCCATATGTGTTTACTTGTAACTTCCATGTATGAGAGAAAACATGTGTCCCTTGTCCCTTTGGGCCTGACTTCTTTCACTTAACATAATTTTTTCCAGGCCCATCTATTTCTTTGCAAATGATGTAATCATATTTTTCCTAATAGATGAGTAAAATTTCATTGTCTATATATGCCACATTTTCTTGATCCATTTGTCCATTGAGGGGCAGCCAATCTTTCTATACCTTGGTTATGGTGCATAGGACAGCAACAAACATGGTTGTACAGTTGTCTTTACTGTGTCCTGATTTGTAATCTTTCAGTGAAATGAATTTTTTTAACTTTTACACTAAGAAAAAAGAAAGCCACTGTAGAGTTTTAAGACTTTGTCAAGGCAATGAACACTTTCTGCTTTGCATAATAGTTGTTCACATTCACTCGTAATCCACATAGACACCACATCTATATGATTTGAGAGCACGGTACTTCAGAATCTAGTGTAATGCTTATCACACCACAGATATTGAAAACAAGCAAGAAAGGAGAGAAAGCAGGAAGGAAGCAAGCAAGAAAGGAGAGAAAGCAGGAAGGAAGCAAGCAAGAAAGGAGAGAAAGCAGGAAGGAAGAAAGTGCAAAATCAGCATTTTTGCTTTAGCATATGGATGTATACATTTGTCTTGATTCTATATGATTGTTATTCTTGAACTTGCAGGGCATTTATAATGTGTTCCTTTGACCTATCCCACATAAACATGTGCTGGTCCCTCACATGGTTAACTTAGCATCTATTCTTGATTTTCTGTTCCTTGTCATAGTTGAGATTAGAAGAGATGAAAAAGTGTATGAGGGCAGCAGGGAATGGCATCTGGAGAGCAGCCGTGATGCTGCTCTCCCAACTTCCCTCAAAATTGTCTTGAAAGACTCAGAAGAGGAAAGGCTCAAATATGATTGCCAGATTGCTGAAGGTCATGATTCAAGAGTGGTCTCCAAGGGAACAGCAGAGGTGGCAGTGTCTGAGAGGCTTGTTTGTCTCTTCCAGTCAGAAAGTGGGTATCCCCCCTCCTACTTCCAGGGAGCTGCTTCCTTTGTAGGCAGCCAAAAATGCTGTTTTCCAGTCCAGTTGCTCCTCCCCCTCCCCCACTTCTTTCTTTCTTCATTCACCCAACCCCGGTGATTCCCTACACCAATAGGGTGAAAGAAGGGAGAGATCTTGTTTCCTCCTATGAAACATGTGATGCATAATTGCATCCTGGGAAGTGTAGTTTCCTAAGTGGGCTTCAAGAAATATGATCTGTGGCAGAAATACTCTCCACACTGTAGTTGTGGTTTTTGCCATGTAGGTTGAGTGGAAGTCTCAGAGTCAGAGCTGCAGGAGACCCTGACGTCTGTCTTCCAGCTGCAGCTGTCACTATTCAAGTGAAAGGTGGGCACTGGCTGACAAGGCCAACTTCACCTAGAAGAGCTTGCCTTATTTAAACAATTATACTGAAAAATCAAATTATGTAAAAGACATGTGCTTGAAATCAGTGAACAATCTCTGTCTCAAAGAAATTCTTATTAGATATAGTTAAGAACTAAACTGAATCAGTAGATCGAAATTTCTGCAGACCCTATGAAAAGGAATATCAATCTTAAATGTTTAGAGGACAATAGAACCTTGAAAATTGCCTACTGCAAGAACCAGAAGAGAACTTTTTAAACATTAAGCATTTGCAATATCTTTTTAGGTGTAGAAATTTCTTATGCCAGGCAGTACTTTCTACTTTGTGTCATAATTGTTAATATGTATTCCTTAATAAAAACATACAGACACATCTGCAATACACTTTGATAACAGGAAATGAATCTTGTTAGTATTTCTGCCCTCAATATCAGCATAGGTCTTGACATAAGCACTCAATGGAAAAATAATGAATGAATTGCAGCAAATGACAAACTTTGTTCTTACAGGCTTTAGTATGTGGATATACAATTTATGTTCTACTTAGTCTTTAAAACAGTAGAAGTAGAAGCCCACAAGGTCACAGTGATGGGAGGGAGGAAATGAAGTGAAAGTAGAAATGCAAAATGAACAAAATAGAAACCAGGAATGGAACTAAAATTCTAATTAGAACTAGGTGTGGTGCTTTGGAAAGCACTATCGAGGTTCCTCAAAAACCTACACATAGAGCTCCCCTATGACCCAGTAATCCCACTCTTAGGCATTTACTCAAATGATCACAAACAAGACCATACTAAAGCTGCCAGCACAACTATGTTTATTGCAGCATTATTCACCATAGCTAAGATATGGAACCAACCCAGATGCCCCTCAGTAGATGAATAGATCAAGAAAATGTGATACACACACACACACACACACACACACACACACACACACACACACACACACACACACACACACACACACAAATGGAATTTTAAGCCTCCATCAGAAAGAACGACACCGCCCCATTTGATAGGAAATGGAAAGACTTGGAAAAAAATTATATTAAGTAGAGTAAGCCAAACTCAAAGAAACATAGGTCCTATGGTTTCCCTTATCTGCAATAACTAGTATATGTCTAGGACAAGCAGAAGAGGTCAAAAGCTATGTACATATCACCATATAACCTGAGCTAAGTGAAATGAACCCCAAGATAGAGACACAAGAGGTTTTATCTTTGTTGCTGTTCTTAATGTACTTATAATGTACTGTGTGATTTTTTTGTTTCTGTTGTATGTTTTTTCCCTCCATGGTACAACCCCTCCTGTCACTGTATTTGATTCTGGTGCCCTGCATCTTGTATATACATTTTTCTAATGTGGGGAGGGGAAGGGAAATAACAAAATGCTGAATTAAGGATACAGGATGACACATTATAACAATGAGATATACAAGACAGGATGCTGAAAACAAACTTTACAAGTTTCGGGAGGTGAGGGAGAGGGGAGGAAGGAGTTGGGGAGGTGGGTAGGAAAGGGATGGCAGGGGAAATATAAAGGAGGGTGTAACAATTCTCGATAGGAAATGGACTCATTTCCTTGCTCATGTAACTAAAACCCTCTGTAGGTATCTTTACAATAAAAATATATATTAAAAAAGAACTAGGTGTGGTGGTACATACCTGTAACCTCAGCACTTTGTGAGATGGAGGAGGAATTCTAGATTGTGGGCTCAAGGCCAGTCTAGACTACACAGATAGACCTTGTCTCAAAAAGAAATTCACATGTTAATAACTGAACTGAAACAATGGAAGAAAATAAATCATGATTGGAGAAAACAAATTTAAATTTTCCCTCAAAATGCTTTTTTAAAAAAAAGTAGAAAGAAATAACAGGAGAGGTACTATTTAGGTAATTAGGGCACAGAAATGATAAGTTTGTAAGAATTAACTGGAATTGGAATCATATAAAGGCTTAGAAGAAACACTTTTCTGTATTAAAACACAGACTATGGTTGTCACACACTCCAGGCAAACTGAATGACAGTATTTCTCGATTAAGATAATGACAATATCTTGCAATTCTCAGCCGATTGTATCTAGCCTCATCGGCTAGGACATTGTCTAAACCTCAGTTTCTTTTCTTTAAAGGAGAAAGTTGTCAGAGTTACTGTTTTATTGTTTCATCAATGTTTTAAGGGTAGGGAGGCTATGACAGCAGTTGGCTATTATAACATCTCATTTAACATACATCAAACAATAGCTTTAAGTCCCTCTCAATAAAATTCTATTGCCCTTCACATTTGCTCCAGTGCATTAAAGGATTCCAGAAATGTTCTAAGCATGCCAAATATTCTCATGGTAACATCAATACCCCGTGGCCTCTGGCAACACTACTGTTCTGGTTCTTGGTGAGCAGAAACCAGCTGGCCTGGGTGATAGCAGCTGAGTCCACCATTTAACACTTTAGACACTGCAATCACCCCACCTCCAAGACCATTTAACACTTTAGACACTGCAATCACCCCACCTCCAAGCTCCCATCAAAGACTCCTGGTCAACTTCTATTTTGGTTCTTTTCTTTCAGAAGACTCTAGCACTACAGGCTCATCTTCCTGAGCCCCTCCTTCCTTCTGGGCTCTGCCCCTCAGCGTTTTCCTTTTGTCCTGGGCACCAAGCAACTGCCCTGGTAGTTTATTCCACATTTAAATCAAGCCTCCACAGTGATTACTGGTTTTCTTATTGCTTATTTTCAGAGCCCAACAGATATAGAGAATGTCAGGTCCAAATCATTTTGGACTTTTGCTGTGACCAGTGATAGGTAGGGGATCCATTTAAAAATTGGACTTTCGGGGCTGGGAATGTGGTTTAGTGGTAGAGTGTTTGCCCAGCACGCATGAAGCCCTAGGTTTGATTCCATAGTATCAAATAAACAGAAAAGGCTGGATGTGACACTGTGGCTCAATTGGTATAGCGCTAGCTTTGAGAAAAAGGAGTTCAGGGACAGTGCCTAGGCCCTGAGTTCAAGCCCCAGGACTGGCAAAAACAATTACAAATGGAACTTATGGTTTCTGATGCTCACTACCTTTGAAATGTGACTTCTTGCTTGTATGGAATTTTGCCTCACTTCCCTTCTTCCCAGGTCTCTTGAATCAATTCTGGTACGGTAGTAGTAGTAGTGGTGTGTGTGTGTGTGTGTGTGTGTGTGTGTGTGTGTGTGTGTGTGTGTGTGTGTGTGTGTGTGTGTGTGTGTGTGTGTGTGTGTGTGTGTGTGTGTGTGTGTGTGTGTGTGTGTGTGTATTTGTGAGTATGAAAAAGAGAGAGAGGGATAAAGAAATGGAGATATGCCAAGACATACTTGGCTTCAAGAATAAACAGACACAAATGGCAGAAGGTATATTCACACCCTCTCCTACCTTACCAGGTCACAGTCTAGATTGTTATTCAGCTGCCAGATTTAAAAAAAATAAAAACAAACAGAAATCAACTTTATGGGAGACAAAAAAAAACACACTTAGAAAAAAAAGTGGTAGACAGTGAAAACCTCTGGAAAGTGTTTCAAAGAGTCTTTTCCTCTCCTAGTATGTGAGGTGCAGCTGCCAGGCCCCTGGTTTACATACTTGATTTACACAATGGTCTGAGTTACCCCAGTTGTGACTACCCAGCTTGGCTCTCACCTTCATGAATCAGAACTCAGAATATGGTTTATTTGTATTGTGACTCCATCCAAAGCAGCACAGGGAAGCCAACTCGCCCTTATCCCATTAAAAAAAGGCATAATGCGTATTTTTACTAGCCCGTGGAGCTAGACGCACAGAGGTAACAATACGTGCTTTGTTACTGCACAAGTTGGCTATGAAGTGTGCTGGAATCTTTGCCAGGAGTGGGCTGCGCCTGCCCAAGAGGATTTGCAGCCCCAGAACTCTTCAAGCTGCTTAACAGCCTGTTTGGCCTTTCCTTATATGGAAGTTTCCCTTCGGTACAAGGGAATGACAACCATGAGGAGTATCAGCCAGCAGGAAAGAAATGACAGTTACAAATGTCCTCTGCTTAGTCCCAGGATAGCCTATCTGCCTTTACCTCTTGCTCCTTGGGCCCCACTCTCTGATAATGAATTTGGGAAGGCCCACAGGTTTGAAGGGAGATGGCAGTTACTTAGAGGCGCTAGTGAGAAAATTCCACACAAGAAAGCAGGGAGGAGTCTCTTCTCTCATTCTGGTAAGTTAGTTAATAAGGACAGGATACAACAAATTGCAGGGGAAATAGGGCGCAATATAAGCTGCAATACAGGTGCTTAATTGTGTACATTAAAAATGCATCATCATTTAGTTCAATTTTTACATAATATTTGATAGAAATGAATATTAATACTGATGATTTTATTAGAATCATGTTGAAGTGTCCCCACACTGTAGTCTAGTCTAGTCTAGTGTGCAAGTCCAAATAGGAAGAGATGCTATGACTATCCTCAGGAGGATGGAGGAGGGTGGTGTGAATCAGCTCACTGTTTTAGCTCTAGTAACTCATTTCATCATCACAGAAGCCTATGAGGTCATATTTTTATTCCCGCTTTTCAGGTGACAAAGACAAGGCAAGAGAAGCTAAAAAACTTGCCCAAAGCCATGTAAGCTAGTTTGGGAGCAGCCTAGAAGCTCAAATCCAGGTAGCCTAGCTTGGTGAGGATTTTATCAGGTAGAGTGGAAAGGGGACTGTAATCATGACAAAGATAGCAGAAAAACATGAATAAAGGCAGGTAGCATGGAAAGAGGACCTTTCTAGTCCAACTGGAGCATTTAGCAAAGTTGATGGGATATAACATCAGGAGCTTTGAATGCTGATATAAGTGTATCATAGTAATGATCATTGCTATCAATAAAAACAAATCTTTTTTATTTTTATTGTTTATAGTATCTGTAGTAGTTTACATTTGCTTTTGCATGTGCCTCAAAGGGCTACTGGCTAACAGATTCATCAACCTTTTTCTCTTTGCTGTTTGTTACAAGTGCTTAATGTCAAGCCCCCCCATATGACTACCTGATTCTGTTTGTCTCTACTTAAACTTGTGTCTTTTATTATAAATGCTTGTTAAATGGGTGCTTTGCTCCAGAAATGCTTTCAAACATATATTCTATTTCATTTCTAGTAAATGCTAACAAATTCATCTGGGTAACAGTATTGAGGGTCATGCAAATTTGATAATAAAAATCATACACAGTGATGCAGATTCAGAAGAGGAACCAAAAAATCAAAACAATTCACCTTGCCAGTTATTGGCATAAAATAATGCATCATTTCTAAGTAAAAAGTATCTTCAGATGTATTTCTCTAAATATTACATTAATATTACAAATGAGTTAAAAATGATGAATCAAAAAGTTAGTGCTCTTCTCATTTTTAAAATACTATAACTCAGTCATTTTAAACATCACAGGCTGCCAAATTATTCTTTTGAGCAGTGTCACAGACCAAGTATTTATCAACCAAAAGTAATCGTTATGCTGTTAGAAGTTGGTATCCATCTTCAAATGTACATGTTTAATTTATTCTGGGGAACTAATTTGATTACTCACTGGAATGAAGTAGGATTGTTTTTTCACCTTAACCAAGTGACCTGGTGCTGAGCTATGATGAGTGTGCCTAGCTCCGTGCTTTTCCCATTGGGCAGGGAGCACATTAATACTTCTGCTTCTCCCCCTCATAAGGCACTAACATCTGCAGGCAATGAAGCTTTAAAGAAGAGCATGAGAAAAAGTAGGGAAAAGAACCTATATAATAGCAATAGCAAGTGCAGGTTACCTTGGCCTCTTCTACCTTGATGAAATCATGTCTAGTGCTGACACCATTGTATTAGAAACAGGTCCAAGGAGCTTTAAGTTAAAGGTGGCATGTATTGGTGGGTGTCGTTTCTGTCAGGACGCTGACAGCTACTCATTTATGCTCTGGAATTTGGGATATGCAGTGTGATATGAGGGTGGAGTGTTATGTGGTTGGCTAGGGCTGTCATAATGAAGTGTCAAAGACTGGGTGGTTTGTACAACAGAAACTTATTTTTCCATAATTCTGGAGGAAGCTATTGAAAGCTAAGCTCAAAGTGTTAGCAGGATGGGTTTCTTCTGTGGCCTTTCTCCTTGGTGTGTAGATGACTGCTTTCTTCCTGCATTCTCACACAGCTTTCTCTCTATGCATGCTGGTGTTCTAATCTCTTCCTATTGAGATACTAGTCATGTTAAAATGGAACCCCCTTGAATGACTTCATTTTAACTTAATTACCTCTTTCAAGATCCCATCTCCAAATTCAGTCAAATTCTGATATCGGGGATTAGATTTTCCATATATGAACTTCTCTTGGCCACCAAGACAATTGGCACATCAGCAGTTGATAACAGCAGCTTGTGTATTTACACCTTTATCTTTTTGGCTTGCCAATTATTCTTCCTATAGGGCATCTCCCTGTTATTTACAGTGTACAAAATGTGTGTAATGCATCTCCAGGTGACTCCAACACACTGTAGAAATTGATAGTGTGCCTGTCATATTAGGAGAGCAAGTCCCTAGGGCTGGAAAATATCACTGGACCAAGGATCAAGAGAAGATATGCTTTAGTTCATGTCCAGGCTTCCACCAGCCTGCTTTTAGAAAAATCTTGTTCTTGTCTGGGACTGGTTGCCTCACCTAGGAAATTATGAGCTTTATGATTTCTGAGATTTGCTATATATGAATTGCATTTTCATAGGTTTAAAAAACAAAATTTCCAAAAATTGGGAGTTTTAACACTTGCAATTTTACAAACTAGTTTCATTAAAAAGCTAAAATATTAGGTAAACTCGAAGAAAATTGCAAGACTATTTACTATCATCTAGAATTCAACATGTGATCTCCATCTTCTTAGTTTGATTGACATCTGGTAGGAGCTAAGGTCCTGTGAGGATTCGTGCAGAGCACTACAAGTAGGACGTGGGACACGAGAAGCCAAGAAGTCTTGGTTCCCTGTTCCCAAGGAGCTGAAAATCAATCTGTTTTCCTCTTTGGTTATTTAGGAGCAATGACTTGTGTCAAAGGTTGTTGGAGTCCACAGGCCTTAATTTCTGCTATCCTTTGCCATGAAAATCCTAAAAGGCTTCATCCAGGCTGGTAGACAACACTGACAGGAATTTATTGTTTTCACAAAGGAAACTGTACTATATTCTTTAATCAGCATGAATTCAGGAGTTGTTCTTTCAGGGTAGCCAACGTTAAAGTAGCTAGAAATTGAAACAGTAAATAAACCACTAGGGAATTGTATTTAAAGACAGAAAGAAAGAAGAGCTAGAGGAACTTCATGAAATAGGAAATTCTATGCAAAGAGCTATAGCTTCCCTTGCTTAAGACAAAGACTGTTCACAAAACACCTCTAATTCTGACATTGGATTAAAGAAAGAAAAGATGAACAGGAAATAAAGAAGAGGTAGAGGAAGGAGAATAAGGACTAGGAGAAGAATATATCAGGAATACACATACATGTCTATATATATATATTTCTGATATATGCATATAGACCTGAGATATATTCTTCTCCTTCTACATATATGTATATATAGCATTCATAATCCTACAAAAATAATGTAAGGAAAATACAAAATTCAGCCATGTTCAAAAGAAAAAAAACTACCCAGTAGCAAATAGATTACCTTAATGAGAATGACCCAAGGTTGCAAGTCAGGAAAGTCAAAACTCATTTCTTTCTTGCCCTTGGAGCTCTATCCTTAAATATGTGCTTGCATGTGGCAGAAAGCTAGCCATAATTTGTGACATATGCTACATGCAAGGGAGTATTTGAGACTGGGTCAGACTGCAATGTGTGTCTTTTCTAAGGGGATGATCCAGCCAACTGTTGCCATGCAGACATTTTTTAAATGTTAGCAGCTAATTTAAGACATAATGTGTCCCAGCCCTTTAGCCAAATACAATGGCTTGGCTACTAACTTGCAGTCTCTGTTATAGAGTCATTTGGCTTTTTGAAGTTTACACTGAGAATCTGAAGCAACAAGTGCAATCCAATACAAGCTTCCCAACCAGGAAACTCCAGGCAGGAACCATCAAATCCTGAATCCTCATCCTCATTTCTGGTTTCCAAAACAAGGATATAGTTTACTTCATGTGCAATGTTCATGTGTTACACATTTCAAAATATACCTGAATCCAGCCAGGAAGCCCTGGATTTTTTTTAGACAGTTCTACTTCTTTTGCTTTCAAGTGTTTTCATTTCTGTCTTCTACTTAGAAAATGTCTAAATGGAATGGTGATACTAAGTTGAGCTGGGTATATGCTAGGATATACTTGCTCTGTATCTTTCCCAAGTACCCATGGGGGAAAACCCACTTTAATAATAAATTATTCAAATGTGTATTCATTCTTGAAACATTTTAAGGATGTTTACATTGAAACCAGATGCCTGGTCTACAGACAGGCCCCCATTTCTGTTGATTTTACAGCTTTTACTGCTTCTTGAGTTTTCTCAGTAGGGTCTTTGTTTCTGTCATGAGTAGAAAGAATGTTTCTTTTGTTTGCTTTCCTTTGCCATCAGGGCTGGCCAGCCGCTGCAGGCAACTCCTGCCATGCTGTGATTTGGCCAGCATCCTTTCCCTTTCGCTCCTGAAAATCACATGTGTGCACGATGGGAGATGGTTTCTGAGAGGCCACGTGCCTAGGCTTTGCCGCACTCTTATGCCTTCGTGTGGTTGGGATTGTGAATCTAGTCCAAGCAACAGTTAGCTAATGGTCCCAAATAGAGGAATTAAGTAAGTTAATGAAAACCAGCAAGATGAAGGCAGTATTCTTAGGGGATGTTATGCCCTTCAAAAATATTATGTGAATCCCAAGCTTTTATTTCTATGCTGAACTGAGTCCATAGCCAAGTACAGAGCTGGAAGATTTGTTTGTTTAAATTCTTGCAGCTATTGACTCGAGCGAATATGAGACTAGCTAGTCTCAAAGACAGCTCTTGATCTTAGAAGTGGTTGGCAGACATATAGCAAGAACCAAAAGAGGAGAACCACCTACTACCAAGCAAAAGGCAAAGATAATTAAGTGAAACTTTTCTTCTTACACTTGAATTTGGACTGGTGACTCCATTTATTCATGAGAAGTTTGTTGAATATCTAATATGCAGTGTTAGGCTTTATACTAGCTGAATGATACCGTAGTGTATTTCTCCTGAAAAGCATGACAGAAGGGCTCAGAATGGGTTTAACATGGTATATAAGGTAGAAAGAAACATATGTGAGAGGGAGATTAGATAAAGACATTAAATAGAAATGAGGAAGAATAGTAGAATGAAAAAACACTTCAGGATGGATGTAGAACTTGAAATAATCATGAGATGGAATTAGATAGACCATAGCTTCTTGAGCTTCTAAATACCTAAGAATCACTTGGGAGCCTTGTTGGTTGATGATCCTGGTCTAGGAGGTTAAGAGTAGCCCTGGCAGTTCTACATTTCTAAGGTTCTACCTTCTGGTTAATACTAATGAGATTTGGAGTAGAAAGGAGATAACAAGCAGCTTGATGTGGGAAGAGGGAAAGGGGCATTGAGAAAAACATTCCAGTCAGAAGCAATGCTCTGTTGAAAAACCTGAAAATGTAGTTGTACTTAGAATATTTATTGCAAAGAATGATGGAATCAACAGAAGAGGCTCTTTGATGCTAGAAGTAGAGACCTTAATTCTAAGAGCAGGCTTTTCCTCAGAGCAAGAGGAAACGCATGAAGAGATTTAAGTTAAGGAATGACAAGAAGCATTTCATTTTTGAAGGCTTCTCCTGACTACAGTGTGGCAAATGGACAGTTCCAAATTAGAGGTAGAAGAGCAGTTGCAGAACACTTTCATATAATTTGAAGGTGTGGGCGGGGCTGGGAAAGAGGGGGAGAACAATGAGAAAGGTGACATTGACCAAGATGCCTTGTACTTACAATTTGTTGAATTGAAGCCCCCTTGGTGCAAGTACTTAAAGACAGTAAAATATATATATATATAGAAAAGGTCAAGTTACATATTCAAGATCATACCAGTTTTATGTTATATACATTTTATCTCCATTGAAATTAATTTATATAAGTGAAAATACAGGGGAAGCTATATCTTATTATTTTCAGACTGTTGGGGACAAAACCTGACTTTCTGCCTGTTTGGGCTTTCTATGAATTTATCTGATGGGTTATCCGATGGTGTGGCTGAAACAAACCAAATCTTCAGCTTCTGATGTGTCTCAGACAGCTTTGTAAATGTATGTGTGTGAACTTTTTAGAATCATCTTGGAATCTTCAGTAATGGACAGGGTCTTTGATCTACATACCTTTGAGTCATTTAAAGGTAACTCATGAAGGCAGGTAGTAGTCTTTTCCATTGTTTGTTAGATGACAGAAAAGATTAACTACAATTAAACATCACTGAGCTCATGAGATACTGGATTTATGAAAAAAAATCTAAAAACCAAAAGTGCCATTTTTTCCTGATTTCAAAAGTAATACAGGTTTATAATGGAAAATCTAAGAAGAAGTAAAGACATATGAAAGAAAAAGAGCAATCATAATCTTGCTGCTACCAAACTACTACCAACACATTGGCACGCTTCCTTCTCATCTTTTGATCACATATGTATATATGCTTATGTGTTAGTGACTGATCAAATTCTGCATACTGCATCTTCACTTACTCTGTACAACAAGTTTTCTCTTAATCCTTTACTAGAGTGTCAAATACAAAACACATGGGACATGATACAAAAAGGGTACTTTCCAAGATATGCAATATAGCTTGGACTCTAACTTACACAAGGAAGGCCAGTTAAGTTACTTACTGAGCAAGGCTACAACCCAGGTCTTTGTATTAATTTTTTTAAACAATTTTTTAAAACAATTACAACAAATACCTGAAACAAGAAGCTTATTGAGCTTGTAATTCATGATGTAGGCTCTGATTAGCCCCCTGCCTTGGTTGGTTCCCCTCATGGTGGATGACAGCAGTGGAGCTTATATAAGAGGAAAACATCACATCTTGAAATGGAGCCAGAGAGAGCTGGAGATCCCACACATCTACCAATGGCGTGTCTCTAGTTGCCTGCCAACCTTCCGATAAACACTAGCTCTTAGAGGTTTCACCTCCCAGTGTCA
Organism: Dipodomys merriami; assembly: GCF_024711535.1. Classification (NCBI taxonomy): domain Eukaryota; kingdom Metazoa; phylum Chordata; class Mammalia; order Rodentia; family Heteromyidae; genus Dipodomys; species Dipodomys merriami. The sequence goes on from NW_027202382.1 coordinate 26,679,658, forward strand.
TCACACTGCAGATGAAGCTCCCACACATGAACTTTTGGGAAACAAGCAATATCCAAACCATACTGTAATTTTTATACCAGTACTCAGCCTTGAACTCTGAACCTGGCTGCTATTCTTTAGCTTTTTTGTTGTTCAAGACTGGTGCTCTCCCATTTGAACCACAGCTCCACTTTTAGTTTTTTGTGGTTAATTAGAGAAAAGAGTCTTATGAGTTGCTTGAGATGGCTTAGAACCATGATCTTCAGATTGTAGCCTCCTGAATAGCTAGTATTATAGGCACACGCCTCTGATGCCCAGTCATATCAGTATTCTTATATTAAATCCAGTGTTCGGTTACCAAGAACAACAGAGAGAATAACTAGATAAAACAGTATCCAGAAACTAAGAACCGGACAGGATTTACAAATTATCAAATCGTACCAATCCATTTCCTTTCTTTTTCTTATTATTATAACAACACTTAACATGCAGTCTGCCTTCTTAATAGCTTTTCAGGTACCATATACAATGTTGTATAGGAGGTCTCTAGAATGTATTTATCTTGCATTTTGTCACTGACTCTCTCCTTCCCATCTATTTTATTTAGTTAGGGTTGCCATTACAAATTGCCATAGACTAGGTCGCTTTATAATTGGAAATTATACAGAGGGTGAAGACCTAGATTTCAGTACCAGTTTGATGGGGTTCTGGCAAGAGCTTCTTCCTAGCTGACAAGATGGTTGCCCTCTTGCTGTGTTCTCACATATAGATTGTAGACAGAGAGGAAACAAACTCTCGAGTATATTTTCTTTTTAAAGACACTCATCCTACCATGAAGGGATGTCCTAAATGCCTCCTAAATACTTATCCTCAAATACTATCCTATTTACAATTAGAGTTTCACCATGAGAATTCACGAGGGATATCAGCATTCCACCCATAGCACTGTCTTAATAGATGACACCACCATCCAACTAGTTTTGCAGGCCTTATACCCAAGCATCACTCCTGACTCTTATCCTTCTTGCCCCATAGCAAGTCCTATTGTCTCTACCATTAAGGCCATTGGTCCCAGGATACTCACAGCTCTACCACTCAAGTCTATGCCACTATTCCCCTCTTGGCTGCACAAATCCATTATAGCCTTTTAAACTGATCTTCCTGCTGCTTCTCTCACTCACCAAGCTCCACTTGACCTGCATAGCAGCTTTAAAACATAAGCTGGAAGTTCAACTTTCCTCTCCAATGGCTTCTCATCCAAAGAAAATCCACATTCCTTATGACTAACAAATCTCTTATAATGGGCTCTGCCAATGTTTATCCCTTCAACTCCTACTGTATTTCTTCATTTACGATGTTCTGGCCTTAGTGCTCTTCATCCTCTTCCTTCATTATAGCAAGCTGGTTGCCATCCCAGACATAGACACCTGCTCCAACAACCCTGCTGGAAGTGGCATCCAGAGTGTCTTATCTCCAGTTTTCTGTGTCCCCTTACCCTGATGTCTGTAAAGCACTCATGATTACCTGACACCAAATATTCCGTATTTGTTATCTGTGAAGAGTGCTTCAGATCAATATAAACTTGATGTGTGACATGTACTTTACAGAATAAATGAAAAAATGACAGCATCATTGTTTACCGCATGAATGCAGCGTGATGAACATTCAGGTTGACTTGGATTTTTCACTATCACAGACAATCCCTGATACGTCTTCTAATATAAATCCTGTACCCATCTCTAATTAGCGTCAGTACTTGTATTTCTATACTGAAAATCACATTTGCACATTTTTGGTTGCTATGACCAAATCCAAAAAACTTGTACTAATTTACATCCACATTGATACCAACAGAATCTGAGACTATTCTGAAGTTTTCACTAATGGAAAATGTCTTGAAATCTGCTCCATTTAGATAGTCATAATAGCAGCAGCATACTCTATGTTTCTTTTAGTACCTATGAAACAAACATTTTTGTCATGTCTGCTTCTTATCTATGGGTATATGTGCATTTATTTATTTTGGTGCTGAGAACTGAACCCAGGGTCCCACATGTGCTAAAGCAACTATATGGATTTTTTAATGTGAATTTGTGATCAGAGCCTTCATTTACTTTTAATCTTCATGTTTTGTTAATGATTTGTAAGGATTTGATCTGTTGATCTTGATCTGTTAAATAAAAATGCTTCAGAGATAGGACCTAGTGGCTCACACTTGTAATCCTAGCTACTCAGGAGGCTGAGATCTGAGGATTATGGTTCAAAGCCAGCTCACATAGACAAATCTGAGAGACTCTTCTCTCCAATTAACCACTAAAAATCCTGACGTGGAGTGTAGCTCAAGTGGTAGAGATTCAGCCTTGAACAAAAAAGCTAAGGCACAAAAAAAGCCCAGGCCCTGAGTTGAAGCACCAGTACCAACACATACACAAAGATGCTGCAAATATATTTACCCTAATTTGTTAATTGCTCTTCCACCCAATACTGGGGCTTGAACTTAGCATCAGTTTTTCCCCTTAGAATTGGTGCTCTACTACTTGAACCATGCCTTCATATCTAGCTTTTTTCTGGTTATTTTGCAGATAAAGTCTCCTGGATTTGTCTGCTGGGGCTGACTCCAAATCACAATTTTCATAAGCATGAGACACTAGTGCTGAGCCTTTTTGTTGTTTTTTTTTTTAATTTAATTTTATTTTATTTGAGAACATACTGTACAGAGGGGCTACATGGGCAGGATAATTGTTGTTTATTTTATGAGATAGAATTTCATGAACTTTTATGCCCAGGCCAGGCTTGAACTGCTACTGTTTAATCTCTGCCTCCCAAGTAGCTAGGATTACAGGTGTAAGCCACTACACTCAATTGATCCTGTACACACACACACACACACACACACACACACACACACACACACACACACACACACACACACACACACACACACACACACACACACACACACACACACACACACACACACACACACACACACACACACACACACACACACTCTCTCACTTGAAATCTCTCCCAAGGCTGAAATCAGTCATTTATCCTTTTGCTTAGCTCTTTAATTCTTATGGAATTTATCTGAGTGTCAACTGTGGGCTATGGATTCTAACTGTAGTTGACTTTGTCTCAAAAGTTAAAAGTTGAAGTTGGGTGCTGGTGGCTCATACCTGTAATCCTAGATACTCAGGAGACTGAGATCTGAGGAGCCCAGTTCAAAGCCAGCCCAGGCAGGAAAGTCTGTGAGACTCTTACCTCCAATAAACCACTCAGAAAACTGGAAGTGGCACTGTGGCTCTAACCTTGAGCTGAAGAGCTGAGGGACCGCACCCAGGTGCAGAGTTTAAGCCCTGCAACCAAAAAGAAAAAAAGTTAAAAGTTGAAGTTGGCCATAAATTTGAATTTCAACCTTTATCACACACTGATTATTTTAATCATCCTGAAATTGTTTTAAACTTGCTTAATGTTTAGTAATTTTGAACAAGTTTAATTTTTTAGTCATCTAAAATGGATAAAGAATGCAATATAATAAATTCATATATCTGTATCTTTCTTTTCTGATCAGTTCATGGTTTAATAGTAACCTTATTTAAAATAAAAAGGGATTGATAACTGATTTCTTGGCCACATACATTGGTTTCCATCACTAGTTGTCTCTTATAATCATGAAGTTCCTCATGAAATCTAAAGACAAAGAGGGAGGCAATATGGCCCCATACAGAAGTTCTGGCTGTGTGTTGAACAACACCAAGAAGGATGTATCACCTTGGGACTTACCTACATGAGGCCCTAAGTTTCAGAGTGAGCCACATGTTGTGATCCTAAAGAGAGAACCCCCTATAGTCATCCACATGTAGCTGTCAACAAAACAAACAAAATAAACCAAACAAAACCCAGGCCATGAATCTTCTAGAGCTTACTAGGTCTTAGAGGTCAACCATATCATTTTACAAAAAAAAGCATGGCAAAGCCTGTAAAGAAAGAGTGAACTTGTAGGGGCTGGTGGCTTATTCCTGTAATCCTAGCTACTCAAGAGGCTAAGATCTGAGGATCACAGTTCAAAGCCAGCCCAGGCAGGAAAGGCCATGAGACCTTTATTGCCAGTCAACTGTCTCCTCCCCGCCCTCCCCCCCAAAAAGAAACTAGAAGTAGAACTCTGGCTCAAGTTGTAGAGCATTAGTCTTGAGCAAAAGAAGCTCAGGGGCAAAGCCCAGACCCCTAGTACAAGCCCCAGGACCAGCACACACACAAAGAATGAAAGGAATAAAAAAGGAAGGAAGGAAGGAAGCAAGGAAGCAAGGAGGGAAGGAAGGAAGAAAGGAAAGGAGGAAGGGAGGGAGCAAAGGAAGGAAGGAAGGAAGGAAGGAAGGAAGGAAGGAAGGAAGGAAGGAAGGAGTGACTTTGTCTTTGCCCATAATAATTAGTGGTAGAACCGGGTGTGCCAGTGGCTCATGCCTGTAATCCTAGCTACTCAGGAGGCTGAGATCTGAGGATCCAGGTTCAAAGCCAGCACGAGTAGGACAGTCCGTGAGACTCTTATCTCTAATAACCCACTAGAAAAACTGTAAGTGGCGCTGTGGCTCAGCGGTAGAGCTCTCACCTTGAGCTGAAGAGTGCGGACAGCACCCAAGCCCAGAGTTCAAGCCTCACGACTGACAAAAAAAAAAAAAAAAAAATTAGTGATAGATTCAGAAAAAAAATCTTAGATTTCTTTTTCATGATGTAGTTATTTTTTATTCATTTAAATTTTATTTATTTTTAAGTAAGTAATGTATTCAAAATTCATAAGAGAAAAAAGATAACACACTCGAAAAAAGTGTTCCACCTATCCTCTCCTCTTCTCCCCTGACATTCCCTATACCTAACCCCAATACTGGTTGCTGATACCCTTCCCAGAAATGGTCAATGTATATTAAGGAAATCCAGACATATATACTCCAACCTCCTCATCTTTAACCTAAATGCTAGCATACTGATCTGCGTTTTGATTTCCACTGTATCTTGATTGTGCCTCATCAGCATGTGGAGAGCTTTCTTCAGCTCTTACAATGAGTGTATTTTATAGACTGACATAAGCAACTCACTAAACTCTAGAGGTATATTAATTTGCTATTATAGATAGTATTACAGCCAATGATGTATTCCTGTCATTTGTAAGATAAAAGTTATGCAAGTGGGACTGCTGGGTCAAATGCATTTTTCATTTGTGAGCCTAACATCTCCAAATGGTCTTCAAAAGGTCATCCCAGCAGTAGCTGATTTTCCTATGCTCTCATTAATGCACTGCTAAAAGGCCCGGGGAATGTAAGATGGTGCCATTTCCAATTGCCTTTCTCTTAGTACAGATGAATGCAAGCATTTTTTCTTATGCTTCAAGACTACTTATATCTTTGTTCTACATTCTGTCTACTCTCCTTTGCCTATCTTTTTAACTAATTGTTAGTCTTTCATTGATTCATAGAAAGAAGTAACCCTCAGTAATCATATTCAAAGTGAGCATCTTTTTACATATCTAAGAGACACTGCATTTCTCGTCTGAGCTGTCTCTTGTCTTGTTTGGAGAGAAGCTATTGATCTTTTTGTTATTGACTGTGGGACTCACCTATGAAATACAGATTTTAGAGGGTGTGTGTGTGTGTGTGTGTGTGTGTGTGTGTGTGTGTGTGTGTGTGTGTGTGTGTGTGTGTGTGTGTGTGTGTGTGTGTGTGTGTGTGTGTGTGTGTGTGTGTGTGTGTGTGTGTGTGTGTGTGTACTGGTGCTGGGCCTGGGCACTGGGCCTGGGCACTGTCCCTTAGCTTTTTTCTGCTCAAGACTAGCAACCTACCACTTGAGTCATAGTTCTATTTCTGGCTTTTTGGTGGTTAATTGGAGGTAAGAGTCTCATGGGCCTTCCTACTTAGGCTGGCTTCAAACTGTGATTGTTAGATCTCAGCCTCCTGACTGAGATTACAGGCATGAGTCACCAGCGCCTGGCACTAAATCCTAGATTTTTGAGCTCCCATTCCCAACATCTTACACTTAAGCATGTTATGTCATCTAATGACCTTATTTCATAGATAGGATCAAAATTTCATAAGTGTAGAGTTAAAAAATAAATTTCTTAATATCACAAATTCAGAAAATATCTCAATACTGGATCATGTGAGTCACTTCATATCTGGCAAAAATATCGTTATATGAGAACTTTTAGAAAAATGATCAAACCTGCAACAAATTCTGCAAGCAATATATACACAATGGAGTCTAATAGATTTGCTTATTGTTGTAAAGAAGAAAAAACAATTGCAGTCCGTCAGGCCTCATTTAAATTTATCCTTCTTTGTGAGATATTTCTTGATTTCCCTTGATGAATGTTTCTCTTGCCTCTGAATTTCCAGAGGACTTTGTACCCCTCTTAGGGAAAGTTTCAGTGTCTGTCTTTTATAATAGTTACTTACATGCACAAGTATCTTCAGGAGAACTAATTTCCTATACTGATCATAGATTTTTTTCAAAAGGGAGGCAAGCCTCAAAGACTCTGAACCATATAGAATTCCTTTTTTTTTTTTTTGTCGGTTGTGGAGCCTGAACTCTGGACCTGGGCGCTGTCCCTCAGCTCTTCAGCTCAAGGCTAGCGCTCTACCACCTAGAGCCACAGTGCCACTTCCGACTTTTTCTGCTTATGTGATGCTGAGGAATCGAACCCAGGGCCTCATGCATGCAAGGCAAGCACTCTACCACTGAGCCACCTTCCCAGCTCCAAAAAACAAATTTTCTGTTTGTTTGTTTTTTTTTTGGTTGGTCATGGGGTTTGAACTCTGGGTTTGGGCACTGTCCTTGTGCTCTTCAGCTCAAGGTGAGCGCTCTACTGCTTGAGCCACAGCACCACTTCTGGTTTTCGAGTGGTTTATTGGAGATAAGAGTGTCATGGACTTTCCTGCCCAGGCTGGCTTTGAACCATGGTCCTCAGATCTCAGCCTCCTGAGTAGCTAGTATTATAGGCGTGAGCCACCAGTACCAGTCTCTTTTTTAAAGTAAGATTTACTGAGGTCTAATTTAAATACAGTAGAATTTGCATCTGTCAAGTGCACAGTCCAGTGAGTTCTGACAAATATGTCCAGTGTGTGGCCACTGCCCAAATGAAAATGAAGAATGTTTCCATTATCACATCATCCTTTATTGAGCCTTTGTTGTTATCCCCATCTCTACCCTCACTATCAGTCATAAGTTTGATTTCTGTCTCCATAGTTTAGCCTCTTCCAGAATGTCTTATAACAAGAGTAATACATTCTTTGGTTTTTTTTTTTTTTTTGAGTCTGGTCGTGGGGCCTGAACTCTGGGCCTGGGCACTGTCCCTCAGCTCTTCAGCTCAAGGCTAGCGCTCTACCACTTGAGCCACAGCGCCACTTTGGCTTTTTTCTTTTTGCTTATGTGGTGCTGAGGCATCGAACCTAGGGCCTCATGCATGCAAGGCAAGTGCTCTACCACTGAGCCACCTTCCCAGCCCCTGTGTAGCTGTTTTGTATCTGACTGTTTGTACTCTAAGATACAGTACTATGCAATTAAACCCCATGGAAATAATTTCCTCCAGATTGTGGAATTTAGGCTAAGTAGACTTGCTCACCAAAACCCTGCCAGTGGCCAACAGCTGAAACAGGAAGGAGTGAGGAGGAAGGGGGAGAAAGAAAAGAACCTCAGACAGAGGCAAAAGCAAAGTTTAATTGTTATTTTTTATTATCTTTAAGAAGTTGAACAAAGGAATTACCATTTAGCAAAGCAGTTTATGAATCAAATATATTGTCACCACTTTTAACATTCTCACCTGTCCCTGCTCTACCCACTCTTCTTAAGTTTGGAGAATATACCTTGGGTTCTTGACTGCATTCTTCTTCTCTTTTCCTCTTCCTTTGTCCACCCCTTGCCCTTTGACCCCACCCTTTCCAAGTACCCAAGAAGAAAGTTTAATATTTATTGCAATAGGCTTTCCTTTTGAGAAATTATTTTCTATTGAGCACATCCAAAATACCCAGAGCATTGCGGAATCCCCATAGCAACCTTCCAGTTGCTATCATTCTCATTGTGCAGGCGAGGATGCTGAGGTCTGGGTTGTATTAACGGCTTATCCTTAAGCAGAACAAGGTCTAGGCTATAGGATTTTGTTCCATGGGCTCATTTAGGCTCACCATTATGCAGTATCTAGTGAGGCAGATTAGGGAGAACAGCTAAGCAACTGAAAGAAGAGGGTCTCCCATTCACATGCCCTAGAAAACCCCAAAACAAAAGTTGTGCCTGTTGTGTAGGAGGTGCTCATTAAATCTTGTTAAATGAACCAGCCAAAGGGGTGTCCACCTTCCAGAGCAATGCCATTAATTTTCCTCCCAGTAGATCCCTGGATGCTTTTCAATCGCCACATTGTTCTTATTTTTCTAGATTTCCTTTTGTACTTAAAGTAAAACACAAATTACCTTTGGATCCCTGTGATTTTTGTGTCAGAATACATTTTCCTACATGTCATGAAAGAGTGTGAGTTCTACCCACCTCTTTTTGGATAGTTTGTCATTTGAAGAAAGAAAATGGATTCTGTTCATTAAAGACCATGCCAGAGGCAATACTCAGTTAATCATTTCTTACTATGCTCTCTCTCTCTCTCTGGACCACCAGGAGTAAGGATCAACATTAAATAAACTGAACTAACTGTGAATGCCTAAAATCAACTTTAATAGATATTTTGTGTCTTGGATATATTTGAGTATGAAAATAAGCTATGCATCAAATAGTGCTAAAATAATAGAAACAATCTTATGGCATTGTAAGATGTTGACGAATCAGTAGCCAATTTCTTCCCATATAATGTTATTGCTTTTCTAAAAACAATCTGTATGCTTGAAAGCAGGTGACTATGTCAGGAATGATAACATGCCATAATTTTGTAGGATGTTGTGAAATGATGTCTAAGAACAAAAATAAAAATGCAGTTAAAATATTATCTAAGCCCATGTACTTCCAAGCGGTGTTTCCAAAGTGTTGGAGACTGAGATAAATTCTGCTCTTAGAATTTCTCATTGTTTCTTTGCATAATGATGGTTCCAAAGTACATCTTCTTTTAATAATGAACTTTGGTCCATGAAGCAAAGAGGTATTTTGATTGAAGGTCTTAAGTTTCTAATCTTTTACTGTAAACCACTGATATCTTCAGCTTCTTTTCTTTTCTTTTTGGAGGTATTAGGGCCTCAAACTTAAGAGGCAAGTACTTTACCACTTGATCCATGCCTTCTTACCTTCTTAATTTAAAGTATTTGTCTAGCTGGGTGCTGGTGGCTCATACCTGTAATCCTAACTGCTCATGGGACTGACATCTGAGGATCACAGTTTGATGCCAACCTGGAAGTCCATAAGACTCTTATTTCCAATTAATCACCAGAAAGCTAGAAGTGGAGCTGTAGATCAGTAGATTGCTAGCACTGAGCAAAAAAAGGCTCAGGGACAGCACCCAGGCCTTGAGTTCAAGCTCCAGGACCAACACACACACACACACACACACACACACACACACACACACACACACACACACACACACACACACACACACACACACACACACACACACACACACACACTTGCTATTAATCTATAAATTTCTAATCTATAAACTTCATCCTAGCATATTAAGAAAGTCATACTTAATTCTGGGTATATGAAACAGTACAAATACTAATTTTTAAGACATTTCATTGATTGTGTTCATGGATAGACTTGGTACACCAGAACTATAGAAGTGTTTGTAGTAACTAGCAGTTTCTCAGAAAAACTGAGTGCACATACACGTGGCTGAATGCAACAGACTCTGCTTTATCATTGCAAGGCAGGCTAATGGGATTCACTCACCATGGACCAGTAAAAATCCCTTAATTACAATGAAGTGGCAAAAAGCATTTTTCCATGTTTTCATTTGGGGGAAGTTCCTGCTGGGATGGCCTGGGCATACTAGGCAAGCTTTTTACTACTGAGCTACCTGCAGACTAAAAATGGCACGCTTGAAAAGGAGAATTCAGGTGGGGTATGGTGATTCATGCCTGCTACCCCAGCTGTTAGGGAGGCAGAGGATCAAGATTTGAAGCCATCCTAGTAGAAAAATTAGAAATAATCTGGGCCTGGTAATAGGAACTTCATGGGAGGCAGAAGTAGGAGAATTCTCTATGGTTAGTTCTGGACAAAACTAAGATTTTATCTAATAAACAAGTAAAGCACCAAGGATAAGGGCATGGCCTAAATGGTAGAGTGTTTGCCGAATAAATATAAGGCCCTGAGTTCAAACCCTAGATCCTCCCCATCTCCAAATAAAAGGATGGAGAGTTAAAAGGAGGAAGGGGAGAGAACCACCTAGAGAGACCTTTTACCTTGGGAAATACATTTTCCTATTTGCCCTTTTCCTGCAGAGTATGAGCAGGGACAAAAAGGGATAGGTATGCTGAGGGAAGGAAACAGAGGAAGTGCTAGGAAGTGAGGGGTAGGAAAGTCGGAGAACCAGGGAAGAGCTCAAAGATGGGAGAGCATGTAGTCAGAGCAGGCCGTGGGGTCAGAGTCACACACATATCCAAGTGGACAGAGGAGCCAAGAGAGAGTAGAGCACAGTATTGTTAGACAATGGCAGGCCACTTCAGGTCGATATTTGTGGAGAGAAAAGTAGAATTCCTTGAAAAGCAAGTTGAAAGAGTAGGGCTTTAGGGTTAGCCATCTGAGGGAAGGGGTTGAGGGCTTTGATAAAACTCAAAGGAGAAAAGATCATGAAAGCCTAGAATACAGAAGGCTAGACTCTTCCTGCCCACCTTTTGGGGGCCGCTCATTGCCATGTCCTATTAATTCTGCTGCTTACATAAGTTTTGTCCCAGCTTTCGGGTGTGGAAGATCCTGTTCAGCTGCCTGCTTCTTTTGTAATGCTTGGAAGATGGGAATGAGTATTCCAGGGTTTCTCCTTAGGAATTATTGGGGGAGTGCAATGAGCTTATAATTCACTCAGTAGTTCCTAGAAAATATAAATTATTCGAGAGCTTTATCAGTCACTGTACTCTTCAGGCTGCCATAGCAAATGACCACAAGCTCTGGCTTAAAACAGAAATGTATTCTTTCATTGTAATGGAGCCCAGAAGTCTGATTTAAGGTGCCAACAGGGTTGATTCCTTCTGGAACCACTGAAGGGGAATCCGCTCCATGGCTCACTCTTAGCCTTCTACAGATTGTTGGAATCCTTGCTGTTACTTGGCTTATAGAAATAGCTTTCTAGTCGCTGTCTCTGTCTCCAAGTGGCCTGCTTTCTGTATCTGCGTGTCTCAAATCTCTCCTTCCTTAGAAAGACACTGGTCACTGGGTTTGATAATTAAGTTCAATATTGTTTCAATACCCTTAATTTAATTAGACCTGTAGAGTCTATTTCAAAATGAGGTCCAGTCATAGGTTCTAGCAATTCAGAGTTGAGAGTCACAATCTAACTCAGTATACTTGTCATAATTTTCATTTTGAATTCAAGATGTTATTGTCAGTTTGAATGTGGTGGTACCGCCTGTGAATCATGGATGGATAATCAGATAGATGGATGGGTGGATGGGAGAATGATGGTTGTGCAGATGAGTATAAAGAACAATAGATTGCTGGGTGAATGACCAATAGGTAGACAAGGATTCTGCTGGCGCTATGTGGAGACCATATTGTGATCAGACAGATTTGAACAGACTTTAGGGTTTGTGAGCCAAATCCCCAAGCCAAGATACATAACCTACAATTTAGGAGCTAGATATTAGTACATGGCCAGTGTGTCCAGTGGAGGGAATTCAGGTAGTTAATGATGACCCAGACTTGTCATATACCAAGTGCCACCTCTGCTCAGAAGCTACTCCAGCCCTCACTGAATGGTCAAGTCTGGGAAGAGATGCAGGAAGACTGATCAAATTTTCAGGATGAATTTAAGAAAACGCCATACCTTTAGTGCCTAGCTTTTGTCCATAAAGAGCCACTTGTGAGTCAGACTGCTTAGTCAGTGACCCTGCCAGGTATTGTTGGCCCTATTTTATGCACAAATGACGTGAGTGTTTTCCAACAATAGTAAATGCCAGAGTCCTAGTCCTCTGTCTGGTCCAGGTATCATAACTCAAAGGCCCCTAGCCAATCTGGGCAAGGCAAGTGGTTGAAGATTGACAGCAAAGCCGGCCAACAGACATGGAGTAATTACTCTTTCAGGTGGGTCAGCATCTTATTGCCAACTCAGTGTGATTTCCTCACAGCAGCCTTCCTTCCCTGAGGTTCAAGCTGTATGCAAAGGTCCTTGTTCAGTACCTGGATGGACATTATAGAGTGTACAGCATCATGAAATTGCCCAGCATCATGAAACCATTGGGGTCCTCATTTAAGTATCTAATTATAAAGATTCTGATTTTCCTCAGTAAACCCATCCCTTTGGTTTTCATTTTATATTTTATATTCCTGAAATCTAGAGTCAATATTAATTAATTAATTAATTAATTTTTAAGTCTACATTACTCAGCTGTCCTCACCATTATTAGAATAATAAAAGTCAAGTGTATTTGATCTTTTCATAGGTTCCGTCAGGTAGATATTCTTCTTCTCAGTTTGCCTAGGATGATATTGAGGGGCATAGAAGTTAATTACTCAATAAATACGGAGCTGGTGGTGGGTCCCAGAGATGACTCCTGCCAATGCTTTTCATCACTGTCTAGGGTACTTTCTATATGAACACTGATGTTAGTGTTTATGTTTATATGAGAGCACTTAGTACCTTCCAATCACAGGCTTCACATAGATTTTGTACTCTCAAAGTACTGATACAGGTTAAACACAATTAACCTTATTTTCTGAGTGAGAGAACCACTGTGAGAAACACCATGTAATTACCCTGAGCTTGCATCTTACCTGGTAAGCATCAGGAGTTACAGACTGAGCACCAAGGGTCTCTGTTCCCACTCCACATGTCCTGTGGATTCCTTAGACTTGGGACCTTTATGTCTTGCTATACCCCTCCTCCATACAGAAGTAAAGATTTCCTGGATCCGCCCTTGTCCTGTCCCAGCAGCACATCCCTGGCTTGAACCCACCCTGATTCCACTCTCTCAAAGTCCCTTTTGCAATGATGAGTGACATATTCACAGGTTTCCTGCAACAGGATCCCCCCTCGGGTCTCCCTGCTCACACCTTCTTCCCTTCATCCCTGTCAGTGAAGCAATCTTCTGAAATGTACATAACATCACTTTGCCGTTTAACCAAGGCTTCCTCTCCAAGGACTGGATTTGGTGCAGCCAGTATGTGGTCTTCTCAGCCATCCTCATTCCCTCCATCCCTCCATCCTTGCCAATGTGCTCTCCTTGCTGCTCTCCCAATATGCTGAGCACTGTCATACCTTGAAGGTCCTCTGTTCAGTGCTTCCTCCAACCTAAGAAATTCTTGCCTCTGTGTATGCATAACTGCATGCTCTCACCATTCAAGGTTGATGGACTGTCACTTCTTCCTCCCACACTGATGCCAGCACCCAGTGTTGCTGTCTCCCCTTAGTGTAGTTGGTTTTCTTTCTCCTTCCCTGGACTGCAAGTACAAAAAGGATGATTATCTCCCACAGGAATGATATCATTTAAAGTATGGGCCTGTTACCCCAGCCAGGATGGAAGGAGAGAAGGAAGGGAGAAAGGAGAAAAGATGGATAGAAATGAAGAAAGCAGTGTACAATGGAAGAAGATGGTTCTGTTGACTATCCTTTTTAACATTTGCTATCTGAGGTATATTTCCCCCCAAATTATTATACTCTTAAGTACTTCAAAGAGAAGGGAATCACTTTTACCTCTTTCCACTGTGTATTTTCCTATGATACAGTTAAATGAATCGAACATTTATTCTCACAAAGGCACATCATCTGATGAATGTCAGTCACTTAGAAACTGTGTGACCACAAGTTCTCTGTCTCTTAGTACTCTCCTCTGCAAAATGATGATGGTAGATTTTCTTACGTAATATTGTGAGAAAGACATTTAACATTTGTAAGACATTTAGAATGGGTTTTGGGTCTTTGTGAGCTCACATGTTTATTAAATTTAAGGGGGGAAAAAGCTGATACTTAAATTCAATCTATTATCTCCAGTCGTAATTTCTTACCTTTATTTCATTTGGAAAGGTATTTTGAAACTTTCAGTTTACTTGAGTCAATTTTTCTTTATCTTACTAGAATTCATAGAACCACTCATTTGACTGGTGTTAAAAGGTCAAATGTTCAGAAGTGGCGCTGTGGCTCAGATGTGTAGAGCACTAGCCTTGAGTTGAAAAGCTGAGGGACAGTGCCCAGGCCCAGAGTTTAAGCCCCACAACCGACACAACAAACAAACAAACAAACAAACAAAGGTCAAAAGTGCCTCTTCGCCAGATGTTGTGTTTTTTTTTTTCCAGGAATAGTTGTGTTCGTACCAAACACTGTTGTCTCCATGGGCTGATGCTCTTAGATTTTTTTTAAAAATCTACAAGATTATCAAATATTTGGTTTTATTTGCTCAGAGGGCAAAGGCAAAATCTTGAGATGCTCTGAAGTGCAGGGGTGCTGGGCTTTGAAACCAGGCACTCATTTGTCACTTTCCTCATTGGGAGGGTCCCTGCCCCCTTTAGTAATGAAAAGCCTGCTAATCTGTTTTGGCTTGAAGTGGCTTTAACAGTGCCTTTTAATTCAGTGGCACACTATTTTCCTTGGAAGCTAGAGAATGCAATGATTTGGGACCGAGCCTGGAGTCTGGCTAGGAGTGCCACATTCAATAGTGGATGGGGGGAGCATCTGGGAAAGCCTCTGGGAAGTAGAATTCAAATGCTGGATATTTGTAATGATACCTAATGAGGCAGAACCTAACTGTTTGAGGGAGCTGTGGACAAACCATTTGATTACTCTGCTTCAACACTGTGCTGTGTTGTATTTAAATGAGTTTGAAATGCAAGGTCCTGACCATCTGTTTTTGGTTTTGCTTTTGCTTTCACCTAGAATAGTAAGTAGTTTCAGGCTAATCCTGTAAGGCATGAATAGATTGAAGACTTCCTACTTTGCTTTCTGGAAGGTTCTGGGAGAACCAGAGGGAAGACTTGAGTTCACACAGAATCAGAGGAAGCTTTGGTCAGGAGACAGTCAGTGGAGGTAGCTAAGCCCAGGGAAGTGATCTGTTGGCACGTGTGTCTTTTCTCTGCCAGTAGTTGTGAACAGTCATCCTTAAAGTGCAGAAAATGAATGGGCAACATAGGCGGCTAACCATTAGTTGGCCAGATCTGGGGCTGTATACAAGGCTGAGCAGAAGTGTCTCAGAATTCTGGTAGACTTGGATTAATAAGTAAAGTGAGCTTCCTGGCTCTTGAGGATAAATCCAGTATCTAGTCTCTCTAAACTAGCACTCCAAGGTCCAGAGCAGAGTCATTTTTGTTTTTTAACCAGAAATCCAAGTACAATCTAAGATTGTACTTGGAAGAATTCAAGAAGTTCCTGAAACCTTAGAAAGTATACACAAATGCATATGCATTTGCTGTGGAAAAGAGCCTATTGTTCTAACCAGAGTGACTTCCCCTCCAAAGAAGTTTAGAATCACTGTTGTTTGGAAAGTAGCACTACCCCACAGAGTAAAACACTTTGGGCTTTATTTTCATCATTCT
The DNA here is from genome assembly GCF_024711535.1 of Dipodomys merriami. Classification (NCBI taxonomy): domain Eukaryota; kingdom Metazoa; phylum Chordata; class Mammalia; order Rodentia; family Heteromyidae; genus Dipodomys; species Dipodomys merriami. The sequence continues at coordinate 26,695,297 of NW_027202382.1, forward strand.
CTCATGATACATGCAAGATCTAGTATTGCCAAAATGTTACACAAAGGTTTGCCCAGCATTAAAGGACTGGATTGCAAACTCTGCAGGTGAAAGGCCATGACCAGGTTAGCAAGAGTCAAGAGCTGCTACTGGTCTAGGATGAGGGCCTGTATCTTCAATACACTTGGGTATACCTGGTGTTGGACTGAACAAGCCACTTGGAAGCTTTCAGTGTAACATGGGCATGACCACGTGGAAATATATCCAGAGTGACACAGCTATCAATCAATACAGAAGATTATGTGCACAATAAATTATAAAATAGAACTTATGGAATACCTGCAATATGCCAGGCACATTAGATGCATTGCTTCATCACTTGTCACCAAAATCTTAGGAAATGGATACTGAGAGAATAACAGAACCAAGTAAATGTCATGAAGTGGCAGAACTGGGATGTGTGGTCAAGTCTGTCTAACCCATGCTTCTTCCTGGCATAAGTAGCTTCATTACATATAAACAATTGCCATGGTGACTTATGGGACATGGACTGTTCTAACAATATCTCCTTCTAGACTATAACTTTATCATTTTGGGGGTTAACTTAAAGAGTGACAAGTCAAGCAGTCAATGTGCAAGTCACACACTATGTTAGGAATTGGGAGGGATAACCACTTTTCTTTCCCTAGGGGACTGACAGGCATACCCTAACTGGGGATGGGATTTCTGGAACTCTGAAGTTAACAAGAGGAGACTTAGAAAGTTAGAAGAGGGAGGGGGAGGCTACATTCCAGACATAGCTCATGGTATGAGAAAGCACCAAATTTGGACTGGGACAAACAGATGAAGAAGGTGTCAAGTTCTCTGGGGAGGAATAGAGGGTACTGGAGCCAAATATAGATGAAAGCTCTGACAAGATGCTGTGGTGGCTTTCCTGAGGCTAAAACAAAGGATAGCCCATCCCAGAGCCCTACAAACCATCCTTCCTCTAAACCTAACAGAGCAAAGTATATTGTCTATAATATGGGGCCAGAGGCCCTGGTAGTAGCCAACTGCCTGTTCCATGGATAGGTTTTCCACTGTATCTGAGAACTCTCTGGGCCCAGGAAAAGCTACTCAGTTAGTTGCAGTGACTTCTTGACTTGCAAAAATGATACAAATAGAGCTGGCTTTGGGGCAAATCAGAGGTAAGGGATTTGACAGGGAAAGAGAGTAACTGAATGGAAAGGAGGGAGCCCATGGAAGACCAAGAGGAAACTCCTAGAGCCCAGCACAGGCAGCATCCATCATCCTCCACCTAGCAATGGATGCACAACCCTTAATTCTAGCCAGATAGTGAAATGCAGCAACCTCCCTCTCCTCCAGCCGACTCCTGTGGGGCTGTCCCAGCAAAGAAATAACTGCAGTGACATCCTGATGGGAGAGTGAGCCTGATGGTGCATCAGCAGTCTATGGGGACAAACACTGCTGTCCCAGGGGAGGCAGAGAGAGCTTCAGAATCTCCATTTCCTGGAGGGTGGATCCATATTTGGGAGCTCAAGGGATTTAATGGACTGCTTTCTGAGGATCTGAAGCCTGGCTCTTACTTACCCTCTTCTTAGAATGGACAGGCACGGGTGCCACAGAGTGAACACTTTCTTTTATCAGGTCAACACAGGACCAGTACTTGGGGCCCAGGACCTCTGTCCTTCCATGTGCTGGCTCTCACAGCCCTCTTCCAGGAAGTTCTACCATGCTCCTGGCTCCCAGTCAGGCAGCTGCCTTTTTGTCTACTCCTTTTCTACTCCACCTCCTCAAGTATGACTTCCCTGGTAGTGGGATAAATTTAGCCCTGAATGAATGCAGAAAGAACACATGGCAGCAAACACAGGCGAAATAGGATTCAAAAATAGGCTTGGCACACATACAGCCAACCCAAAACAGATCCAAGTCTTTCTGTTTCCTTCTGTCCTGCCTATCTCGGTTTCTCTCATCTCATCCCCAGACCATGATACTGTTTCCTGAATTTACTTAAAGCTAGTTAAATATGTTGAGCATTAAGGAACATCAGGAGTCAGAGAAAGCCATGAATAACCTTGGTTATTTAAGTTTAGAGATTTAAATGTCTTAGAAATCTCTTTGACACTTGGAAGCACCTTTAGTCCTCAGTTTTTGTAATGGCTTGTCTCCTGGTGGGCTGAGCCTATGTACTTGTACAAACATGCTTCCAACCATTTATCACATTCCTGCATCCATAACTTCACATTTTGCCTCTCAATGTAGCCCTTTACACTCAGACACACTTTCCCATTCATGAGTGTCTTAACTTCAAACAAGAATACTATATATAGGTAGTTGACTATTCATACACATTCCTAGTTTACAAAGAGAGCCTATCCCTGACTGACAAATGGGAAAGCTCAGCTCAGAGCAATGAAGTGACATATGAAGTCACACAGTAAGTGACAGCGTTAGAATTAGGACCTAGAATAGAGCCTTTGTTTCCTGGTCTTTCTAGTCGGCCTAATGATGCTTTGGGGAAATCCCACACTGGCTTTCTGCTTTCTAACCTTTATCTTGCTCTTGCTCCTTGGGGACTTCCATGTGTATCTATCATTTGAGTCCCACAAAGAACAGTACCTCTCTGAAGGTTCCATCAAGTCATCTAGGGGACCATGTAATAGCATGGAGAATTTCTGAGGTGGGATGATGAATGCTTCCTAATGGAATAGCCTCCATTTTTTTCCAGGATATAGAATGGGCAAGTGATAGGCATGTAGTGTTGAGACCTGGATTTCAAAGGGCATCCAGAGAGCATAGAAACCATCCATTGTTGGTGGGAACAGAAACTAGGCTTTCCCAATTTCACTGTTCAGTCCCCAACCATCATGGTGGATAGGATTTAGTTGATAGGCCACCATCCCCCACTGCCAACCTTGCAGGAAATCTTTCCCTTGTCAGCAGTGCTGACTCAAAGAATGTGCATGGCACTATTGAATCACAGATAACAATGAAAGTGTCGATGGTCACACTACAAAAAGGGATTCCACGCTGACAGGGCACATCGTGATCATTGTGTTAAGGCAATCTAGACTGGCCCCTAAGCTCTCTGTGAAGCCAATGACCCAACTGTGACTGTTGGCATTAGATCATCAGACTGAGGTCAATGTGGCCTTCTCAAAGACTCTTCTGGTTTATAGCTAATTCACAAACATAAATTCTACTGTACTGCAGAATACTTTTAATAGGTAGGCATGAAGTTTTTCTCCGAAAAACTCAGAAATTGGACTTTTACTTTTAACTCATTCTCATTTATGATTATTAAATCAGCCTGTTCCAAAACATAACACTATAGGTATCTATGAATCATTGAAAGGAGAATCTGGTAAAGAAATTCCTAGGAAATAAGTGAATAAATAAATTTCTAGGAAATAAACTCTCCTTTTAACAAGAGGCAAAAATAGAAATAACTACTAATTGTAGTCTTTCTAGTGTTGAAGTGCTTTGGGGAAATCCCCAAATTTTAAGAATATTGATAGCTTTTCTCCTTTCCCTTTTTTTTTAAAGAGTGGATACAATGTCCATCTGATCATATAAGATAATATTTATTGAAATGAGCTCCAGGAAATGAAAACAAGAGGTTTTTTCCTATGTTGCAGTTTTTGTTTCCTTTTTCTTTTGTCTTGTTTGTTCATTTATCTATCTTTGGGAGGGCAAAAGGGAGCACAGAAATGGATGGACAAAGGGTGAACAAATGCAGCAATGGTACTCACTAGACACTGCATTGAAATTGAACTATACAATTTGTGCGTAGAAATGGGATGGGAAAACTGGAAGAGAGAACGAGAGAAGGAGTGACATTGTCTAAAAAGAAATGTATTCATTACCTGATTTATGTGCCTGTAACCACTTTGTACATTACCCTTATAATAACAATTAGAAAATTAAATTTTAAAAGGCTGTATACATTCAAATTGTTCACACAACATGGGCTATGGAACTTTGAATTCATCAATGATTGGATTGAATAATTAAGATCTGTCCTTTCTAAAGCACACACTGGGACTAATTATTTTCTACCTGCTATCCTCATTTCTTACAATATTTCTAGGAAAGGACGAGCTTCCAAAGTACCTTCAGAACTCATGCCTTTTTTTTGTCATGCCAACCTTAAACTGTTTAAGGTATTCAGCATAAATGTAGAATGTTCTCTAAGCATCTTAGCGACATTGCAAAAACCAGCCAAGAGAAAAGAAAAACATCCTGGTGAACTAGTACTGCTCATTGATAGCCATATTTCCCATTGCCCAGTTTGAATCTGTTGCATAGAAACCTTGGGTAACATACACCTTAAGTAACATCCAGCCTGATTTATCTTCCACATGGGCCTTCTGCTTGTTAGCCTCTTTCCATCTTCTTAGGCCATAGTGATTCCCATGTGGATCTGTCACTTGAATTCCACAGAGAAGAATAGCACTTGTTTGGAGTCTATCAACTCTTTCTAATTGCTGATAGCCACAAGAGCTGAAAGGAATCCAAGCACTATCCTCCTTTTGATTCTGTGGAGTGATCACAGATGCTTTACTAACCATACATTCACAAGTGATCCCTGCAAAACACAGCCAATAGAAATATTTTGGGGGACTTGGACATTTCTTTCAAATCACTTTTGTCAAAGGAAAGCTTCAGGTTGCTGAGAAACTAAATTTACAGCCATTCTCCAACATTACTAATTTTTTTACTCACACATAGCCTTGGTAAATTATTTGCTTCTTGGTTTATACAACACGTGTTTTCCCCACAAGGGAATAGGCTATGCTCAATTGTGGCTCCCAGAGGACTCATTTCCTAAAATAGATTCTGAAATTTTTATTAACAAAACATTTATTTTGCATATCTAGCATTCTGTATTCTCTATGTATAATGCTCTGTAATGTAACATCTATCAAAAAGAAAGAGCCATTAAACCATCCAGATGGTACTGATGCAATACAATTTAATGCCTGAGCAAGAACTAGTGATTTGTGATTTACCTTTTGCACCATTGCAATGTATCATTCTGTGTTTTAAATGTTTGGAAGGGCAAATAGTCACCAATATCATTGTGGCATTAGACTATGAATCTCTGTAATACCATGTCCAATACACAATAGTTATAAATAAATTTATTGAAGGGATGGTATGATTTGGGTTTGTCTTCAGCCACTAACTTCCTGTGTTACTTAGGGCTCTTAGTCACAAGCAACAGAAATGAATTCTAGCAGATAGAGACATGAGAGGAAAAACCTAATGTATGCACAGTAGCTCAGGGACTAAACGGGAAGTCTAGTCTCTGAAAGAACTTGGGTAGTGAGCAAGACCAAAGATGAGCTATGAGCCTGAAAGAATGCTCAAGAAATGTTTCACCTTCAAACTTCTTAGCAAGTTGCATGCACCTGGCTGAGCCCAGACTGTGTGCTCCCTGGTTGCTTCCGGGAGATCTAGGATGCAGGTGTCTGGCATTTCTCAATTTCTGTGGTGGGATGTGTCTCTGTCTGTCACTGCAGCTTGTAATTTAGCAAATCCCCCAAGATGGGAAGAGGTTGACAAGTTGGGCAGTGTAAGAAAGAGCTGAGTATTTTATGCTTTCCAACTGGCTCCCACACCCAGTGTCTACCATTCCGAATTTCCTTGATTCTTTGACTTTTGTCATATCTGTTTTGACACTCTTTAACACCAAATGAACATGACCATAGTATATCGCAGTTCTCAGGCACTTAAAAACCACCAAGGAAGTATGCACAATTGGTCATGTATCTTGGTCTCCCGTTAGTAAATCCCAGTAGTATAATGATCCTAAATCTATCCTAAGCCTTACTTTACCCCATAAACATTAATTAATTATTCAAGAGATTCTAATGTAGACTTCTAGTTAGGACCTATGTTCTAGTGTTATAAACCATGTCTATTTTTCTTAAGCCTTACTCCCACTTATCAGTCTCAACCACAGTCCCTTCCTTCACCTGGGAAAACCAGTTAAACAGATACAAACTCAAACTCAACTTCCCTCTCTTACAATTTCAACTCATAATTTTTTCAACTTGTAATTCTTGTCTTTACCCATTTCCATCTCCATGCCTTGCTTTGTTCTTCTTTCTTTCCAAGACTTAAATGTCCAGTTGTGTTCATTGGGAAGCTCTCTAGTCTAATACTTACCTCCCTTTTGTATCTTTGGACTCACTTTCCTGAGCTGTAATACCCTTTGAGCCCCAAAGCACTCAGTCTCACTTGGCCTAAAAAAATTCTTCATTGAGCCTCTACTTTCAAAGACTGTCTACCTGCTCCCCACCATCATCTTCCAAATCCAGAGATCTGAAAGGAGCCATTTGTACTCCTGGATGATCTTCCTTGCTTCTCATTCATTTCTCTGCTATCTTAAGTGCTCACCCTCTGCATATAGTTTTATTCTCCAGTGTCACACATGACTTCCTGACTGCTAAAGCCAAGGGCCCCTTCTCAGTCTGCTTCCTCCCTGACATCTCAGAATATGTGAAAACCCCGTTGAGGTCCTCTGACTACCTGTGTGCCTTTCGATGCAAATCCTTCCTGAATGTTTTTCTTCTGCTTCTCAGATGATATTTTATCAGTCTCTCTGGCTGATCTTCACCTCTGCCTGCTTTCTCTTCTAATCCTAGCTATGCTCATCTCTTGAGTTGTGACTGTGACATAGATGACACTGAGTTACATAGCCCAACCTGATTCTCCTGTTTTGAAGTACAGATCTTCCCAACTGATCACTTCCAAGGAGTGCTCAGGCCCTTCCATCATCTCGTTTTTTAAAATTAATTATGATTAAGTACATATAACCACTTGTAAATATACAGTTTAGTGACATTAAGTACACTCACCTTATTGCTTTCTACCATTCCCATCTCCTTTCTTTCCTTTCCCTCCTCTCCCTTACCCTCCCTACTTTTATTGTTTTTTTTTTCTTTTGCTGGGAATCAAACCCAGCATATCCTAGGCAAATACTCTATCACTGAACTACATCCTCAACTCCTATCATTCCTTTTTGATACTTACATGGGTAAGGGGAACAAGACTATTTCGTCTCTACTTTCTGCCACACATCCATGTCACTGGCTGTATGGTGATTAGAGCTAAAAACATGGTCTCTGTAGGGTCTACTCTGGGCTTATCTCAGTCTGTGACATTGGCTGAGTTCCTACTTCTCTGGTCTCACTTCCTCATTTTAGTACTTGCTGTGTTAGTTGGTTACACAGTCATTCTACCAAAATAACAGCAGCTTTGTTTATTTGTTAGCAAATCCTTCCTCAAATAACTTGTTCTGGGGGGCAGGGCTCATGCTAGAACTGAAGAGAAAAGGAAGCAATTGAAGCAAGTGATGAGGGCATAGCCAGAAAGTACAATTTCCTAATATGTTGGAGCAGGATGTCAAACCAGGCCTTGGCTTCGATTTATGATACAAACAGTCCCACCCACACTTGTTATGAAGTAAATGGCAGAATGATCCCTCAGCAAAATGGATTCACTGAGTTATCACCATCCTCAGCCTGGATAGTGATTAGTCATCAAGGGACAACTACTGACATCTCTGTGAAGATGAAAGAGATATGTAGTTGAATGGAAAGAATTTACCCAGAAAATAGGACAAATTTGACAAAATAGATACACATCTTTTTTTTCTTTCTCTCTACTGGGATTTGAACTCTGAGCTTTGTGATTGCTAGGTAGATGCTCTAACCCTGAGTCATTCCTTCAGCCCTTGTTTGCTCTGATTATTTTGAGATAAGAGTTTCACTTTTGTTGAGGTCTGTGCCTATTTTTGTTGCTACCAGGCTCAGCTTCTTCTATTAAAATGGAATCTTCAGGACTTTTTACATCCTGGCTGGACTTAAGTTGAAATCTTAAGCCTCCCAAGTAATGAAGATTATAGTCATGAGCCACTGGTGCCAGGCTTTCAAATGCCTTCTTGAGTGCAACATTTATAAAATCATGGGTCAAGTAGGTTTTATTTAGTGTTTATTTAATTTGACAGAGAAATTTTGCTTATGAATGTTGGTCCATCTTCAATGCTAAGAGACATTTAGTATTTATTTCATTTCCAGACTTCTACATATCTCTCACATCTGACCCACAAACCACCCCCACTTTAGTACCATATGGTATCCTGTTTGGGTAAATAACAGGTCAGGTATTTTAGTGAACACATCCTACTTTGTCTTTCTGCCACAGTAAAGCCCTCCAAAGGTTTAAACGTTTACAGCACAGAATGTCACAGGATAATAGTAATAAAAGCAGATGTCTGAGGGCCAGGCATGATGGCTCATACCTGTAATGCCAGCTACTCAGGAGGATGGAAGTTTGAGGCCAGTCAAGGCAAAAAGTTAGCAAGACCCTATCTAATCAATACGCCGGGCATGGTGGTCTGCACACCAGCAGTCTCAGCTTTGTGAATACTTAGGTAGGTAGGAGGAATATGGTCCAGGCTTGCTGAGCATAAATGATCCTATTAGAAAAACTACCAAAACAAAATGGGCTGGGGACGTAGGTGGTAGCGTAGCCTGTCTAGCAAGTTTAAGGCCGTGAGTTTGAAGACCAGTATCACCCAAAAAAAATAAAAAGAAAAGGCAAATCTATAATGCCTTCCACAGAGCACCTTACTTACACTTGACTAAGGACATCTCTGGGAGGTAATTCGTGCTCCTACATTAGTTTCCTATGAGGAAACTGAGGTCCTGATTAGTTAAGAGAAATGCTGCAGGTTTTTCTGGCTAAATTGCTCAGCCTACCTGGGCACCCAAGGCGACAAACTCTGGGATGTCTAAGCCCCCGTTGGCCTCAAGCGTGGCCCCATCTGGAGATAACACCTGCCTGCCCTCAGCCGACTTAGTGTTTGCGGCCCCTGTGATGGAAGCACGTGGGTGAGACAGCCCTCCCTGTTGGAAATGCCCCCAGGTGGAGCCCAAGTGTCATTCAGGCTGCCGCTGGAAGGCGCCCAGAACCCTCCGTGGCCACTGGCCACAGCCAGCACGTGTTGGGGCTCGCATTTTGCCAGAGGCCCCCTCCACTGGCATCTGCCCTGCAGACGCCACCGCGCTCGGCGTGGGGGGCCCTCCGCGCTCCTGTCCGCCCAAGCGCCGCTCCAGCCGTGCGCCCTAGGACCGCCGGCACCCCAGGTGCCATTCTCGCGCTGCGCGCCGGCTTCGCCGCCTGGAGGCCGCGGGTCCTCCACACCCCAGGGGCGGAGCGAGGCGCCGAGACGTCAGGGCGGAGAACGAGCGCCGGCGAGCGCGCCCTCCCGGCGGCTGCCCGCGGCCCACGTCCCCGGCTGGCTGGCGCGGCCGGCGGTGGCAGCAGCGGCGGCGATCGTGAGCTGCAGATCGCGGTGGCGCTGGGGCGCAGCCACGCGGCCGCGCGAGGGTGGGGGACAGAGGTCCCCGATCCAGCCGTGCGCACAGCTGTTCCCGCGGCCGCCGCGCTGCGGGCGGACCCCAGGCGCCCCCCCTCGGCTCTCCCCGGGTTCCACCTAAGCCTCCCCGGGTGCCCATCCAGTTCTTTGGGTGACTACAGCGTGTTTTGTTTTTTCTTTCTTCTTTCTCCTGCCCGCGGGTGCCCTTCTCCAGGATGGCAGAGGCGGAACTGCACAAGGAGAGGCTGCAAGCCATAGCAGTAAGTCCACTTTCATTTCATTCTCCTGCTCTATTGTCTGGGGTGGATGGGAACCCCGAGGGTTCGGGACCAGAGGCATGCCAGCTCGGTAGCCTCAGGGCGAAGCCTGTCAGGGCTCAGCCGATTTCCCTTTAGACGTCTGCAGACCAAACCCGCAGGGCGCACTTGGAACTGGTGGGCTTAGAAATAAGATGCTGGCGGCTGGGCTTTGGCAACCGGGCTCCACAGAGGCTGGGGAGGGGGCGCCCGGCGGAATATTATCACCTGGTGCTTTGGGACATGTTGGCTTCCTACCCTGTAGGAAGAAGCGAATGGAGGAGTGACCTGCATGGTGGCTGCCTTCCTCTGCAGAAGCCCTTAGCCTGTTGTTAAGTGGAAAACCAGGAGCCACATGCACAGCCAGCCAGCCTCTGCATGGAGAGAGCCTCCTCCCAGAGGTTGGGAGTGCTGCTTTTCCCTTCTCCATTTGATACTGACCATGGCTCTGGCACTAGCCACTACCCTGGGCTGGCCACCTCTCACAACAACTGAGTGCTGGGACTAATATTCCAAGGGAGCCTCTCTCCTAAAGGTGTAGATTAGTGGAAAACTCGGGTTCCCCCATATAACCAGTTTTGGCAAAGTTCATATGCAGTTTCAGAAAAGTGTACCCATGTGTGCCTTGGGTACAAAAGAAATAGAACTCTCTGAGACTGCCTAGATTTGAACAGACTTGCCAGGCTTGCCAGTGATCCACAGATGTGGTATTTTTACTGGAACCACCACAGCTGGGTTATATATTTCCTTTGCGGATGAGGGAATGATTACCACTGCTATATGAAATAAGAACGATTAGAAGAGAAGGTCTGTTAACATGTTGGTGCAAAAGAAACTCCAGACGTTCTTCTACCTAAGTACATTTTTTTTTGTGGTGGTGGGTTCCAGGAATTCCCTGGAAATACTATAAATTTGTTGGAGAAATACTGTGTAATGTATTGGAAACAAACTCCATGAAAGTGTTTTTTTTTTTTAAGACTTTGGACAGATTCTTTATTGGGAAAATGCACACAGGCCTTAAAAAAAAAAAACCAACCCAAGCATTTGATGTGGTCTTGGCAGATCTGAAAGCTCTTGAAGACTAGCTCTGGAGAGGGAGAGAGCTGTGTGTCAGACATGGTAATGGGCTATGGTTTGCTTCTGAGGTGGTCTTTGAATGTGGCCCTTAGAGCTCCTTTCCTTTCCTGAGTACATGTGTAGTTTGATGGTTAATGCAGTTGTTCATAGTTTCTCAAAGTTCAGCAGCACGGCAGTGTGGCAGTATGTTCTGAAGTTGATAAGAATGGAGATATTCAGCTGGTGGTGCCATGGAGCTGGTGGTTGTTTTGTGTAAACTGAATAATTGGCTGCTTCAACCGTTGACTGAGTGTCTACTGCAGAGAACGTTTGGTGGCTCCCATGGGCTACTGCTGACCGTTTCCAACAGTTGTCACATTTTCTGCCTTTGCATGACCAACTTCCCTGGATTCCTGAGGGACAGCTGGCCCCTATGAAAGGACTTGCTTTCTGAGCACCAAGCCAGTAGCAGCTCACATGGGGGCCACCCTTTCCAAGTGGGGTTGAGTCATCTCACCAGAGGCCAAATTGATTTTCAAGGAAAATGTAGGAAATTTTTTTATATTCTCCTGGTCAGTAGAGAAGACAAATACCAACTAGTTCCTACTCAGTAGTAGGACTGAGCTGGTCCATTGAACTGGGGAGCCATTGATGAATCTGTGAATGGGTCAATCTGAGTGAGCATGCACTGTTGTTATCAGTTTGGATTGACCTTAGTCATTGTATAGAGAGGTGGGGAGTGGGGAGAAAAGGGGAGAGAGAAAGGGAAGGACACAGACAGAATTAAAGAGAAAGAGATGGCCAGGTGCCAGTAGCTCATGCCTGAATTCTGACCACTCAGGAGGCTGAGATAGGAGGATGGTGGTTTGAAGCCCAGGCAAGAAAGTCCATAAGATCCTTGTCTCCAATAAACTACTAAAAAAAAAAAAAAAAAAAAAAAGCAAGTAGCACTGTGACTCAAGTGGTAGAGCATCCACCTTGAGCAGAAGAAGCTCAGGGACAGCGTCCAATGCCCAGGCCTAGAGTTTAAGCCCCAGGACTAGGGGCAGAGGGGAGGGCCGTGGGAAGAGATAGAGATGGAAAATGCACTGTGGTTTTATGCCATCTAGCAAATCATAGCCACTTTCCTAGAGTTCTCCAGGAATCCTAAGGAGCTCACAATCGTTCTTCAGAACCTGGCATGCCCATAGTCTCTCAGAAGATGTGAGGAGAAAAGTGAATGAGTCCCTACCCATTCACCTACTTGGGCTTCTGAGTCTTTGTCAGTCTGGAGTCTGGGCTTCAGTTTCGTCATCTATACAATGGGCTCATGAGTTCTGTCTCCTGGGCTACCTGTGAGGCATGGTGGTGATGGAGGTAAAGAGCCTATGATAATAGTCACTACTAGGTTAGGGATACTCAGAACCCTCAGTTCTTGTCTATACTGATGCTTTTTTGAGGGGGAGTGGAAACAGCATTTCTGAAGTAGAAAGCCTTGGTTTCTTTTCCTTCAATTCTGACTGAGGCCAGGCCCCCACCAATGTTGCTTCCTCTGACTGCTACCTATGGAAGTAGGATTATGACTTAGGGTATTTACAAGTGGTTCCTCTGGCAGATCCTGCTAAGACCCAAAAGTCAGTGTCCCTAAATTTCAGCTGTGAAATGGAAAATTTTCACCTTTTGCATAATTATTATTATTGTTTTTTGGTTTGGTATGGCTAGTAGTAAGGCTTTTTTTTTTTTTACAATGTTAGTGTTTTACCACTTGAGTCATACCTCCACTTCCAATATTTTTCTGGTCATTTGAAGAAAAGAGTCTTACGGACTTTTCTGCCTAGTCTGGCTTTGAACCAGGATCCTTAAATCTCAGCCTTCTAAGTAGTTTAGGATTAGAGGCGTCAGCTACAGGCGCACAGCTTGCATGATTAATTTTTGAAAGGACCTATGTGCTGCAACACAAGATATTTGTCATTTAATCATCTGCAGGATTTTCCTATCAAAGAAAATTAGAAAATTACCCAGAAATGACAGCTCCTTAATTGAATCTCCTCATTAGATGCAGAGATTAATCAATGACAAAAGATGTCTCTCATCTCATTTCCGACCCCCTCCCCCAAAGAAAGTCCTCTGACAACTACTTCTACTCTACACATTGCCCTCTCTTGGGACACTCTCAAAGCATCCTTTAGAATATACAAAATGATTCTACAATAGAGTGGGTGTGAATAAGGGTTCTTGGAAAGAATAATAGAAATTGCCATTTATTCCCCTGGTACATCCAGCAAGGCACTACATGAAGTGGTTTATGTTGCTGCATTGTTTGTTTTAGTCATGGAGGAAATAGAAAAACTCTTATTACCATATAATAACAGACACTGTGCCTGTCAGCACTTACTTGTGGATTATGTAAGCCAACCTTAAGGAGTTGAGGAACACTTCCCCAAAATGGAGACATTTGAATGAGTTTTAAAGATTGGGTAAAATAACATAGACACTAATATCATGTTCTTCCTAATTACTGGATAATATTATTTATTTCTTGTTAGTTTTTTTATTTCGGTGAAGTAGTTAATGTGAGAAAGAGAAAACCAAAAGCATGAAGATATGAAACCAATAGTTTGTCCTGCCAACAGCATAAGCTCATTAACAGGTTGACATGCTTTTAACACACATTATCTTAATCTTAACAACCAGTTCAGAGGCTAGGCATTGCTTTCTTATATAGAACTAGCTCAATGTTAAACAGTGCTGGGATATGAACACATACTATAGACCACTAGAGACCAAAATCTGTTATGCTGAACTACCACCAAGATGGCAGAGGCACCTTTCCCTTTTCCCATGTACTGTGCAGGTGGTCCACAGCCTCATTATGAGTGCATGAGACACAGCAGGCTGCCTTCTTAAAACTGGGAAAACTCGAGAGAAGCCAGGAGGCCTATATCCTTTGGAGACTCTTCCAAGCCTTGGGCTCAGTGCTCAGTTACTAAATGAGTAACATTTCTTTGAGGAAGTTGCTGTTGTGTCTCAGTGAAAACCGACTTTGGGGGAGGGTATATTATGTCTACCCAGCCAAAGAGAAGATAGTTTTCCTTGGGCATGAGTGAAAATACTGAGTTTGTCTTGGGTAAAAGCCCCCAAGAACCACATGGACAAGGCTTCCAGCCAGCACCAGGGACCAGTGAGAATGCAATGAGTTTATTTGTGTGAAATATGAGATGTTCATCTACCCTATATTTCCTCTTTAAGGAAGTTGTCATTTATTAAGAACCCACTTAGTAGAACTATGAAAATGATCTTCTGCATTAGCACTTAACAGTTTACACCATCCTTGAACATGCTGTATTTATTCTGAACTGTGTGGGGCAGGTCTTATTGTTTGCACTTTACAGTGCAGCATCCAAAGGTGTCTAGATCACATAATGGGTTATAGAAGAATGGTGTGAAGCCTTAGTCTCTCTTGACTCCCAATTCCTTGAGTTCATGGCATATCCACCTTGGAAGGTGCCATGACCTACACAGGATCTACCACTGGGTCTTCCTGAGCTAAGATCCTGTGGCTGGTGGGAGAGGGGTGAGCCTAGGGGAGACACTTGGAATTCTATGGAGTCTGTCGTTATAGCATTTCTCTCTTGAAAGTCTCATCTCCAAGTGCAGTTAGTGGTTTATGGCTGTCAGTAGATACTATTTTCCATCCTGAGGAGTCCTGGGTATGGTTAGCTTAGGCTGGCTGTGCCCTTGGCTTCCCCACAAAAAATAAATCTGTTGGCTTTTCCATATATTAATTTTTTCATTTCTCTTCTTGTCTTGGGCTGATAGAGCCCTGGGATCTAGGGTTGAAGTGGAGCCCAATGGCCTCCTGGCTGTGAGAATGTCCCACACCATTGAGGTTGGTCTGCCTAAGATGGACAAGCATCCTTGCAACAATTTACATGTGACTTCAGCCTACTACCCAATGTCAGAGATCTGTCAGAGGGGCTGTCAAAACAAACACTGTGGGTTTGTATGGGCACACACACACACACACACACACACACCACACACACACACACACACACACACACACACACACACACACACACACACACCCCTTTATGACCCTGTGAACAGCTGACAAAGAACTGAGAATGAACAGCTGACAAAGAACTGGAAGTTTCAAATCCTGGCTATTCATCTGTTACCTGCTCCCATTATAGGCATGTGTGATACATCTGTTTCTAAAATTCCATGTTAAGGCCTAAAAAAATCAAAACAAAAATGGTTTTCTGGGGATGTTGGTGCTGAGAAAAGGTTCACTTTGGCTAAGTTTACAGAGCCTGCCAGTGGATAGGTGACACTTTTGAATCTCTCAGAGACATTACTGGATCTGAGAGTGCCAAGTCAATCTTACACAAGCGTGTGTAAGGGTCATACAACTCTCTGGCCACTTAATTATATCTCTGTATATTTCAGGCTTTAGCCACTTAGGGACAAAGAGCAGATACTCTGGCAAACTTTTAAAGTGCCCTGAGAAATACAGCAGTTACTGTTTTTTTGTTTGTTTGTTTGTTTGTTTGTTTTGGGTCCAGTCGTGGGGTCTGAACTCTGGGCCTGGGCACTGTCCCTCAGCTCTTCAGCTCAAGGCTAGCGCTGTACCACTTGAGCCACAGTGCCACTTCCGGCTTTTTTCTTTTTGCTTATGTGGTGCTGAGAAATCAAATCCAGGGCCTCATGCATGTAAGGCAAGTGCTCTACCACTGAGCCACCTTCCCAGCCCAGCATTTACTGTTTTTAAAAACAATAGTCATTTAAAAAAAATAGTAGCACCAGTAGCTCACATCTATAATCCCAGCTGCTCAAGAGGCTGAAGTTTGATGATTGTGATTTGAAGCCAGCCTGGGCAGGAAAGTCCGAGACTCTTATCTCTAAATAACCAACAAAAAGCCAGAAGTGGAGCTGTGGCTCAAGTAGTAGAACATTGACCTTGAAAAAACATCTCAAGGACAGTGCCCCAGGCACTGAGTTTAAGCCCCAAGAATGGCCCACATGCACACACTCATGCACACAGGCACACACATTTGTTCATGTACATACATGTGCGATTATATAAAAAGCCAAGCAAGGGTAGTTGTAAATGTTATGATCTGTCAATATCTAAAGGAAAACCAGGATTCA
This sequence comes from Dipodomys merriami, assembly GCF_024711535.1. Classification (NCBI taxonomy): domain Eukaryota; kingdom Metazoa; phylum Chordata; class Mammalia; order Rodentia; family Heteromyidae; genus Dipodomys; species Dipodomys merriami. The sequence continues at coordinate 26,711,152 of NW_027202382.1, forward strand.
GTAAAGGTTTTACTTTTATTTATTTATTTTTGCCAGTCCTGGGGCTTGAACTTAGGACCTGGGCACCATCCCAGAGCTTCTTTTTGCTCAAAGCTAGCATCCTACCACTTGAACCACAGTGCCACCTCCAGCCTTTTCTGTGGATGTGATACTGAGGAATTGAACCTAGGGCTTCATGCATGTTAGGCAAGTACTCTACTACTAAGTCACATTCCCAGCCTGAGGTTTTACATTTGTATATGGATAATCCAATACTTTGGGGATCACTGCTGTTGGCCCTTTGAACTACTCATATTTCATCACTACTCCCTTTGGGGGGGATGTTGATCAACTTGCTTGGCAGCATGAGTTGGTCATGCTAAATGACCTTGCTGAGACAGTAAGTGGGTGTGATGCATAAGGACAGTGGTTATGAGGCTGGATTTCACAGTCTGGTGGGGATAATTAGGACCATGGGGAGTTCCGGTCACAGAAAAGAGAGGCTCAAGTCCTAGCCTTTTCACTAACACCTGCAGGATGTCATTGCCCCTCAGTTTCTTTATCTGTAATGTGAATATGGTGACAATACCCACTACGTGGAATTATTGTGTTATTTGAAAGATTTCATGGGACCTGACCAGAGCAGGTATATAGTAAAACAGCCACAGAAGGTTTCTATTTATAATAAGCAAATAAACAGCTCATAACTCATGCATCTTTAAATAGAAAACAGACACAAAAGGAGAAAGGCAAATTCTGTTAGCCTCAATATTTTTGCCAAATTAGGAAATTTCAGATGGTTGTAGTATCTATAGAGATTTTTCAGTGTATAAGGATAGTAATAATTATGAGGAGGAAAGGGAAGAGGAGGAGCAGGAGGAAGATCTTTTGCAGTGGCCCAGAAATTGCAGACACAATAGATTCCAGGAGTCAGTATGCAACTTAAATGAGGCTGAGGGAAAAGTTGAGGCCCTAGAGAGAAGATGCTATTTCTCTTGTAAGATGTAGTTAATTTATTTATTCCATGTGAAAACATGGCTCCTATGTTACTATATCAACTCACTTTTAAGAGAAACCAGAAGTCTTGAGTTTTTAAACATAGGATCTTGCAATTAGTTTTAAAACTTTCAAAATATTTGTGCTGGGGCTGGGAAGGTGGTTCAGTAATAGAGTGCTTGACTTGCATGCATGAGACCCTGGGTTTGATTCTTCAGCACCACATAAGTAGAAAAAGCTGAAGTGGCGCTGTGGCTCAAGTGGTAGAGCAACTAGCCTTGAGCTGAAGAGCTGAGAGACAGTGCCCAGGCCCAGAGTTCAGGCCCTGACTGGCAAAAAGAAAAAAAGAAAAAAATGTGTGTGTGTGAGAGAGAGAGAGAGAGAGAGAGAGAGAGAGAGAGAGAGAGAGAGAGAGAGAGAGAGAGAGAGAGAGAGAGAGAGAGAGAGAGAGAGAGAGAGAGAGAGAGAGAGAGAGAGAGAGAGAGAGAGAGAGAGAGAGAGAGAGAGAGAGAGAGAGAGAGAGAAAAGAAACTCAGCCTTTAGGGGTTAGAGGTATGGTTCAGGTGTAGACTGCCAGCTAGTGAGCAAAAGCATCAGATACTGAGTTCCAGTCCTGGACTTGGAAAAAATAAATAAAGATTTGTGGTCATACTCCCACAGTTCACTCTTCACTCAGAAGACTAGTGAAGGGGCCTGAGAATCAGCATTTCTGGCAAGTTCTCATGTGATTCAGTTCCTAGCTGCAGCTGCTATTGTAGGAAAAACACTTTGAGAACCACTGATGAAATGATAGGCGATCAGTAGCAGAGATGGCCTGAGTTTTGATAAGTGTCACATGCTCATTGTCACATGCCCAGGAATTTTTGTGGTTTTCATATTTTGAAGAAGTAAAATAGAATAAAAGACCAAATTTTTTAAGCAAAAACCTAAAACACAGCCTAGTTTGAAAGTAATGTCCTTATATTCTCACATTGGGTGATGGATTAAGAAGTCTTTGGTTGCTTGGCATTGGTGGTTCACACCAGTAATCCTATCTATTCAGAAGGCTGAGATCTGAGGGTTGCAGTTTAAACCCAGACCAGGCAAGAAAGTCCGTATGACTCTTATTTCCAATTAGCCACCAGAAAATCAGAATTAGAGCTGGGGTTTAAAGTGGTAGAGCACTAACCTTAAGCAAAAAAGCTCAGGGATGGTGCCCAGGCCTTGAGTTCAAGAAGTTGTCTGGGGTCACTGGTCACTAGCTACTCAGAAGGCTGAGATCTAATCTCAGCTCAAGGCCAGCCCTGGCAGGGAAATCTTGTCAGACCACCAAAAATCTGTAGCTTAAGTGGTAGAACCCTGGCCTTAAGGATAGTGCCCAGACACTGAGTTCAATTCCAGGATCTGCACCAAAAAATAAGTTTTTGTCTTGAGTACTTGGCTGCTTTCATCTATCTCAATAAAGTGAATTTTCTGCATGTTGATCATTTGGAGACATTTGCCTAGGTTGGGAACACTTGCCTGGGAATAACTGACCAAAACTATGCACTACAAAATTCTCTTGGGGAAAATTTAGGGGGTAGCTCACTGAGATAAGTTGTATATGAAAGGAGCTATCTAGTAGTATGGGTGGGGTTATGGGTTTGAGCAAGATTTGCCATGTTCTGGTGGTGCTATAGTTGGAGAAATCCCATCATAAGTCAGCCAATGCAGTCTCATGGGGTCTTCTCAGCCTACAGGTGCTTGCTGATGGGCAGGATGGCTACTTTTCACCTGGGCAACTCTAGTAGAATGACAGGATGAGCAGCAACTGATGTTCATCCACTTCCTGGTTGGTTGTTCAGGATTGTCTAAACCCATCTGTGTGTGCACAAGGGTGGTTTGTTTATTGAAATATTGAAGAAGAGTTTATTCTCCTAAGAATGTCATCCAGGCTTCCCTCACCCTTATTTATAGCATCCATTGTTTGAGCCAACCCTTCATTTTTGGGAGGATTCAGCCTCATGCAGTCTCTTATTTGTCTTATAACACAAAGCACAGAGGCTGCACTGTGTGGATGAGGTCTAAGAGGACAAGGACAGACTATGGGTGATGAGCCACTCAGAACAGGGCACTTTGTTAAGGCAAGGTTGTTCATGAGCTCTGGAGTTGGGAGAATACCATCCAGCCGAGACCTATTTGTGATAGAAAATACCAGTAGCAACAGAGGTTGGTGTGGGGCAATGCATGTACGGTTGGTTAATTATTATCTCAGTATTTTTCACTAGTTTCATGTTGAGTTAAAATGTTCATAAGGAGACAATTAAACACAAACAGAATGAAAGAGACAGACAGATAAGGCTATAGCTTATTTGCACATGCTTGAACATAGAAATACTTTAGAGCCAGGTGCCAGTGTTCACTTCTGTAATCCTAGATTTTTAAGAGGCTGAGATCTGAGGATTACAGGTTGAAGCCAGGACAGGCAGGAAAGTTCATCAGATGTTTATCTTCAGTTAACCAGCAGAAAGCTGGAAGTAGAGCTGTGGCTCAAGTGGCTAAGTGCCAGCCTTGAGCAAAAAGTTAAGGATAGCGTCTAGGCCCTGAGCCCAAGCCCTAGTACGTGTGTGTGTGTGTGTGTGTGTGTGTGTGTGTGTGTGTGTGTGTGTGTGTGTGTACACACACACACAACCTTTGGGTTAGTCTTTGACCCCAGTATGCTTCTTGGCTTTGTATGAGCCTAGCTGAAAGAAAAGCATTAGGGAAGTTGGTAGTTTTCCTCTACATAATGTGGAAGGAGAAAGAAAAGCCATTTGAGCCCCAAGATTAAAGCCTCAGCTATAGATGAAAAGGCCCTGGGCCAGACCTTAGAGCTCATCTTTCCATCACTTCCTCTGTGGCAGGGATTTCATCCCCCAGTGGGCTCTCAGGATCTGACAGTCTGTACGCCACCAGGTGTCTTCAAGGTATTTGTCAAACCTGCACTTTTTTCCCCTGAAAAATAAGATGGTATTTTTTAACTGGTTTACTTATTATTCTAAGTGGGTGGGATTTTTCTCCTCCTCTACTAAATTATAACCAGTCGTCTTAAGTATTTTATTTTTTAAATGCAAGGCTGAAACTTAAAACTTGAAGTTTACAAAAAAAAACATTATTCTTAAGAGAGAAACATATGCTTGAAAACTTAACCCCCTGGGCAGGAGACAGAATATTTTCTTTTTCTGAGTTCCAGTGCTAATGTTGACAACTTTAAAGCCAATAAATACCAGACAGGGCTTTGGGACTTGGTTAACTGTGATAATGTGCAGGTCCTCCACATGATATGATGTAAGGCCAGGACTTAGGGAAGGTGACTGTTGGCTAAGTTTCATGGAGTCTGTCTAGCAGCTGCCCCTAGGATCCTGCCTGTGGTCGGAAACAGTGGCTCTCTAGGCTTGTCTGGTCATCTTGGGCTGATAGCCACTTCTAATGGGGTGGGAAGTGCTTAGAAATTCCTTGTCCCAGTGGTACTGTGAAACCCGCATCTGAGAAGTCAATCCTGAGAAGTCAAGGTAATCCTTGAAGTGGTGATTATTCAGGCGAGCAAAATCCCAATCTAGAATTGTAATGCCCCCATCATCTGGATGCTTCACTTTTCTTGGCCAGGTGCCGGGCAAGCAGCCTTGAAATCTGAGCATATGTGTTCAAATCCAGTACTATTAATGAAATAAAGCATCAAGTCCAGAAGAGTAGCAATAGATGATGTGTTTGGTGCAGATGAGAGGCTGGATATAGAATACATTCACGAATGCTTCTAATAAACTAGAAATAAGGATCCAGTATCCTACTCATTCTCCATCCTTATTCACAGTGAGAATGAAAGAGATCATCAGATCAAGATTGGAGCTGATAGAGGGAATGAAGAGAAAGTACTGGCTCTAAAAGACACACTTGCCCACCTCTTCCTCCCCCACCCCCCACATCACCTCTCTGTTTTGGCATATCCTGACTAATGCCTCTGGTAAATTCTAGCTCTTCATTCTCCCTCAGCCTGGGGAAGCGGGGGAGGGAGGAGTCAGAGATGGAGAGAAAAAAGAGGCAGGATCAGCCAGGCTTGGCAGTGGAGGGTCCTTTTCCAGGACTCCCACAGCAATGTAGACCATCTCCCCAGAAGGAGACAGGCACCCTTAGAGGGATGAAAGCTGAGCAAAACATGCTCACTACCTTGCTCCTTTCAGGGAGTATGGAGGAAAGGGTATCTCGGTGCCTGAGAGTGCCCCTGAGCAGACTCCCTGTGGAGTACCTTCCAGTAGGGTAAAACTCCAGATGTGCACAGGTTATAGGTTGACTTAGCTGAGCTCTGAGGATTGTGGTAGATGAGAGACTAAGCTCCCCAGGGGGTGGTGGAAGGCAGTCCCAACTCCAGCTGATTGGCACTTTGAACAAACACAAGCCCTGAGTCTTACACTTTTTCAAGGGAACTTGGGAAACCAGCTTTTGAGAGAAATCTGTTGCTGCTTAAATGTTCGCGATGATTTAAACACTATGAGGGCCAAACCAAACATAAGGAGATTTTAAACACAGTGTGGGCTAGATTCATTCTCCTTCTCAAATCCTCCTCTTCCTCAGCCACTAGCCTGGGCCACCACTTTTCCACTTGTGCCTTTCATCAGGTATTTTATTTGATTCTGAAGGCAATCGTGTGTGGGATAGGGGTGGGCAGGTGTTATAGTTTAGAGCTAAGTGAGATGTTTATACTTTCATACTTATACTTGTTAGGCACATTGGTAGAACAGACCTACTAGAAGCTCATTTGTCATAGAAATGAGGACACTCTGGGATCTGAACCTTATAAGAAAACTGTAGGCAGAGGTCAAAAGTCAAGTTTACTGCTTCCTTCTGTTCCTTTTCCAGTGTGCTGCAGGAACTCAGAATTCCTCTGTAAAAGGTTAAAAACTGCATATATACAGTGTGTGTGTATAGATATAGATATAGATATATACTGTGTAAAAAAAATCAATTTTGACATCGATGTTTTGGTGTCTTAATTTGAATACGTGTGGAGGTTAGTGTAGCCTCTAGCACAATCAGGAGACAGAGTGGTTCCCTTCCCTCTGAAACTCCCAGTAAGCATAGTTTTATAAACTGCTAAATGTAAGTAGTTCACTTTGAAGGTTCTAGAAGTTATGTTGGGGTAGGAGGTTGGCCAAAACAGGAAAGTAGGGTTCCCAGCTACTTGGAAGAAAACTGAATCATCGCCAATATCCTCTGTATCTATGTAACAGGGTTTTGCTTCTTCACAGCAAATACCTAAATGCCTTCCTCTCCTTCCTTTTCCTCCAGCCTAGCTCATTTACTAGGGCTGACACATTTTACCCTGTAAGACATTGACCTAACTGTTGTAGGGGACATACTTACAGTAAAATGATTTGTTGTTTACCCAAAATATGTGTTGGCATTCTGTATTTTGTTTGGCAAGTTCAGAACCCATTTCTTCTGAGTCTGTGTTTTTATACTTTTGTCATGAGAGTGAAAATACCTTTTAATTTTAAATAGCATGCTTTGTAGGGAAATGGGACATATATTGGGAAGATAAGAAGAATACCTCCTTATATTTAAATGTGTTTTCAAGAAATGGTTTGATGGGAGGGGGGAAATGGGACAGAATGAAGGGATGACATTGATCAAGAAGCACTATACTCATAACCTGACTTATGGAATCATAACCCCTATGTACAACTATTTAATAATAATTAAAAATAAAAACAAAGAGAATTGTCTTGGGGCGGGGGGGGCTGTATATTTAGCACATGCTTTTAATCCCAGCTACCCAAGAGGTAGAGAGAGTAAATTTCAGCCCAAGGCTGACCCAGACAAAAAGCTTAAGATCCTCAAGTCAAAGCAGAAGAAATAGGAATATGATCCAAGTGGTAGGTTGCTTATCTAACAAGTAGGAAGCCCTAAATTCAGTGCTCAGTATCATAAAGGAAAAAGACAGGGAAGAGGAGGGGGTGGTAAGGAGGAGGAGGTGTGAGGAAGGGAGAAGAAGAGAAAAGGAGGAAATAGATGAAATATTTTGTGACCAACTAGTCATACCCTTTCTGAAAACAAGAAATGGTCTCACCTGTGCTTGAGGGAGGAAGACATTTAGATTTGAGAAATTGGTGCATTTCTTGGCTCTTCACTGCTCTTTTCTGGCTCACCATTTGAATAATATAAAACTGCAATGACTGAACAAGAAGACTGCTCACACTGAGTTTCAAAATAACATTGCTGGCCTTCATCCAGCCATAGATATAGATTTTACACTACATTGAGCAAGATGGTGCCTGTGTGTATGGTGACGAGTTACACAGTGGTCACAGCAAACCATTGCCAGCCAGGATGCTTTGGCAGAGAGCAGTGTGATGGCTGATTTATTTGTTCTTTTTTTTTTTTCATTCACTTGTTTTGCTATTCTAATCCCAATGAGACAAGAAGAGAAATCCGCTTTAGATAGCAGCTTTGGAATAAAGAATGAGAGAGCATTGCAATTTCTGACCTAGATGGAGAAGAGGAGGTAAACCATTGTCCATGGGCCAGATTTGGTCAGAAGCTTCTTTTTATAATGACTGTGAACAATGCATTATTTTCACATTATCAAATGATTTTTTTAAATTTCTTTAAAGACAATTTCATAGTGAGACATTACTAGATCATCCTTGTAATCCTAGTAGCTACTCAGGGGGCTGAGAGATGAGGATCATGGTTTGAAGCCAGCCTGGGTAGGAAAGTCTGTGAGACTCTTATCTTCAATTAACCAGCAAAAAGCTAGAATTGGAGCTGTGTCTTAAGTGGTAGAGCACAATCCTTGAGTTAGAAAAGTGAAGGGACAGCACCCATGTCCTGAGTTCAAGCCCTTGTACAGGCACAAAAAAATAAATAAAGAATATTTCATGGTACATGGTACATGGGAATTATCTGAAATTTAGACTTCAATGTCACAGCCCTATCTATTTCTGGCTGAGTTTGTGGGGACCAGCCAGGGGTGAGTCGACACAGCAAATGCCATCACTCCTACACAACTTCACATATCTACTCTTCGACCATTTACGGAAAAACTTTGCTAACCCTTCACACTCTATAGCACATCTGTGGCTGTATTTGAAATTAAGGCTCTGAGAATCTTTTAGCCAAAGTAATAAGTGTTATCTTGTTAGTGGCAGTGTAGAACAACAAAGCATCTCAGATACCTTTTCCACTGTTTTCTGGGTCTCCTGGGAAGAGAGTTACATGTATTAGAGAACTAGCCTGTGAGCTTCACCACTTTAGAATTTCCTCAATATATCCTCACTATCTAAGCCCAAAGCATGTTGTTTTCTTTTAATCAGAAAATCATATCTCTTAGAAGTAATAGTTTGGCTCCTCTAAAAATAAGTCCATATACTTCTTTAATTTTTTTTCAATTGACAGGGATGTGGAGGAAAAGCACTGCAGATTTTCTAGGTGAAATTCCTTGGTCCCTAAAACTTGCTAGAACCTCATTTTCTTCTCCCAGAGAACTTTAATAAGAGTGAAATGTCAGACTAGAGGTCAGAGGACACACCAGTTACTTCCCTGGTCTGAGGAAGAAGCCTGGGAGGCGTGGCTTACAGCCAGCCCAGCCCTTCACTGGGGTCTGGAACTAGAACCTCTCATCTCCTGGAACCCTGGGGCCAGTATCTTGATTTGCAAATAAAGTGGCTGTCACAGGAGAGTCTGGGTACCAGAGTATACTCTGGGCCTTCCTGAGTCACCAAGTGCTTCCTGTACCCCTTCCATGTCCTTCTTTCCTCCCTCCCTCCCTCCCTTTTTCCTTCCTCCCTCCCTTTCTTCCTTCCTTCCCTCTTTCTTTTTATTAAAAAACATATTTAGCTTATTTTAGTTGTACTCAAAGAGTTTCATTGTGATATTTCTATACATGAATATAGTGAGGGGGGGGTGAAATCAGATTTACTCCTTCTATTACTTTTTCTCATCTATTATCTCCCCTTTAAAAATATTTTAGACAGATTTCATTACTCAAATAGAATACATGAATATTTCTATGTCTTATTCAGAAAGGCCAGCTGCAATTTTGAATCTGTCTGCCTGGAAATTTCCAAAGGGACTTTGGTGCCTTGGTAATAGTTTGAAATTGCTCAAGGTTTTGGGAGACAGCAGAGCTGTAATTGTGAAATCAGACTTAAAAAGTGATTAATACTGGGCTTGGGCTCACCATGTGAAGCTGTTGCTGTGAGCAATGTGGGCACATAGTTTCTCACTCTGTAGAAAGGCAGCTTTGGTTTCTCTGGTTGTATGCATACTTGACTCTTACACTGCTACTTCTGAGCGGCTGTATGGAGACTGTAGTGTGCAAGGTTTTTCACCTGTAGCACTATGAACATTTTGGACCTCTGCGGGGGGGTGAGGGGGGAGAGGGGGGGTATGACTGTCCTATATATTGTAGGAGGTTCAGTAGCTTCCTTGCTCTCTGTCTGTTAGATGCCAGTAGTATCCTCTGTTCCCCACTGTGACAATCACAAAAGTCTCTGGACATAGCCAAGTGTCTACTAAATGACAAAACAACCCCTTTTGAAAGTCACTGGTGTATAACATAAGATCATACAATACCAAATGTATTCCCCATATTTTCATTATTAGGGATTCATTCCTTTAAGTCTTAACTTAAATCTTAAGAATTTCATCCTTTGGTTTTTGTTATTTGTTGTTGTTTTCCAGACCACCACCGCGCTCCCTCCCCCCCCCCCCCCCACTGAAAACACAAATTTCTCAAAACATTGTAAAGTTTCAAGCCTGGAATGAAAAATGAGTATGATTTTCATCTTTTCTATCAATCCAGGCAGTGCTGCCTGTCATACTGCTTGGGGAAGATCTTTGAAGCTGCACGTTGGGGTTAAGGAAGGGACACTGGATAGAGTTGCCTCCCATGGGCGTGAGATGAAGGGATTCCCACATATGTGCACAGAGCCTTCTTCCCCAACATTTCTGCAGAGATTCATTATAGTCGAGCCTTAGCCTGGCCACTGCTGGGACATTTGTGGGGGATCCCTCAGCCTTATGCATTTGTTGGAGGTTTTTCCATAGGCACCAGAAAAAATATCTTGAGGAAGAGATACCTTTTCTATCACAGCATACCTCTGGGCTAGTGCAGGTGCTATAGTCTGTTAATGGGAACAGGGGCAGGAAACAAAATGAGGGGCCTGGAATTTAGCTTCCTATCTCTTTCCCTGTGTGAAGTCTATTATCTTGTAGTTCTTGAGGTTAATTTCTTTGAAGGCTTGGGAAGGGAGGATCTGTCTTAGCCTCTCACCTTGGCTTGCTTGGAGAAGGCCATCTTCTTGGATCTCTACATCATGTTCCTTCTGTGTGCCTCTGTCATGGTATCCAGATCCCCTCTTTGTGTCACCACAACAATCCTATTAGGATCTGCCCTGATGACAACTACTTGATTTACCTCTATAGAGACTTCAAGTACCTCACCTGCTGAGAAACCCAGCCTTAGAACTTCAGTCTGTCTTATCTCAGAGGTCATAGGTCAACCCAGAATAGGATCCCTACATGGTATCACAGTGACAGTTTGTACCTTATTCTGCTTCTGGCTCTAGCTTTGGAAATGGGGACTGAAGAGAAATGGCAAGCAGGGCTTGGGGAAGGGGAATGTACACCATATGCCTCAAGTCTTTGTCCTGTTTTTGTGCTTAGGCCCTCCTCTGAGCATTTCATAGCCTCTATTTCTAGCCACTACCTTTTGTTGGAAAGGAAAAGCAGGACAACATTTCACACTAACATGTCACCAATGTTAAACATCCCACTCTAAGCCAGTTAAAAGCCTTCAGGCAAGCTAAGAACTACCTCACTGGAACTCAGGACTAGGACAGATCACCCTCTATGGCCTGTACTTTTTTTGTTCAGGACTCTGCATTGTTCTGCTACTCACTATCAGTAATGAACAAAATGGTCCCTGTGGGGTCATAGCTATTTCATGTTTGCTGAATTCTGTTTTTTCCTTTTCATCTTTGTCTATTAATGAGCAGGACAGGTATTATTTTTCACTGAGAGAGCAGAAGCTTAGCCAAAGCTGGGGCTATGGCTGGCACCCATGCCAGCCTTCTGTGCCAGATCCTTTACTCTGCTGCAGTTCACCAGCCCTAACCCTATCCCTGACCCTGAATTGCATCTCTGAAAGTATGTCCTGTAGTTTATACCATGGGAGCCACAGAGACCCACTGATCTTCTTACAGGGTCCAATCTTAACATTTCCTGCTGTCTCTAAGAGGCAGAAATAAGTTTAAGCTTGGTGGCAAGAGGCCAAGGTGAGAGTGTTCTTTGTTCCAAGTTAGGTTAAGGCCAAAGGAAAAAGAGCATAGGCAATGTCACAAGGTTTGTAATGGAGCAGTTTAATCTGGAAACATCCTGAAGTCCAGTGTAGCTGGAGCCTGCTGAGAAATAAGGCTGCCATGGCAGGGGTGCTAATGCAGAAGACCAACATTCCAGTGAGAAGATGAGACTTGGTCAGCTGGGTGGCAATGAGCCCTAGGACGTGTGTAGCTTCTCCAGGGCTGCTGTGTATCACAGCAGAGTCAGGATGAAGGAGGAGCCACTCTGAGCCCCTGATGATCATCATTACCAATGCTGGAACATGCCTGAAGACTTTGGGAGGCTCTGCATGCTTTTTGTGCAATGGTTACTTGAAACTTGCTGTTTGAATCATGTTCTGTGTCCTGAGGCCTGGAGCAGCATCTCTGCCTACTTCAGCTGAAGATCTACAACCCTTTTGGAAGCCAATTTAGACTTGGAATGTGGAGGTTATTCCTGGACAATGTGACATCCCGTTCAACTTTCAGAGGAGCCTGGGAAGAAAGGGGTGACTCAGTCTGTGCACTTATTTTGGGGGAAAGCTAAGAATTCAGGCTTAAGCCACTCAGATTACCCATTGCCTGCCAGGGCTGGGTGCTATTGGCCAAGAGACTTCTGGGCGGAAATGCTGTATTTATCACCACCTGATTTTCCCCAGAACCTCCTACACACCAACACTAGGCTTATGAATTTGGAAAGAGGATGGAGAATCAATGTAAACAAACCTTAAAATCAGAGGAAATTATTTCGGGGCAATTACATCTGAGACCTAACTTTTGGGCTGAAGAACTGATATCATTAGAGAGCCTGTTATGAACACTTGAAATGTACTACGTTTATAGTTGTTTCTGCAAAATTCATTTAGTTGAAACATCAGTACTGTTAGAGGTATTATCATCAATCTTTTCACAAGTGATGAATATTAAGTTCAGAAAGTTAAAAACAGATCTCAAAACCACCGAATAGTCAGTAACATCAGCTAGTGACATCAGTGAGTCCAGGCTTGATCTTCAAAGACCATGCAAATGAATCCATGGGTTTTGCAAACAAATGGTTCACTTGCTGCCATTCTTTGATTGGTCTTGTGTATCATGAATGCGACTTCCATTCTGCTCAGACTTGGCTTCAGGATCCTTAACACAGCACTGTATGTGGCTACGACTGTCAACTGAGCAACTGTAGCTTATCTTTCTCTGTATTTTCTCACAACAGAACCTTTAAATCTGTAGACGTTTGTGTTTTTGTTGCTGATTTCTAGAGTTCTATTTATAACCTTTATTTTTTAAACATATGTAGGAAACGGAGCCTGCAGTACAGGGTTTTGTTTTGTTTTCTGTAGTCAATAGGGAGTCTGTGTTCTTTAGTAATGACTTTGGAGGGAAGAATGGTAATTTAGAACCCAAAGTTTTCCATATGGACAATCAACTTAATGGTGACAAGGAGATGGGGAGTGAACTGTTTAAAACAGCGAAGCTTTCAAGGAGTTCCGTCTGACTAATTAGGGCTGGAGGGTGAGGAAAGTGGTAGAAAGGCTAAGATGATGACGTTGAGTTGGACACCACGGGAGCATATGAAGCTTCAGTGCTGTGAAAAAAAGTGAGTCACACCTGTAATCCTGGCTACTTGGCAGGCTGAAAGGGGCAGGATCACAATTTGAGGCCAACAAGGTCACAAATGCTTGTGAGAAACTTACCTCAAAAATAACTGGCAGAAAAACAGGGTTAGAGGCATAGCTTAAGTGGAAGAGCACAAGCCACTGCGATTTCTTCAGAGTGCAGATAATTGAGCTAAAACAGGGTTGACTCTTGAAATGGTTAGCATATATGAATAGGATAGACTCAGTTAAAAAAAAATAAAACCTTTTTGTTTTACTATTTTAAAGAAAAGGCAACCTTAAGCCCGCAGCTGTCTCTAGAAGCCTGTTAGCAGTGATCAGGAGCTTAGCCTTAGGTTCAGGGTTCTAGGTCCTGGGAATGTGATAGTAAGGATCCCTGTGAAATAAGTAATCTGAAATGAGGCCAGAGGCCAGGCTAGGGCTGGATAAGCTTCCCAGATATTGAAATGTAATGGTGGAAAGTAAATATTTGTGAGTGTGTATATTCCCTGTGGAGATATGAGGATTAGTAAATTGTCCTGGAGTTGCACTTGGCCTATAGGAAAGGTCCAAAAATGGACACAGTGGTAAGAAATTGGGCCAACAAGCAACTTCTAGTTCCACAACTGCTTGCCCTGGACTAAGAGGGGTTGTGGGGAAAGATGCTAACTGAAAAATCAACCAGGGTTCCTAGTGATGGGGATATTTATGACTTAGCAACTAGGTACTCCAGTGCTAGTGAATACCCCCCAAATAATTACAATTATCAGTGCTACTTTAGAGAGTCTGTTAGTACAAAATCATTCTCTATATTCTCAATATGGGGGGAGGGGGGAAAGAAGGTTCTGAATATGTCTCCTCATACTTCATAGTAATCTGTCTTAATTTTTTAATCTCTTCTGGAGCATTTCAGTGGAATTGCAACTGTTGAGATAATATTGTGTAACGGACAATATTGAGAATCTAGGGAAGAGAAGGGCAGTTTCATGGGCATATAACCACTGTTGTCCTGCAGATCCAGAGACCTAGACATTAAACCTTTGCTGTGTTGAAATTATGTTTAGAATTTAAAATATAATTTATGGGGCTGGGAAGGTGGCTCAATGGTAGAGTGCTTGCCTTGCATGCATGAGGCCCTGTGTTCGATTCCTCAGCACCACATAAGCAGAGAAAAGCCAGAGGTGGCCCAGTGGCTCAAATGGTAGAGCGCTAGCCTTGAGCTGAAGAGCTGAGGGACAGTGCCCAGGCCGAGAGTTCAGGCCCCATGACTGGCAAAAATAAATAAATAAATAAATAAATAAATAAATAAATAAATAAATAAAATTTATAATCTTCACACAAGCCCCCAGATTTCAGTGATTTTACTGGAAAGTGTTTTCCACCACAATTACTAAGCAATTCTTGGTTAGTAGGTAGCTTTTTGTTTCCCACATAGTAACTCAGACTTCTATTTGTGACAGCCATTGCTTGGGGCCTTAGCAGTCTTTGTCTCTGGCCTATCAAAGAGGAGCAAGAACTTGGAGAGGGAATAGTTACTTTTTAACTGCTTTGCTCACATCACTTCCTCTCATATTTGTGATAACCAGTCATGTGGTTCTCTTCTTCTCATCTATGGCCATACCTACATGCAAAGGTTGCTGGGAAACATGGCGCCTGCCTATTGAGTGGTGGCATCTGGTGATGCTGCTATTGTAAGGAAGAAGAACATAAATTTAGGCAGATTCTCAGATTTCTCTGCACATAGATTCTTCAAGGCAGGATCCCTGGTACAGTAACAGAATCTCAAAATAGACAAATTGTACACTGAATAGGAAATATAGGAATCCAAGTCTTTATAATGCAAAGGTCAGTCTTTTAGACTTATCAGTGAAGAATTATCATTAAGGACAATGTAAGTTTCACAACAGGGAGGAACTAGAATGACAGTAGACTTCGCTTGCTTGCTTCTTTCTTTCAAAATGTGTATATTTTCAATACTAGATTTTCAGGAAACACAACCACATTAAAGTGAATGCAATGGGAACAACCAGTTTCTGGGTCCCACTGCTCACTCTTCTGAGTGGCCTTTACTTCCTTTTTACTAAATAAACTCTTTAAAACTAGAAACAAGAAACAAATGCATGAACTGTAAGATACATTGTGATTTCAATAAGATACTATGGGGAAAAATACAGACTTGTATCATAGAATTAAAGAAATGTAGTCATTGTCACCATGTATTATTGGCTTAGTCACTTTCCACAAACTCTTGTTAGCCTCAGGATGACCTGTGATAACAGAGGTAAATGATCAGCTTGACCATCTTGTACCTAAAGTAGGTAAAAGCACTTTTTTGCTTGTTGAATTTCTGTCATTGAGCGGGTGTGTGTGCGTGTGTGTGTGTGTGTGTGTGTGTGTGTGTGTCACAGAGAGAGAAGGTGGGGGTAGGTCAGGGGTCTTCAGAATCATTTGGATCCCAGCTAGAAAAAGATGGTTTTAATTTTCCTCCTGAAATGCTGGTTATTTGCAAAGTTCTATAACAAATACATCCCCTTCAGTTCTCTCAGCAGCTCTACAGTTTGATGTTGGTACTGTGGGAACTACTGGTCTGCCCATGAGCTATGTAGGAGGGATGCAAGAAGGCCTGAGAACAAGTCAGCATCCACATGAGAAGAAGGTGACCCTGACCTAATCCACTTTCACCTTGCTTTCCTCCATCCCAGAGTAGACACTGCGGGAAGAGGGCTGGAAATGTTGGCTTGGAATTCCTTGTGCATGCATGTGACTGGCATGTGCTACTTAGGAGTTAAGGAAATAAATGAGGTTAATTGATGTCTAAATGAAGGCACTGGCCATAACTACACCCCTTGGAGCTTGGGAGTTATATGGCTGTGTCCCAAGCCAAACCACAGAGTCCAAAGAAAATCAAAGACTGTCCAAACAAAAACAAAAAAATCAAAAACAAAAACAGCTTTTCTGGCCAACCTGGAAGCTCCACCTTCTCCTGGAAGCTCTAGGGAAAGACATTTCTCTGCCCAGCTCTGATAGTGGAAATTCAATGGCTGAGTTGTGGCGTTTCTATTGTCAAAATCCCTTGGATTCTTTCCCTGAGAGGCTTTAGAGTGTCGCCAAGTTTCCTACTTTGCTCTAAGCTAAGGAAATCTTTACCTGCCTAAATGTTGTTATGTTTATGTCATCTCATCATTGGAGAAAACACGTTACAACCTCCTGCAGTTTCTTTCATGAACTAGATGTGGCTTGGAGAAAGTAAGCTAGCCAGCATGGCTTCACAGTGGGTTAAGAATAATATTAGGTACATATTTGAATACCTTTTTAAAAAATCAGTTAGTTTGCAATCAGCATGCATTTAATTAGCTGCAAGCCATAATATAAGGCTGTATTTAAGGGATCTGTATGTTAATAACATCTTCTTCCACATAATGTCTCAATAGCCAGTAGCAGCCCATCACTCTACTGCTGAAAATACAGACCTTGGCTTATTCCCCATCATTTTTCCAACTGTCATTCTTAGGTATTTTGGTAGCTGAGGATCATTTGCTAAGTTCATGCTCAACCTCCACTGGGGTTTGGATAATTGCCCACCTCCCAAAAGCCCTTGTGATAAGAGTTCAGTCTCCAGACAGTGGGTTAATGGTAAGTGATACAACCTTTAGGAACTGGATCTTAGAGGAAGGAAACTAGGCCACTGGGAGTGTGCCCATTAAGGGGGATATGAAGACCCTGGCCCCTTTCTATTTCTCACACTCTTTGCTTCCTAGCCACCATGAGTTGAGTGACCTCTTCTCTACATGCTTTCTCAGGATATTTCTTACCACAGGACCCCAAATAATGGAGGTAACTAACCAGAGACTGAAACTTCTGAGACCATGAGCCAAATAAACTTTTCCCCCTTATAAATTTGTAATTTATAATTTGTCACAGTGATGGAAAGTTGACTAATAGAACTCCCATTATGTACAAATTTTACCGGTTGCTAACAACTCAAAAGCTAATGATGGCACAGCAAAGAAGTGAACTGGACGAGAGGGGGGACCAAGATGGCGACGGGGCAGTAGGGAAACGCCACAGCTCTCTCCAACCAAAAAGAGAGTTCGAGTTCCAACGCTTAATCTCCCCAAGAGACCGACAACAACAAAAAGACGAACACTCAGAGAAAAACCAGAGGCGGAGAATAACAAAAAAGAAAGAGGAAAAGAATTTCAAAACAGAGAAAAGCGAAGACCCCTCCCCCAACCTTTACTGGCCGCGCGGCAGCGCGCCAAGCCGCCGGCCAGCCGGCCCGGCGGGGGCTGTGGGAGCCCCAGAGAAACAGCAGAGACACAGGGGGCCACTTTCAGAACATCTGGTACTGGTTTGCAGAACAGCAGATCACCAGGAACAGAGAAACCTACCAGCCGGGAGTCTCCACGAGGATCCCACCCCCACCCCTCACTCTCCACCCGAGCAGAGAGGCTCCATCCCGCCAAAGCCGCTCGGCATCAGCAGAGTGACAAAAGGACCTGCGGCAGACCACCCGGCCCGCCGGATCGCGATCGCAACGATCCAGCACTCTCCACCCGAGCAGAGAGGTTCCATCCCGCCAAAGCGGCTCGGCGCGACAAAGGGTCCTGTCTGCAGACCACCCGCCCGCCCGATCACGATCGCAACAACCCGGCGGGGTCACTTGGGCCCCAGAGGTACCGAGAAGAAGCTGCCTGAGCGTGGACACTCTTGACCCAACAGCTTCGACAGAGGCAGAGACAGAAAAGAATCACACAGAGCCACCACCGCCCAACCCAGCCCGGATTGCAACAACAACTGACGACCTACACCACACAGAAACAACCAGCTCCAGGGTGAGTACCCCACAGGGGAAGTGTATCCCTCAAGGGAGACCAGAGCTGGAGGGAATCCCCAGACCCTGACCTAGACTCCCTACCCCAGCACCCGGACCACAGGACCCACTAAAACTGGGAACTGTTTGAGAGCTCCACCAGCCCGTGGAGCACACTCAGCCGGCCAGGCTAGAGCAAGAGCACCCCTGGAAGGGAGCTTAAATGCCCAAGCCAGGAACAGCGCCCCTGGGTCAAGACTACCAACAGTAGAAGAAATTTGAACTGTGTCCCCCAGGCTGTATAACCTAGGGGGTATACACATCAGCACAGGCCTAACAAGCGCGCTCCAGGCTGGGGCCGGAACCAAGCCCGGGGATCCGGCACCTGAACAACACAACCAACTCCTCCCAATTGAAGTAAAAAGCTGAGCATACGCCTCAACAGAGGGGAGAAAACCAGGAAACAACACTCCCCCGGGAAGCACGCCTGTGACAACAAAAGACCTGGAGGCCCAGGACAAGAGAAGCCCAAACCCCACCAAAACTCCACCCATATACCCTAGACTGGGAATTGGGCAACACAGGCTGCCAGCACCTGATAGTAAGCAGGAGCTCAGACTGTTAAGGCGGCTCAGCAATAGAGTGATAGTCTTGGATGTATGAGGCCCTGGATCTGATTCCTCAGCATCACAAAAGCAAAAAGGGTCAGAAGTGGTGCTGTGGCTCAAACGGTAGGGTGCCAGCCTTGAGCTGAAAAGCTGAGGGACAGCACCCAAACCTAGAGTTCAAGCCCACAACCAGCCCAAAACAAATAAACAAAAACACATCAGGAGCCCATAGCAGACTCCAGCATTTGGGAGAGTGCATCCAGAGCATCTGTTCTTCACAAGAGCACCCGTAGGAGCAAACACAAGCAGTCTAGGCTGCTCAACCCTTCCAAAGGCGGGAACTGTCAGCAATCTACAGCAGAGAGCTGAGAATCCTAAGTAAGTCAGAATAGCAGCTGGAAATAGGCTCCCAACAGAACCCAGATCAGGCACAGACTCTCTCTACCAATACAGAATCAGCAACCAAGCAAAGACAGACACACCAAAACAAAATTGAAGAGCAGTCTCCTGAACCTCCATGCGAAAATCACAGAGAAAAATCACAAGGTTTACTACCACCCAGGACAGCAAGCTCACCTCAAAAGCCAGCAGCCACACAGGGGAGAGCCCCAGTGGGAGCAAAGCAGGAATGGAAGACAAAGGCTACTTCCAAGGGTTGCTGGAGGCAATGACTCAAGAAATAAAGCGAGAAATTTATCAGAAATTGAAAGAGCACAAGGATGAACTATCCAAAGAGATACAGGGTATCAAACAAGAGATGCATGCAAAAATAGAAGCTGCACAAACCTCAATAAGAAGTGATATAAACGCCAAATTAGAGGTAATGCATACCTCATTGAGAGGTGAGATCAGTACTCTGAGAACCAACATTGAATCCATAAAGGGATCCATTTCCTCCATGCAAACCACAATAGAAGCCACTGTCAACAGAGTGAATGAAATGGAAAGTCGAGTGTCAGATACAGAAGACAGAATACACCAACTGGACCAAAAAGTGACAGATATGGAAAAATTACTCAAATTAAACCAAAGGGATATTCAAGAGCAAGCAGATAATGCTAAAAAATTTAACCTTCGCATAATTGGAGTGGACGAAGGTGAGGAATTCCAGAGCAAGGGAATGCAACACCTATTTAACAAGATAATCAATGAAAATTTTCCCCACCTCAAAAACGACCATCTTAACTACATCACAAAAGCTTATCGAACACCCAACAAGCAAGACCCCAGGAGAAACACTTCTAGACACATTATAGTAAAAATGATAGATCTGAATAATAAGGAAACAATCCTGCATGCAGCAAAAATGAAGAAGGAGCTATACTACAATGGGAAAAAAATAAGAATTACTGCAGATCTCTCCACACAAACAATGAATGCAAGAAAAGCCTGGGAAAGCACCATACGAGCCCTGAGAGCCAATAACTGCCAACCCAGACTGATCTACCCGGCAAAGCTAGCATTCACATTTGATGGAGAACTGAAAACTTTTAATAGCAAAGAAAAACTAAATGAATACATAAACATTAAGCCAGCATTACAAAGAATTCTAAGAGGGGGGACACAACCTGAAGAAAGCAGCCAGGAACTGGGGCCTGCCCCAAACAGGCATTACTCAAAGTCTAACTGAGCAAGCACAGGAGGAAAGGAAAAAAGAAAAACTTAGGAAAACGGAATGGCAGGGACAACAATGCATCTCTCTATACTTTCTCTTAATATAAATGGGCTGAATTCGCCAATTAAAAGAAAACGAACTGAGGACTGGATAAGAAAACAAGACCCATCCATCTGTTGCCTTCAGGAGACCCACCTCTCAGCCAAACATACAAACAAACTCAGAGTGAAGGGGTGGAAAAGGATCTACCAATCAAACGCCCCCAGTAAGAAAGCAGGTGTAGCTATCCTGATATCTGACAAAATAAACTTTTCATTAAAATCAGTACAGAAAGACAAGGACGGACACTACATATTAATAAAGGGAACAATCCAAGAGGAGGATATAACCATCATCAACTTATATGCCCCAAATATTGGTGCACCCAGATATGTCAAACAAATGCTCTCAAACTTACAGAATAAAATAGATCCCAATACGATAATACTAGGAGACTTTAACACACCACTCTCACCAAAGGACAGGTCTACCAACCAGAGGATTGGCAAAGAAGCTACCGAATTAAGAGAGGCCATACTTCAAGCGGAATTAACTGACATCTACCGAGTATTTCACCCTAAAACAACACAGTACACATTCTTCTCAGCAGCTCACGGAACTTTCTCCAAAATAGACCATATCATAGTTCATGCAAGGAACTTAAGCAAATACAAAGGGATCGACATAATCCCCTGTATCCTATCTGACCACAGTGGAATCAAGCTAGCTCTCAATAACAAAGCATACCGCAGAAATTTCTCCAATACATGGAAATTGAACAGCACACTCCTTAACAATGCCTGGATAACAGAAGAGATCAGAGAAGAAATAAAGCACTTCCTACAACTCAATGAAAATGAAAACACCTCACAAAGAAACTTGTGGGACACAGCAAAAGCAGTCCTGAGGGGCAAATTTATTGCCCTCAGTGCCCACATCAAGAGAATGGAGACAGACCAAGTAAATAACCTCATGTTGCAATTAAAACAGCTAGAAAAACAGGAAAAAATGGAACCTAAAGCTACTAGAAGAAGCCAGATAACCAAATTAAAAGCAGAGATTAACCAATTAGAAAATCAGAAAACCATAACCAAAATAAACCAAACAAAAAGCTGGTTCTTTGAAAAAATAAACAAAATTGATGGCCCATTGGCTAGATTAATTAAAAAAAGAAGAGAGGAAACCCATATTAATAGGATTAGGGATGCCACGGGAAACATCACCACACGTACCCAAGATATCCAAACAATTCTAACAGACTACTTTCAAAAGCTATACTCTCTAAAGGAAGAAAATCGGGCAGAAATGGATGCATTTTTAGAGAAATACAAGTTGCCCAAACTGAGCAAAGAAGAAGTTAACCAATTAAATAAGCCAATATCCTATAATGAGATACAGGAAGCTATCAAAAGTCTTCCAACAAAAAAAAGCCCAGGACCAGATGGATTCACAGCAGAATTCTATAAGACCTTTAAACAAGAACTAATACCCATACTCCTCAAGCTCTTCAGAGAAACAGAGAAGGAAGGAGCTATCCCAAACTCATTCTACGAAGCCAATATCACACTCATCCCCAAACCAGGCAAAGACCCAACCAAAAAGGAGAATTACAGGCCAATCTCCTTGATGAACACAGATGCAAAGATCCTTAACAAGATTCTAGCTAACAGAATCCAGAAACACATAAAAAAAATAATTCACTATGACCAGGTAGGCTTCATCCCAGAGACACAGGGATGGTTTAACATACGTAAGTCAATAAATGTAATCCAACATATCAACAGAGCCAAGGTCAAGAATCACATGATTATCGCTACAGATGCAGAAAAGGCCTTTGACAAAATTCAACATTCATTCATGCTAAAAGCTCTGGAGAAAATAGGAATAGAAGGAACATTTCTAAAAACAATAAAAGCCATTTATGACAGACCAATAGCCAATATTATACTTAATGGGGAAAAGCTACAACCAATTCTCCTAAAATCAGGAACAAGGCAAGGATGCCCACTGTCTCCACTCCTCTTCAATATAGTCCTAGAACCCTTAGCCAGGGCAATAAGGCAAGAAAAAGATATTAAAGGGATCCTCATAGGAAAAGAAGAAGTTAAACTATCCCTTTTTGCAGACGACATGATACTATACCTCCACGATCCCAAAAACTCCATCCCCAAACTCTTAGAAATCATAAATCACTTTGGCAAAATAGCAGGATACAAAATAAACCCACAAAAATCAGTTGCCTTCCTATACACTGATAATGTACAGGAAGAGAGGGAAATAAAGGGAGCAACCCCATTCACAATAACCTCCCAAAAAATAAAATATTTAGGAATTAACCTAACCAAAGATGTAAAAGAACTATTTAATGAGAACTATAAAAAGTTAAAGAAAGAAATTGCAGAAGACACTAGGAAATGGAAAGACCTCCCATGCTCCTGGATAGGCCGACTTAATATAGTAAAGATGGTAATACTTCCAAAACTAATATACAAATTCAACGCAATTCCTATTAAAATCCCAATGACGTACATCACTGAAATACAGAAAACAGTCCAAAAATTCATATGGAACAACAAAAGACCTAGAATAGCCAAAACAATTCTAGGGGATAAAGACAATATGGGAGGGCTATCCATGCCGAACTTCAAACTCTACTACAGAGCTATAATAACAAAGACAGCATGGTACTGGCACAAAAACAGACCCGAAGACCAATGGAACAGAATAGAAGATCCAGAAATAAATCCACAGGCCTACAGCCAGCTGATATTCGACAAAGGAGCCAAAGACATACAATGGAAGAAACACAGCCTCTTCAACCGCTGGTGCTGGGAAAACTGGGCAGCCACATGCAGAAAACTAAAAGTGGACCCCAGCCTATCACCATACACCAACATCAACTCAAAATGGATTAAAGACCTTAACATTAAACCTGAATCTCTGAAACTACTGCAGGACAGAGTAGGAGAGACACTTGAACTAATAGGCACAGGAAGGAACTTCCTGAACAGAGTCCCAGGGTCACAACAAATTGGAGAGAGACTCGACAAATGGGACTACCTTAAAATAAAAAGCTTCTGCACAGATAAAGCTATCGCAACCAAGCTAGAAAGACAACCAACTAATTGGGAAAAAATATTTACCAGCAATATATCAGACAAGGGGTTAACATCCTGTATATACAGGGAACTCAAGAAACTAATCCCTCCCAAACCCAACACACCAATTACTAAATGGGCAAGGGAACTAAAGAGGGACTTCTCAAATGAAGAAATAAAAATGGCAAAGAAACACATGAGGAAATGTTCATCATCCCTGGTGGTGAAGGAAATGCAAATAAAGACAACCCTGAGATACCACCTTACCCCAGTCAGAATGTCCCACATCCACAAATCAGCCAACGACAAATGCTGGAGGGGATGTGGAGAACGAGGAACGCTATTACACTGCTGGTGGGAATGTACACTCATACAACCACTTTGGAAAGCAGTCTGGAGGGTCCTTAGAAAGCTAAAGATTGACCTCCCTTACGACCCAGTCATACCACTTCTAGGCATCTACCCTGAACAACAGGAACCAATATACAAGGACACGTGCACCTCCATGTTTATTGCAGCACTGTTCGCAATAGCTAGGATATGGAAACAACCTAGATGCCCCACCACAGATGAATGGATCCAAAAATTGTGGTATCTATACACAATGGAATATTATGCAGCCATTAGAAATGACAAAATAATGGCATTTGCAGGGAAATGGATGGAGCTAGAAGGAATCATGTTGAGCGAGGTAAGCCAAGAACGAAGAGACAAACAGTACATGGTCTCCCTGATAAGTGGATGATGAATCCAAAATGTTAGGTGATATGACAAAACTAACAGGACTTAAGAAACAAAGAACTCCCACTCATCTGGTTGAACCACTACTAAATATCCCCATGCTGCTGATCACATATATGGTATATAACATATGAGCACCGTTATATATTACAGACTGTGATAGACAATTTGCTCCAGGAAAGTTAGAATGAACTTGTGACTTTAAATGAGCATCATTATTCCACAATACTGTGAATTTCCGGAAATTAAGTAATCACTTAATCACGATCAAAAAAAAAAAAAAAAAAAGAACCTTGGGGAAGGGAGGGAGGGAGGGGATGGTAGGGGGAAAACAATGGAGGGGGTAACAATGTTCAAGAGGAAGTGGAAGTGTACTCATTACCTCACTCATGTAACTGTAACCCTCTGTATAGTATCTCTACAATAAAAAAAAAAAAAAAAAAAAAAAAGAAGTGAACTGGAAAAATTTACTTCTGTGGATTTTACCCCAAATATAATTGGTTGATGTTTTTCCTTTAGATATTCCAGGAAAGAGGATTTTTAAAATTTTACTAATATATTTTATTTTAAACTAAAAAGGCAATACAAAAGAAAAACTGGAAAGCATGGAATAATTTTTAAAGTACCTAATATAGAGCTTCACACTCAATAAATATTTTAACATTTTAAAGGAGAAATCAATTCCACCACCAAATAAATTTTAGAGGATTTTCTTTGCATAGATTTTTTAAGAGTTATAATTATACTAATTTAAATTTTATATCAAACTTTTTTAAAACATTTTCATAAATATTTTCTCTTGCTGTTATAAGCTCTTCACAATATAATTTTAATTGACTGCATAAATGTCTGTTAGGCATACATTTGTCCGTGGGTAGCAGAAAACCTGAGAAACAGTAGCTTCAGGGTATTTTTATTTTTGTGGAAGAAGAAATTGGGATAAGAATGGAGGCTTTTGGGACAAGGAGACTGCTCATGAGGGCCTTGATGTTTCTCATAGCGGTGCCGTTCTTGCTAATGGCAGCTGCAAGTCAGGTCCAGTCCTTCCAGAGGGGGCAGGAAGTTATTCTGAATGCAAGCTGAATAGCATGGTCCCCTAACTCACAGAGATGCTGGAGGGTGAGTCAAGAACTTTCCAGTTTCAGTCATGGAGGAACAAAGGCATTCTAGAATAAAGTGAACTGAATTCAAATTACCATCAAAGGACAGTTGAGTTTTTTTAACACTTTTTTTTATCATTCCCATATGATTGCTTGCCTGGTAAGGCAGCATTGAAAAGCCTATACCCACTTTGTCAACATATAATTTGCTATTGGAGGACTTGAGTGCCTCCTTAGCAAAAGTGAGGTTCTGAGTTCCAGTCTCTGTACCAACAAAACAGACTAATTAATTACTTAGTCTGGAAGCACAAATGTACATCTGGTCATGAAAGAAAAGTCAAAACCAAAACCAGTGGACAAAACCAGTTTAGGAAAGAAGCTGTAAATAATAACATAGGGGGAGAATTACTTAACTGCTCTGATTTTAACTACCATGGGATAATGGATCCCTGTCTCAAAATTCAGGGACTAGATAAAGACTTGGTATGTTGATGAAATAGGTAATTTACACATCTGGTGAAGTGCAACATCTGTTTGTCCCTATAACTTTGTTAGGATATATTTACTAATATACAGATATTCTTCCTCCCCTCAGGATATCTGTTGTACCTTAGAACCTCTCTCCAGTGTTGCTTCAGATCAAATATAGTTAGCTAAAATGCGCAGTGTAGATTAAACCACTTGCTAGGTTCCTGGCTGTAGTGTGGTAGAGAAATTGTACCCTGGATTGGACCCAGGCCAGTTACTGCTTTTTCTTATTGCCTTTTTTTTTAAAGCAGCTCAGGGCTTCATGCTTGCTAGACTGACACTACCATACCGTATTTCCAGCCCTCCGTTTTGCGTGTTATATTGGAGATGAAATCTAACAAACTTTTTTTTTTTGTTGGGGTGGGGCCTGAGCTCTGGGACTGGGCCCTGCCCCTCAGCTCTTCAGCTCAAGACTAGCTCTCTATCACTTGAGCCATAACACCACTTCTGGCTTTTTCTGCTTATGTGGTGCTGAGGAATCAAACCCAGGACCTCGTGCATGCAAGGCAAGCGCTCTACCACTGAGCCACCTTCCCAGCCCCCAGACTCTCCTTTATTTATCCTGCATTCTGGTGTGGGGAGAAGGAGAGAATAGTTGATTAAAAAGCAAGGGTGCATTGTGTAGGCAGTAGAGGATTGCAGAGCTGAGTAGACAGATGCTTTTCAAGGATGAACAGGTAGCCCTCAATAAGAAGGTAGCATTTGAGCAGCATTGTATCACCTGAGCCATGAGGCATCTAGAGGACATACATTCCTGGCAAAAGGGTGCCAAGTTCATTGGCCAAGTTGAGAACAGAGTTGATGTATTCAAGAAGCAAGGGAAGGCTAGAGGGACAAGAGTGGCAAGGCTGAGGAGGACTAGAAGAATGTGCCTGAGGCTTGGGAGTCAGATGATGATGCACCTTTATGCTGTGGTAAAGATTTTGGCTTTTACTTTAAATGAGATTTTTTTTAAGCAGTGGAAAGTTTGGAACCTGGCATTATAAACTCTGACCTGTTTTTCAAGAGAATTACTCTTGTGCTGAGAATGTGGAAGACTAGTTAGGAAGGAAGAGGGCTGGAGTGGAAGCATGGAGACCACTTGGGAGGATACTGTGGTGATTCTCAGGGAGATTTGTGAGGACTGAGGTAGTGGCAACAGAGGTGGTGCATTTTGGTAGCATACTTCTGGAGATTTTGTCATCTAGGATGTGGAATCTGAAAGAAAGCAAAAAGTCACGCTCCAAAAGTTTTGACTCAAGCAATTCATAGAATGAAACTTCACTGTAATGACAGGAGATTGCTCTGGAGGGAGGGAGAGGACATCAAGGGGGGACACACAAATGGGGAGAGGAGAGGTGAACAAATACAGTCATACCCATTTTACATTGTATAAAAGTTGAGCTGTGTAACTTGAGGGTAGAGATGGGAGGGGAAAAGATGGGAGAGAATGGTAGACGCAGTGGCCTTGACTTCTGGAATTGGAACTCCTTTGTACAACTACTTAATAAAAATAAATTAATACCTGGCACATACCAACAATGGCTAACAGAAACTGAAAGTCCTCCTAAGCTAGATGTGATAGAGTACATCTTTCAATCCAGCCCTGGGGAGGCTGAGGCAGGAGGATAAAAATTAAGATGAAGAAAGGAAGAGCAGGCACATAGTTACAATATTTAACATGCATAGGTGAAAATGGAACCATGCATCTTGGTGGTATGAATGGTATTGGGAAAGATGAGGGAGAACGATGGGAGGGTGACATTGATCAAGATGCATTATACTCATACTTTTACTGAATTGAAACCCCTTTGTACAACTATGCAAAACAGAATTTTTAACAAATGAGATCCTATAGAAAGCGAGCAAGCAGGGCTGGGAAGGTGGCTCAGTGGTAGAGTGCTTGCCTTGCATGCCTGAGGCCCTGGGTTCGATTCCTCAGCACCACATAAGCAAAATAGAAAAAAGCCGGAAGTGGCACTGTGGCTCAAATGGTAGAGTGCTAGCCTTGAGCTGAAGAGCTGAGGGACAGTGCCCAGGACCAGAGTTCAGGCCCCACGACTGGACCAAAAAAATAAATAAAATAAAATAAAATAAAGCGAGCAAACAAGGGAGGACAGAATGAGAATGAAGAATGAAAGGGGAGTGGACAGGAAGGGTTGATGTCTAGAAAGGGGGAAGGGATGGTCATTTTTATCAAAGGCTGATGATGCATCAAGGAATTTAGGAATTTAGCAGTGGAGAGGTAACTGGTACTTTGGCCTGGAGCTCTTGAACTGGTAAGGTGGAAGTGTCATTGGATGGGCTGGATTTAAGTGAGCATGAACTGAGAGTGACGAGGAGAGCACTGACTCTTTCGAGGAAGGATGAAGAGGAATATGAAGCTACCTTTAAGAACAGGATCATGTTTGTGTGGGTGGATGTGCATATGCACGTATGTGCATGCACTCATGTGCACTGTTGAGAGTAATCCAGAGCCCCAGAAACAGTGTCCAGGCACGAGAGAGAGGCCATTCTGGAAGGCATTAGGTAGGGTATATGAGGAAGTCTTTGAATACACACCTGGAAAACTTAGGCTTGTACGGGAGCCATGAAGAGCTGGGAACCCATGTGGGTTGCTGAGGATGAGCCTCTCTGACTGCTTCGACATTCTCAGCAAAATGAAAAGCAAGGTCATCCGCTGGGGGTAAGGTAGCAGAAGAGGTGTTGGAAACTTGAGGAGAGAGGAGGAGGTTCGACATAATCTTGTTGGACTGTTTAAGAGTAATTAGTCTAGGGAAGTGCTGTCAGATCTCTGGGTACCTCCAGCCACACCCTGTGGTTAAGTATCTTGAAAGCAAGACAGCTGTAAGAACACAGGTCATGTTTGTCACCAGTGCTTTCAACTAGATAGGTGCAGGGGCAGATAGGCAAAGTATTGAACTCTATTGAGTTGGACTTATGCCAGGTAAAGATAAGCAAGGAGTTGACAGTGTGGACAGAACATGATCATAGTTATTGATTATGGAGTCTGAACATTGGCCAATAAGAAAAGTAAGGTCAGAAGGCAGGTGAAGGACAGTGAGAGGAAGCCAGGGTGAAAGCAGTTTATTATTCATTTTATAAACTGGGTTTTATAAACGCACTATGGAAAGTTTTTGTTTAATAAAATCGTTAGTAAATTGATGTTTACATTTCCTTTTCTTTTTTCTTTTTTTTTTTTTTTGTTGTTTTGCCAGTCCTCCTGGGGCCTGAACTCATGAGCCTGAGCTGAGTGCTTTACCACTTGAGCCACAGCACCACTTCAAGCTTTTTTGGGGTAGTTTTTTTTTTATAAGAGCCAGCCAGGCTGGCTTCAAAGCACAATCTTCAGATCTCAGCCTCCTGATTAGCTATGATTACACGCATGAGTCACAATGCTTGGCTCTACCTCCCTCCCTCCCTCCCTCCATCCCTCCCTCCCTCCATTCCTCCCTTCCTTCCTTCCTTCCTTCCTTCCTTCCTTCCTTCCTTCCTTCCTTCCTTCCTTCCTTCCTTCCTTCCTTCCTTCCTTCCTTCCTTCCTTCCTTCCTTCCTTTTTAAAAATCATACCTAGGTTGAATCCAGGATTTCACACAACACACATCAGGATTGGAGTATTGTGGCCACAAGCAAGTACTCAAGAGCTGGTTAGGGACCTCAGATCAAATTTAGAGCTCTTACTCAGCTCTCATAAGGATTCTACCTCTTGAGCCACACCCTTTAAAGCATACCATAGACTACCTAGGAGAGCTCATCATAAGGCAGTGTGGATAAATCCTGGTGTAGTTGGAAGACACATGTGAGCAACAGGCCCCACCGCTAAAGCTGCATGTGAATGTGCAGCTGTTGCCTCCTGGCCAATGGAACAACAGTCTTGGTCCCGACAATGTTACTGGTAATCAATGGAGTGTCCGGACACCACCCCTGGGAAGCAGGAGAGGGCAGCTGGCCATCTAGAGCCAAATCTGTGCAAGCCAGGAAAGAATTGTCAGAAATTTCTGCCTTGCAGCAGGGGAACATACAAGGGAGAAAGGACCAGGGCAGCAGGGTTATACCAGCCAGAAGCACCTCAGTGGGCTAGTGTGGATCCTTGCTCCAGTCATCAGCTCTGCATCTGGGGGTCAGGATTACTGATGGAACCTGAAAGCTGGCAGAAGTAACCAGGTGAACGAGAAGAACTTGGGGTCTTTATGTGGGAGCTGCTCCTCCCACTGCAGCTTGGACTGGCCTTGACTTTTGGGCAGGACTGAGGTGGGGGGGGCGGTGCTGATGGATCCAGCTGCAGAATCTGGGAAAGGCAGGGGCAGAGGAAGTGAGGAGGGAGTGAAGAGGAACATCTGCTGCCTTCCCACAGTGCAGACTGGAAGCCTAAATACCAGCACACCATTTACTTCTTCCTTGGCAAAATCGTGTTTATTTTCCCCATAAACCCACTGTCCAGACTGAACATAAATCACGATGGACTGAAGGAAAACCGTAAGTCTGCCTCTTTGGCATCTTTATTCTTCCATAGGGCAGATGCACACGCCAAGTTAGCATCATGAGGGGGCATGAGACTCTACCCGGCCATAAATCTTTATTCTAATCAAGTAGCATTGATACATGGTTATCTTGTGTTTGAGTCTCCCCATCCTTTATAGAAAGTGGCAGTACCTGCTCTCCTGAGATAAAGATAAGAGAAGTGCTTGGGAAAATGCAGCCTGAGGCACGGCTGGGAGGCCTCAGTGGTAGGTTGGGATACAGAGGTCCTGGCCTTAGCAAATGAAGTGAGGTCAGCCCAGATTAAGCAGACCAAATGAAATCTTTGATGGTTGAGTGATTTCTACAAAATGATTGTAGGTCTGCACAATTTAACAAGACTCTTCAGAGTGGTCGAAAATATTTTCCAGAACAGATCAGATAAAAGCCAAATTCAAAATTGGTCATTGCTGTAACTCAAGTGGCAGACTATCAATGACCTAGATTTCCCCCAAAAGTTTTTCCACAGAGAGGGAGAGAAAAAAACACCGAGTGACTGTTATAGCTTGACTTGTCAAGAGCAAAGAGATCTCCACAGCTTTAAAAGACTGCCAATTTTTTAAGCTTGCTATAATGAATTCATTTAATTCCAAAGCCAGTGAGATGTGCAAATCACATCTATAGGATAAATGGTCCAACTTCAACGCCAATTGCCAGCAGTGCTGAGCAGCCTCTAGTTGCCATGTTCTTAGGGAATAATTCTTGGTTCATTGCAGAGTGCTGCTTTTTAATAGCTAATACCATGAGGACAGTACTTTTCTCCAATTCCTACCCTGGTAGGAAGAGAAGGCGTGCCATGGGTCCTGACTTAGATGGTTGTTTTCAGTCTATCTTGCATGATTAGCAGTCTGGTGGCTCAGAGTTATGAGAGCTCTTCCAGGGCATCCTGGATCTTTAAGAGACCATGACTTCTAGGGAGAACCAGGAGCCAACTCTTCTCATCAGTCCCACGTGAGGTCTATAGAGCATGGTAACACAGCACACTCTGCACCCCGATGTGTAAAAATCAGTATGGTCGCCCCAAGATGATTCATAATAATTTCCTGAGATCCTTGCTTGTTCCCAACCTACTCTTTGGCCAGCATATCCTTTCTATGTTCTAAACTCTTGGCCTTACAGTTGACCTTTATTTTGCCTTTGGGATTTGTGTGAATGCTGCTAATGGGCTGACTTGACTGATTCTCTAACTCCCAGCATGCTGTGGTAGGAGGCCGGAGTCCCTTCCTGAGAATATCACAACGCTTCCAGTTCCACATTAGGACATAGTGGATAAGCACTATGAGTGAAGACCCACAGGGCATACTGGGACCGTTACCTAGTAGTCTGCATGCTTCTACTGCATTGCTATACTTCAGCCTTCATATGAATACGGAAGTGTGTGACGCATGTACACTTGATGCAATGTACACTTGATGCTAATGATGAAAGTTTCAAGTAAAGACTATCTAGAAAAATCAAAACAGAGGGTGTCACACACTACATAAGTCTAAATGTGATTGTGGGAGAATCCTAATGTTCTGGATTACCCATTTGAAGAATGTTGTTAACAAATAATCAAGGATGCCATATATGGCCATAGGTAGCATTAAGATGCATTCATTATCTTATTCAATCATATACAGAATAAACATTGAAGGCCTATGTGTACTAGGAATTTAAGGACCTTCCTGTGAGGAAAAAAAGTGGAATAGAAAGATTTACAAGACAGTGTGGGCCATTGTATACTCAGAGAGAGAAGCATTAACTTATTTGTGGCCATAAACTAGGAAATGGCAGGTTGGTTTTGAACAGGTGTATCTGACACCAACTCTCATCCAATAACCATTAGGCAATATTATTCCATAAGCAGTTTTCTGAAACTCAAGGTCTGAGATAAAGAATGGTAAGCAAGGATGATGGAGAGATAGACTATGGCCTTGCAGTAGACTCGTGAGAGAGATTCATGCTAGGTAGGGTGTGGATTTTATTCTGTTGGTAATGAGAATCTCTAAGGGTGTGGTCTAGTCAGTTATGCAGTTCTGAAGAGAATTCCAAGTGATTCCAAGTAATTCTGATTGGGAGAGAAAGGATCAGAGGATCACTCAGAGATGGTCATTTTTATACTGACTGAAGAATGGAATCCTGTTGGCCTAAAGGAGGCTGTGGAGATGGGGAATTATGTCTAGATGTGATGAGTAAGATATTGACTTGACAGATGTTGGTACACATTTAATAAATGATAAGAGGGGTGGAGAAATAAAGTTGATCTACAATAGATAAAGGGATAATCAATGTTGGATACAGGAAGAGAAGCATGTTTTGGGGAAAGGTGATGGGTCTAGTTTGAACATGTTGATATCATGATGCCTTTGGAAATATACATGGTACACATACAGACATACAGGTAGGACATTCTCTAGGATGATCTGTGCTGAACAGTAATTACAGCCATGGAACTGAATGCAGTTACTCAAGAAGAGAATGCAGGATGTAAGGCCAACCTAGTGACTCACATTTAAGGCATGAGGGCAGCCAGAGAGGGTGATCGGGACAGGCAGAAGGAGAGTGGTTGGTAAAGAAGAAAGACCTTTTTGAGGACAGAGTGATGTGTGGTGCCAAATGCTCCTGCTGGCAGTTGTACAAGTTCTGGAAAGTGTCCACTGAGCATACCAACTAGAAGGTCCCTGGCAACTCAGAGAAGAATGGAAAAGCAAGTTCAGTGAAGTGGTAAGAGGGTGGTTGAGCTGACATGAAGTGAGGTTATTGAATGAAGTCTTTGTCTTCCTTACTGTGTGAAAGAAAGGTAAGACTTAAGCTAGAGGGGCCTAGGTTTATGAGGATTGTTTTGTTTAAAAAAAAAAAAGGTCCAAATTCTTAAATGAAAAAATGAGAGGGAAATGAAGAAGTGAAAGCTATAGATGAATGGAAGAGTTCAAAGCAGTGTTAATTGTCCTTTTATATACATTTTAAAATGTGTTGAGTTTTTATGTATATTAAGCATGGGCTTGAGATGGGGAGTAAGACTCTTCTATTGAAACTAGAAAATTGAAAGGAAAATACACACAAAATTTTGGGACTGTGTTCAGAGTCTGGTCAGAGGTTGAAGAACAAAGATTTATAGTAGCATTTTTCCTTAGGTAAGGCTCGGTTGTGTGGAATGAGGTGGGCTTAACCCTAATTTAAGATTTTATCAGACGAGGATAGCCAAATGATGAAGTGGCAAGGTTGTGGGAATAAAGGAAGACAGTGGTTGGAACTGATTGTTCATATGATCGAGATGAAAGAAGTTGAAGGGGAAGATCAGACAGTTAGGATGACCTAGGAGAAAAATAGAGGAGATTGCAAATGATTGGGCATGTTGATATCTAAGAGTAGGTGTGGCAAGGACAAGTCAATGAGACACAAGGAAGGATGAGATTCTGTGGTTGGAGCTTGGGCCATTATCCTGAATACCTCACCCTTGTGATGAGGCTGGATTCGGCTCCTAGGTAGGGATGGTTGAGGACAGTGGAGAGAAGCTATTTGAAGTTGAACAGGAACTGTGGAAATAAGAGTTAGATGAATCACATATACAAACACTGAAGTCACCCAGGATAATGGTGGGATTTCATATAGATTCTGGAAGCCAAGGAATGAAGTCATCCGTGGATATGGAAGAGTGATCAGAAGATCAGATGGTGATAGAGCTGAGGAGATGGAAAACAGGGGAGCCTAGGAGGGGCAGAGGAGTCATAACCAGGAAATAATGACATTAGAAAGTAAGAAAATGCTGAAACCCACTTCCTGATCCTGATAGTGTCTGACCTAAGAGTTCATCTTCTCAAAATTGTATCATCTAAAACAGAGAGACCTACCAGTTTGCCTTGGAGTGGTACCAATACTTTCTAAAACAAACCCCCCAAAATGATGCCCAGCTGTATTTAACCAGGTTTGTTTGCTGCCGTTGAATTTTTTAAATCAGTAAGTTAGTGTTTAAGGGAATGCATTTTAGGCACATGAAATGATAGGAATAAAATGTCATGCACCACAAAACTAAGCTTATAAAGCTTTGTTTCAGATTTAGATGGCAGTGGTTGCTTGAACTGTGGGGTTGTTCCCGCTGGCACTTTTGAGGCTGCTTAGCTGATACTTGGGCACAGTTGATGGCCTTTCAGGTCTGATGAGAGGCCATTTTGGAGCTAGGAGTACCCAATGCACGTGATACTCTTTGTGTTCTCTCTTAATACATGCTTGGTTTCTGAGCCTGACTCTTATGATGAATTGTGAGATCAGATTAATGTGAATAGGAATGAATCATAGAGGTAGCAAATTTAGTTTTTTCAAAAGTCAGACTTCTAAAATTAAAAGAGTTGAGGTATCTTCATAGTTCTCTGTTCCTCAATTAAAAAAAAAATCTGAAAAACAGAAGCAAAAAAAACCAGTAGGATAAAAGTAGATGATTCTGGCTTGTGAATTTTCCTCTCTGGTGAGCTGTAGAGTATATATGGGTTGAAAAATGGAATCCAGAAAACAAATAGTTGGTGGCCTCAGAGCCCATAGGGATGCTCAGAATTCCTTAACATCATAGTAGTTGCCGTTGAAAGTTTTATTCCGTTCTGTGAGTTGATATGCGGCAAAGAAGGTAGTACAGCTGTAAGCCAGCTGTATTTCATTTAGGCTTGGGAACAGGGCCCTTTTGTCTGTTTCAAATACTCTTAGACCTCTCCCTCAATTTCATGGACTTTGGTTGTTAGCGGAAAAGTAACCGTTGAAATAAAGGTTCACTCTTGGAACCTGTCACTCAACCAGGACTTCTGGCAACCTTTGGGGATTACATTTAAACTAGCAAGCCTTTTTGTTATATGCAACAAGGTAAAAAAGTAAGGGTGTCTCTCACTTTACCCATAGAAATATATTGGTTAAGTGATTTATGGTAAGGGCTGTCTTCCCAGCTGAGAACATAAGGATGTGGTGCCCCCTAGTGGGCTAAGCCTCTAAGCTGTGTTCACCCCTATAAACTTTTTGGAATGAGGTAAGGTATCAACAAACACAGTAATGAGTGTGTTTCTTAAGTGTGGGTAGCAATAAAACAGCCAAGGTATAAATAAGTCTCAAGAACTTTGTTTACTATGTCATCTTTTAATGGTGCAAATAATGACTTTGAACCGCAGCACCTTCTAACCACAGGGGCAATGGAAATTCATAATATGAAAACTGAAGTTGTGGTTAATTTGGAGTAGAGTGATAGAGGTTGAAGTTGGCATAAGAACATGTGGAGACTACTGTAAGTGGCTGGCAAGTTCTATTTACTTGCAACTGGGTGGTGGTTATAAAGCTGTTTGCCTTGTGAAAACCCATTTAGCTAAACATTTTATTATGATTTCTGCACTTCTATTTAATAAGAGGATTTTTTAAAAGAGGGAAATCAACCCTACTATGTCCCAAATTTAGAACCTCAAAATGCTAAGGTATGTGTGGTTTTCATACTCTATTTTATCATACTTAGAAAATAAGTCATCAGTAACTAATGGATGCGTATGTTGGCAAGCCTGGGAGTGTCATTGAAACTTTGAGTTGTGCATTCTACAAGATGCAGCCTGTCTGCTTTCCTTTCTTCAGAAGAGTCTAAATTTACCCTATGTCAAAAAGATTGAGCAAGAGTGAGGGAAGGTATAAGATGCATTGCATGCATAAATTGACATATTAAATTGAAACCCCTTTGTGCAGCTATTTAAAAATGATTTTTAAGGGCCGGGCGCTGGTGTCTCACACCTGTAATTCTAGCTACTCAGGAGGCTGAGAGCTGAGGATCTCAGTTCAAAGCCAGCCCAGGCAGGAAAGTCCATGAGACTCTTATCTCCAATTAACCACCAGAAAACCAGAAATGGCACTGTGGCTCAGCCTTGAGCTGAAGAGCTGAGGGACGGCACCCAGGCCCAGAGTTCAAGCCCCACAACCAACCAGAAATGATTTTATAAGAAATTAAGAATAAATAAAAAGTTAACAAAGTAATGAGCAAAAATTAGGGCTTGCAGGTATGGCTCAGCAGTTAGAGCACCTGTGTAGCAAGCACTGAAACTAGAGTTCAGACTTCAGTACTGCTACAATGTTTAGATGGCGTGGAGAAAAGGAACTCTTTTGACTGTTAGGATTTTTAATATCTCAATTGCCTTTATATTTTACTTACATGATTAAAACAATAAAGTAGTCATATTTATACCTCTTTACACCAACTTTAGACAGTGACTAGAGGGAGTTATCACCAATGCTGGCCTCATGAGCTGTTCCTCTGACATTTGAGTTCTTTCTCATGAGCAAATCCTGTATCTAAGACGTAAGAAGGCCCAGATCTCCCCATTGTATTCTTGTGTGCAGGAAGGACTCAGGAAGGCAGATCTGGCCTTTTCCAAGTGTCTCTGTCCTTTGTAACCTGGCTCTCATTAGTGAAATGCAGTGTCCTGGGGCAGCCCCTGGGTGTTTCAATTACTGTAGTCTGCTGGAACTCACTGACTTCAGAGTATGCTGGCTTCAATGTATCCTGGATGGTTCCCAACCATCCCCAAACTATAATACAGTGTCCCCAGGTCAGTCTAATACATGGGTTTCTTTCATTCTCCTCAATTTCAAATCATTTTTAAAGCACCTCCTTCTCCCCACGCTGGGCACAATCTCCTATCACCATCAGTGGAGGCCGCAGCCTTGTGAGGTGCCAGGTGGCACCGGGTTTGACCCACAGTGGGGGCCATCTAGAACTTCATTCTGAAGAATAGATTCTTGATAATTTTCCTTGAATGGCTGAATGAATGAACAGTCCTACATCGTTTGCCTAAGTGAATGGGCCACACCCTCTCTCCACAGCCCCTTTGTAACTGAGCCTCTAGGACTCGCCTCATTAGGAATCCCTGAGAGGACTGTGTACTTATTCTCTCCTGCATTCGTTGAATATATGGGAAAGAAGAGGGCATGGCTTTGCCATCACAGGCCTCACAATATGGAAGGAAAGCTTTTAGAACAGATGTAGGACTCTTAACACGTTAACAGTGATGCTTCCTCTGATTAGTAATGGACTGAGGGCTCCATGAAACAGCTTTCTTGTGCCCACCTCAGGCCTGCAGCCCAGGTTTCTCTTCTTTCCAGACATTACTCCACCAGTCTCAGAGGGGCCTTTGTAGAATGATCTCCTGACAAAACCAGAAAATGCCTCAGATTCCATTGCTTACAATAGGCACTTTGGGACCAAAGGCATTTTACTATTTTTTTTTAAAATGAAAAAAGAGTTTTTCATAAGTTAATGTTTTTCCTCCAAGGTTTGTGAACCTTTCTTTTATTCATCTTCTGCTCGTGCAGCTAATCAGATTTGAAGGGTAAAATAACACCAGATTCATGGCTGCAAGGGACATGAGAAATGTATTAGTGAGGAGTCAGATGCGGAGAAAGAGAGCCTGATCTGAGCAAGCTCAAGGTAGAAGGGAAAGGGAGTTATTATTAGGGTGCAGGGCTATTTCACACAATCAGAAACAAATGTGCATCAGGAAAGCATTGAAAGAAAAACTTTGTGTTTCTTATCTGTGCTTATTTCTCTTCCTCTCCCCTCCCCTCCTTTTCCTTTCCCTTCTGATGGGAATATTTATGAGAAAAAAATTGCTTGACAATAGAAATATGGTGGGAATGGAGAGTGTCTAAATCTAACAAGCCTGCCTGACATTTCTTTTGGGGATTAGAGACCTCATGGTTTTTTACATCATTTGTATATTGGCATAATTGATTCAGAACAGTATGATTGCATTCTATTGCAGCAGTTTTCAAAAAGTGATGTATTCATGATTGATTATAAGCTGAGATAAAAATGCAAGTGATGAATGACCAACAACCCATGAAATACTAGCTTTTACTTATGATTACAGGTTGCTAGAGTAACCTGCTAAATGAGATATTAAGAGTCTCCTGAACTCAAATTGGCATGCTACTCTAATTAGACTCTAATTAGTCCAGGGACTGTAGTTCTACTGAAAAGGCTAGCTGCTATTCTTAACAAAGCTTCTATGAGTGGCATGCATGTACACAGAATGTCCAAAGAGAAAGGAGTAGGTGGGATATAGAATCCCCCAAATGGTAATGAGCAAAGAAGTTTGAGAGTCACTGGTGAAGCAAAGTTAGTCTCAGCCCTGGCTGGACATCAGAAGTGTTTCATTAGTGGTTCACATCGCTAACACTAGCAACTTTGGAGGTAGGGATCAGGAGGATTGTGGTTTGTGAACAGCCTGGGGAAAAAAGTCCAAGAAGCCTCTTCTCAACAAAGAAGTTAGGTGTGGTGGCATGCACCTGTCATCTGAGCTATGTGGGAGGCATAAAGTTGAGTAATGGTTCAGACTAGCCTGAGCAAGAAAATTAAGACCTAAAAAATAACTAAAGCCAAGAGGGTTGGGAGCACAGCTTAAATTATAAAACCCCTGATAGAAAGCATGAGACCTTGAGTTCAAACCCTAGTATTCCCTTTAGTAGTTGTGCATGCCTGTAATCCCAGCATTTGGGAGGCTGAGGCAGAAAGATCACAAGTTAAAACCAGCAAAGGAAACAGAGCCAATTCCAGGATAGCTTGGGTCCACAAAGAAAGACTTTGTGTCCAAAAATAAAAATGAACAAAGAAACAAACAAGAACAAAACAAAAAAAGAAAAGAATTATAAGTTGCTAAACTTCATGACAATCTGTTAAACAAAAACCCATTCTCTCCCTAGCAGACTTGGCCTTCATCTCATTGGCTAGACTCATTTGCATGCCCACCTTGGACTAGTCCCCTGCACAGAGAAAAAGGACTGTGAAGATTTACTGCCTGGGGCTGGGCACTGTATTGTCAGCTCAATGGCATATAAGGCTTCGATTTAAGTAGGAAAAGAGAAGCAGTTCTGCCCTTGAGGTCAGATGATCAATTGTAAGATGATCATTGGAAGAAGTATCTGAATACCTAATCCATACTGGACAAGAGTAGAATCAGCTAGAACTGGTTCTTGTCTACCTGCAGGTTATCTCCTGCCACCCCCCGCCCCCCGGGTCAGGCTTCGGTGGTCTAATGTTACCTGAATTCTAAAGTTTAGAAACAAACTGGATCAGAGAATTCAGGGGATTTGAAGTAGGTCATCAAGCATTGGTGTGTTTCTTCTTAGTGACTATTTTTGCTTAGTTCTTTATTTTACTTTATCATGGCAGATTACTATGCTAGCTCTTCTTTTTAGGAAGGGTTTCCTTTATTTGTTTTTTTTTTTAATTTTTATTGTAAAGGTGCTATACAGAAGGGTTACAGTTACCTGAGTCAAGTAATGAGTACATTTCTTTTTGAACAATGTCACCCCCTCCCTCATTTTCTCTTACTTGCCCCCCATTCCCTTCCGTCCCAAGTTGTAAAGTTAATTTCCAACACAGTGTCTTGTGAGTATCACTGCTGAATTGGTTCACCCTTTGTCCCACCACTTCTGTGATTCCCCTTCGCCTTCCCAAATCAGATAAACCTACATATAAGACAAAGGTACAGAAATCAAAAACAGCAACATAAGGGCGGGGGGGTGGGGAATAAGTGAAGAAAGGAAAAAAAGAACCTGGAACAGTACAATAAAAACCTTTTGTTTCCATTTGTTGGAGTTCATTTTGATAAGCATCATTTTATATGATCCTATTTACTATGCTACCTCTTAAGTAATAAGGATATCTCATCTTTCACACTCCAACGTGTGACTTGACAAAAGTAGATTCTACTTCTAGAAATTCTTTGAAATCATGGCCAAAGTGGGCATCTGTTTTTTCCTCAGGACTAACCTATGCAGGGTGCTGTCTGAATCAGCACTGTATTTTTCTAGTTTTATTTTGCACACTGATTTATTGACAACACAAATAAATGATCCCTTCATGTGAGTTCATGATGATTTGTAAGTGGTAGCATGCTCTTCTATCCAGCTTCTACTTCATTCTGGTGGGCTGTGAAATACAGAAATGATAGATGTATGATACACCATTTATTGGGGTATAACTGTGTCACTAGTCAAAGATATGAGTCTTCTTATTTCACAAAAGGAGGAGATACATTTCATAAAAAAAAAAAAGTTCATGCAGACTCCTACATTTTGGCTTTTCATAACAGATGATGGGTGTTGTGACAGTGAGTTGAGTGAATGAGTTCGTGTCTCCTGATCCCCTGGAAAGGCAAGAATAATAGCATCTGAATCTAATAATAGCAGGGAATAAAGTTACTCTTTAGAAACAGGCCTAAAAAATAAGCCCAAATTATTATAATTAGAAAATGGATCTTGAAAGAGCCTTGCCAAGAGGCAATAATGTGATGATGAGGTGTTAGGAATTTTCTGTGAATGGACTTTTTTTTTCATAAATTATCAGGTGAAGTAGGAGAAATTTGATTCATTTAATAATGCTTTATTGGTTTCATATGAGTTTGCTTTCTGTTTAGCTCTTGTTCACAGCTCCTAACTGGCATATAGAGGAAATACCATTTATGTAAAGATCTTTAATATAGTGAAAATTCTCTGCAGTTGGCTAAATTAAAGTAGACTATCCTTCCTGAGAGGCTTACTTCTCTGTTGGGCTGGGAGAGCATGCTGTGTTGTTTCATCTCTTATAAAAGTTCCTATGCCCACTGAGCCCACCTTTTGCATTCCATCCAAGTGTGTCATGTTTTACCCATAGCATTCAGTATCATTCTTATTTCCTCACCTGCCTTCCTGCACTAGATTGCGAGGGCTTTAGAGAGACCAACTTTTTTTGTATCTCCAGAAACATAGAAGAAAAGGCCACACAAATAAGCACTGCTTATGGCAGGGAATAATGCAGGGAATCTTGGGACTGTCTGGCTCTCCATGAATAGAGGACAAGAGGATAGGAACAGGAGATTCTAAGTTCTTCATATGCCACAACGTTCTGGCATGAAAAAGTATGAACTATTCCTTTCTATACACAAAATAATCTTCCACACTGCAATATTTCATCTTTTCTGTCTTTTCTCTGTTTCTATGTCTGTCTGTCCATATGTCTGTCTGTCTCTCTCTCTCTGTGTCCCTCTCTCTCTCTTTCTCCATCCTCTCTTTGCCAGAGCATTTTTGAGGCAATCCCATTCAATTTTCAGTATCCCCAATAAGCTCTCAGGACTGAGATAACCAGTCATAATTGGTGATTCCATTCACTTACCAAAAACTCATTCAAGAATTTTTTTGTGAAAACAGTCAGTACAAAATAAACTGTAACTCAAAATTTGATCAATTAAATATTTAACAGAAGTGAATCCAGTGAGACAAATCAACAAAAAACAAAGCCAAAAAGAATGGCCTCTTTAAACAGTGTGTCTGATTCTTCACAAGCCCACATTGCAAGTGAGTGTGAAATGGGAGGCTTGTGAATTTGCAGTCTCTTTTGATGGCTTTAGTGTTTGAAGATGTAAGTATGGTTCATGGCTCCTAAGCACAATCCATAATTGTCAAATGAAGAAATGATGCCTTGGTCCTTATAGAAAAAAAGGAATTGTGCGGATTTCTTGTGAAACAGTGTTATTTGCTGTTGGATGCGGTATGAACATTTCAAAGGTTTCTCAAGGGTGGCTTTCACTGTAGCTGAGTTTTACATTTTACCTTATACATTGACTGACTGTGACTTTCTTAGAGACACAGAATTCATTGTGCAGACTCTAGAGTTGACAGGCGTTGGACACAGTTGTTGATACACATAGGGGACTTTAGAGGAGTTGCGGGGACGTCTGGTCAGTTCACCAAACTAAAGAGTGGTTCTGATGTTTGATCAACAAAACTTACATTTAGACCTAAAACTCTGATCCTAGTCCAACTTCCAAGCTAGTCTGAGAGAAGCCTTTTCCTGCCTCCCTTTCTGGCCTCAGTTCTAGGGAACAAAGAGCTGTTGAGAAAAAGGAAAGAGTAACATTAGCCCAAGCAGGAGCTCTATTCACTTAGGAAAATGGAGTGTTTATTTAATTAACTAAAAAGACTGAGCCTATGGTTCTAAACTTGTTTTAGAAGTATGGCCTCAAAGAAGAAAAAGGAGAAGGAGAGAAGGCCTGGTTTTTATAATCTGTTTACATGGGGTGCTGTGTCTAATTCTCGGGATAATCCTACGTGGCAGAAACAACCCACTCTTGAATAATGACATACTTGAAGCTCAGGTACTACCGGGGCACCTCAATAGTGGCAGATACAGTTAGAATAACAATTAACTCTTAGTTTACAACTGACAGGTCCAGCATTCCTTAATGATCACTGGAAAATATCCAGCTTTACAGGGCTTAAAATAACCAGTCTTTCTTTGATGAACCAACTCTTTAAGCCAATGTAACTCTTTCTAATTGCTGAATTAGTCTCTTTTTTGGTGCTTGTCTTTCTTCTGATTAAAAAAAATGACCTGAAAGTTTCTCAGTTTGGGGTAACTTGAGCTGTCAGTTAAATTTTAAAAGCCAATTATTTTGAAGCAATAGAGCTTTATGAATTCTAAAATCTAAGCCAGAAGCCAGACTATAAATACTTGTTTTTGGAGCAGGGGGAGGGCAAGGATGGCTACCAACAGATCCATCTAGCTCATCCCAATTCCAGTGACCCACTTTCCCTAGAGAAAGGGAAACCTCACTAATGGGCAAGTCTGTGCAGGTGTAAAGGACTCTAGTTCTCCAGAGGGTTCAAATGAGGGTCCTTGTGCTATGGGGCAGTTTTCACTCCACAGGCTTAGCAACTCTTGATAATGGAGTTCAAATCCTCACTCAGTCACTTACTAACATGTGGGAATAACCAAGTAATAGTTTCCAATATCTGTCTCCTTCTGGAACATGGGAATGATAATCACTGTACCCAGCTAACAAGGAAGAAGTGAGTTATCCATGTCCATGCACCATGCACTGCTGGCCTCACAGATCACTCCACTGATTTCGCTGTTGGGTCCTTGGAACCTTTTTACTTTGGTCTTGAGGGCCGTGTTAATATCACTTTTTTAAAAATGCTTTTTTATAGCACTAAACTTAAGAAGGACATATTTCCTGTCTTTTCAGGGGTTTATTTATTTATTTACTTATTTTTGTGGTTCTAGAGATCAAACCCAGAGCCTTGGGCATGTCAGGCATGAAGTCTAACATTGAGCTAAAACCCACTAGTTTCTTACTAAACAACAGCCTGAGGCTGCTGGCCATTTTCAAAAGAAACATTCTTTGAACATTAAGAAAAACACACCTAGTAATTGCATTTCTAATTTAATTTCCATTCCTTAAACACAAAAACAAGGCACCTTAAAAGCTGTTCACAAACCTACAGGTTTCTGATCCAGAAAATTCTTCAGTCATAGCCAGCCCTATTTCCTTCTTTCTGATCAAACTATCCCAGCATACATTAGCAAATCCAGGCTCTAGGCATTTGGCTTCCTTCCCTTCATCTCTGTGCAGAACAGGTGCCTTGTCTTGCTCAGGCTTGAGCCTATTCCACTGAATCACCTTTTTTTGGGGGGGGGGAATTATTAAATAATTGTACAAAGAAGTTACAATTCCATAGTCAGGTAATGAGTACAGTACATTTTGATCAATGTCATTCTCTCCTATTTTCCTCCTCCCATCCCGACCCTTCTACTTTTATATAAAGTGCATTCAAAATAATGAGTGCATTTGCTAACCCTTCCTCTCTTCATTTGTGTCTGAATCACCTTTTAAAATCAAGTTCCCTACCAGATATTGAGCACCTGCCACATTCAGCACCACAGTGGCCCAGAGTTCACAAAGATAGTCTAGACATGGTGTATATAAGCACTGAGTCCACAGTCCAGCTGAGGAATCCCTCTAGGAATGGATCTTAAAGCATAAGAACCATTCTTCCTGCTAAGGCCTATCCAGCAGTCCACCTAGGCCTGTGGGGCCACTGCCTGAAGCATCCAGAATCCTAAGCATGATTCATTTGGGAACTTATCA
Organism: Dipodomys merriami; assembly: GCF_024711535.1. NCBI lineage: Eukaryota > Metazoa > Chordata > Mammalia > Rodentia > Heteromyidae > Dipodomys > Dipodomys merriami. The sequence goes on from NW_027202382.1 coordinate 26,754,978, forward strand.
CTTACTTGTGGAAAGTAAAAATATATTTAAAAAAAAACCATTTTCATAGAAGACTGTGGGTTGGTGGTTCCTGAGCCTGGTGAAGAAAGAAGAGAGTAACATGCTGATATTTGTTAAGGGGCATCAAGAGGGAGAGAAGGAATTCATTCTGGTATTCTATACAAAGAAAGGTAACTCTAGCCTACAATAATCTATACTATATTTCAAATGGCTAGAAGGATGCATAAGTTCCCAAGACATAGAAATAATTGTTTGAAGAAATGGAAATATGTGTTACTTTGATTTAGTTATTACACAGTGTATACACGGATAGAATTCTCATAAACTCTAGATGCTATGGGTAACGTACATGCCTATCATTCCTGAGACTTTGGGCTCCATCTCCAGCATCCCTGCCCAAAAGAAGAAGGGAATCCTATGGCATTGTTGGAGTGTAAACTTGTTCAACCACTTTGGAAAGTAGTATGGAGGTTCCTCAAAAGACTCCACATAGAGCTCCCCTATGACCCAGCAATCCCATTTTTGGGCATTTACCTGAATGATCACAAACAAGACCATACTAAAGTTACCAGCACAACTATGTTTTATTTCAGCATTATTTACCATAGCTAAGATTGGAACCAACCCAGATGCCCCTCAGTAGATGAATGGATCAAGAAAATGTGGTATATATACACAATGGAATTCTGTGCCTCCATCAGAAAGAATGACATTGCCCCATTTGTTAGGAAATGGAAGGACTTGGAAAAAATTATATTAAGTGAAGTTAACCAGGTCCAAAGAAACATAGGTCCCATGGTTTCCCTTATTTGCAATAACTAATATATGTCTGGGATAAGCAGAAAAGGTCAGATAAGATGATGATAAGCGAAATGAATCCCAAGATAGGGACACAAGTGGCTTTTTTCTTCCTTGCTATTGTTTCTAACATATTTATAAGGTACCATGTGTTTTTTTTTTGTTGCTTTGTATGTCCCTCCCCCACGGTATAACCCCTGTTTTCACTGTATTTGATGTTGGTATAATTTGGGGAGGGGAAAGAAAAAAAACAAATTGTTTAAATAGGGATACAGGTTGACCCATTGCAACAATGAGATGTACAAGATGCTATGTCGAAAAATGAACTTTACAATTTAGGCGGGGGTGGGGGGCTGGAGGGAGTAGGGGGGTAGCTGTGGAGGTGGGAGGGAAGGGATGGAAGGAGAAAAACAAAGGAGGAGGCAACAATGCTGGGTAAGAAATGTACTCATTACCTTGCTCATGTAACTGTAACCCCCCTGTACAATATTTTCACAATAAAAAACTTAATTTTAAAAAAGAACTTTCATAGTGTGCCCTATAAGTAGAAACTAGTATTATATGTAAATAAAATATACGCTGTTTTCACTTTAGAAATATTTTCATGTATAATAGTTCATTGGTATCATCCCAATGAAAGTAGCCAGACTAGAGGACTCTTGCTGTTACATAAGAAGGAAACAAAGAAACTAGACCAGCAAGATGCCAGTGGTTATGACTATAATCCTAGCTACTGCAGATGCTGAGATTAGGAGGATCCTGGTTCAAAGCTGGCTATGAGACCCCAATCTCAATCAATAAAAAGCTGGACATGCTAGCACATACCTTCTATCCTAGCTACTAGCTACATGAGAAGTATTTTAAATAGGATGATTGTGGTCCCGTCCAGCCTGGGCAAAAAGTAAGACCTTACCCAGGCTTGGTGGCTCACATCTGTAATCCTAGCTACTAAGGAGGCTGAAATCTGAGGATCACAGCTCAAAGTCAGCCCGGGCAGCAAAGTCAGTGAGATTCTTATCTCCAATTAACCATGAGAAAGCCAGAAGTGGAGTTGTGGCTCAAATTGGTAGAGCACTAGCCTTCAGCAAAAAAGCTCAGGGACAATGCCCAGGCCCAGTGTTCAAGCCCCACAACCAACAAAAAAAAAAAAAAAAAGTAAGACCCTAACTGGGCACCAGTGGCCCACCCCTATTAATCCTAGCTACTCAGAAGGCTGAGATCTGAGACTAATTTTTAGAAGCCAGCCTGGGTAACAAAGTTTATAAGACTCATATCTCCAGTTAACAAGCAAAAATCTGGAGGTGGAACTATGGCTTAAGTGGTAGAGTGCTAGCTATCCTTGAACAAAGAATTTAAAAGACAGCACCCATGTCCTGAGTTCAAGCCTCAGGACCAGCACACACAAAAAAGTGAGACCATATTTAAAAAATAATGAAAACAAAAAAGGGCTGGGAGGATAGATCCAGTGGCAAAGCATTTGCATGGCAAACACAAGGCCCTGAATTCAAATCCTGCCCCCACCAAAAGTTGGCCCTAGCAGCTCAAATGATCAAGAAGAGTGTTTAAAGACTTGCTGGGCACTGCTGGCTCATGCCTGTAATCCTAGCTACTCAGTAGGACAAGATCTGAGAATTACTGTTCAAAGTCAGCCCAAGAAAGTATGTGAGGCTCTATTCTCCAATTAACTACCATAAAAGCCAAAAATAGAGCTATGGCTCAAGTGATAGAGTGTTAGCCTTGAGAAAGTTAAAAAAAAATCTCAGGGACAGCACTCAGGCCCCCTAAGTTCAAGCCCCAGGACAGACACCAAAAAATTAAATTAAATTAAAAAGTTAAAAAGATATCTACTCTCAGCAGTATATAATGTATGTAGTCAAAAATATTTCCTGGCTCTGGGCACTAGTGGCTTATCCTTGTAATCCTAGCTACTCAGAAAGCTGAGATCTGAAGATGTGGTCCAAAGCCAGCCTGGGCAGGAAACTCCAAGACTCTTATCTCCAGTTAACCACCAAAAAGCTGGAAATGGAGCTGTGGCTCAAGTGGTAAAGCACTAACCTTGAGCAAAAGGAGCTCAAGGACAGTGTCCAGACCCTGAATTCAAGCCCCACAACTGGCAAAATACATACGTATGGATGCATGTAATATATATTTATTTATTTTATGGATAGGGGTGTGTGGAAAAAATTGAACTGTGTAGAATCTAGCCTGTGGTTGCTCAGTAAGTGCTGTGTGCACTCTGTTCCCCTAGAGGGACTCAGAAGTATATATGTGGACCTCACTGACTGTGGCAGACAGGCTGATTGATTGGGTTTCTGGTACAAGGTGCATCTCAAGCTAACTGGCAGCATTATCCAAGGCCTGGCCTCATCCCAGCTGTTCCTGCAGAGTTCCAGTAATTTGTAGGGGTGAGCACAGGCCAGCTGGCCATGTATCAGTAACTCTCTTCAGTCACAACTTCGTGGTTGTCACAGCCTGGGCATCCAAGTACCAGACACAGACAAGAAGGAAAAGCCAAGATTCAAATCTGTAGCTGCTGGCTGCAGTAGCCATGCCTGAGTCTTCGATTGGCTGTACACAAAAACTGGTCTTTCACATTTGGAGTGTAACTCCTTAAAATGATTCTTGGCCTTTCACTGATTAGTGACTCTAAACAGAGATATGCCTGTTCAACTTGTTAATAAGAGCTCATCGCAGTAGCTAGTGTTTATTGTGCAAGTAGTCTGCCCAGCTTTCTGCTAAACACCTTCCAGAATTATCCCATTTAATTTGCATAACAATCACAGGAACCAGGTCTACGATTAAGGCTATTTATGGATAAGCAAACTGATACATAGGTTAAGTAATTTTATGAAAGGAAAGTAAATCGTAGATAGAAGCAAGAAATCTCAGTGTCTCATTGGTATGAGGGATACTTTCTTTTTTCCAGAACCCATTATCTAAGTAATGAAGGGAAGTACCATCCCTAAATCCTCCAAAATAGATAAACTCTAAATGCAATGTGGTGCCCTGGGTGTTGCATTCTGGCACACAAAAAAAGGATATTTGTGGGAGAAAATTGTAGAATCCTGAGTCTCTAATTTAGTTACAGTACTGTTTGAATGTTAACTTCTGGGTTTTGGCAAATCCACCCTGTAAAATATTAGCATTAGAGGAAGCTGGAAAAGGCCATATGGGGACTTTCTGCACAGACTTTGGCAGTCTTTTTTCTTGGTGACAGAATCTCATGATGTATTCCACTTAGGTTGTCCTGAAGCTCACCATCCTCCTACCGCAACCTCCCATCTGATAGGAATACATAGAGGGTCACCTGTCACATTGTTGAAAAATCTCAAATTATTTCAAAACAAATGATGTATTTCAAAAATGATCATGCAGACTTACGTTCATGTGCACATGTGTACTTGCACATGTGCATGAGTACATTTGCAGAGGTGCTAAGCCCCTTCTGCATACCCTCTGCTGTGATATGCATACTGTGACTCCAGAAGCTCCCCCCAAACCTCCAGGGACTTACAGATGAGAAGGCCCACACAATTCACTTGGACACACCACCACTCTCCCTCCCATCAGGCCTCGACTGTGCTGTGGAAAATCACAGATGGGAATCTTTTCTCCCAAGATCAAATGATAGGAAGGTCTCTCTCTCTGTCTCTCCATCTCTGTCTCTCTCTCTCTTCTCTTTGTGTGTGTGTGTGTGTGTGTGTGTGTGTGTGTGTGTATGTGCACGCGCATGCACTTTGAAGTCGGTGAAATGAAGGTATCATCTACCAGAATGATGTATCTTATGCGTATGGTAAGCACTCCTTCCCTGTCCAACCATTTGCAGTGAGTGATCTCTTGTTAGCAAGTAGATGCTAATGGACATAGTAGAAGAGCCGGGATTCAGGAAGTTTCATTCTAAAGAGAGGAGATGGATAAAAAGCAGTAAATGTATAAGCTAGATAACTTCAGATAGTGATCAGTAGCTGAGAAGAAAAGAAACATGACTGTGGTAGGATTTCTCTGCTCCCCAAAAGTCACAAAGAGGAGGCCCCTTGGGTCACTAATGAGAAAGGAAAGCTTAGTTGCTGCTAGCCAGTGACTTTTGCTTTGTATCTCTCTGTGCAGTGTGACTATGGAGAGACTATTGTTTCAGGGAGCTAATGGTTGGTTGTCTCCTGGGCAGAATGGTAGCTAAAGACACTTTACAATGTGGGAGAAACCAGTGACTTTCCTAAAATATTTTGAGCTGGCCAAAACTGAGCTTGCTAAAAATAGTGCTATTAACTAGATGTGGGGATTTTCAGAATTTATTGGTTCAACGGGGCCAATCTTGTAGAGCATCACCTGTATTTGCCACCCCCCACCTCTCCCCATGGGCAGAGACTGTGTGTATTCTGGCTGTCCCGGATCAAGAGAAGCTAGCACTTACTGTGCATCATGAGGAAAAAGAGAAACCCTACTTGGCTGTATGCTTTCCAAGAAATTGCAGAAATAGTGTGTGCTGAGCTCTCAGTGGGGACCTGATCCATAGCCTCAGAGAGAGAACTCCAGCTGGGCTCAACATCCTTGCTGGAAGCTGAATCTACTGATGTGTGTTTGTGTTCAGTGACTCACTTGTTTATTTCTTACATGGCTACCCAGCATCACCCACATTAATAGACAAATAGAAGGGCCCAGATTCAGGAAGTTCCATCCTAAAAAGAGGAGAAGCATCAAAAATAATAAACATAGAAGCTAGATAATTTCAGATGATAAAAAGTATCTGAGAAGAAAATAAATATGGATGTAATTGGGCAGGCTCCAGTTGGGCAGGATAATAGCTTTTCATTGAGTGGGTCTGTGTGGTGGCTTTGGAACTGAGGGTGAGGAAGAGGAGGAGGAAATGGCAACCCAGTGTGGGTAGCAGGTCCCTCCCTTTCAGTCTCTCTGGGGTCCTGTACAGACACTAGAGGGACAAAGTAGTAATAAGGAAATCCAAAGTGGGCAGGGAAGGTCACCAGGCTCAGGCCAGGAGAGAATCTCATGGCATCAAGATGAAGGTGGCAGATTGATGTCACAACTGCTATTCAGATCATTCTAAAAGGTCCTGTGGTGAGGACAGCCACCTTGGCAATGATTCAACATCATACAGAGTCTCTGTCCACTGCGGATCTTGCAGGAATTCCCTTCATTCGCTTTCCCCAAGTTTTGTGACCTACAATGCAGATGTTATCAGGAAGAGTACAGGCCCTGTCCTAACACCCTGAGACATTGGCTTTGGAGAAAATATGGCATAGGCTCAGAGCCAGACTGCAGAATACAAATAATAACCGTTCTGCCCATCCCGCCCTCTGCACCTGGTGGTCAAACCATCTGAGCCTTACTTTCTTTAAAGTGCAATAAGACTTAAATAAAATGACATCTGACAATCCAGGTGCCTTGGCACTCAGTGATATTCTTCCCTTTCCATCCTCCTCACTCCCTCCTTCTCCCTAGGAATAAAGAATATGTGGGATCTATGCTGGCCCTTTGCTTTTGTCTGTAGCAGCTGCTTTATCAGCCCAACAGCACACTAAACTTCAGGCATGCCTTCTCTGTTTCAGTTTTTAGGATGCCATTTCATCATCACCTGGACCAATTCCATGTTCCACAAGCCCTCCATGGTTGATGATCTAACCAGACACATGACATTCAGTTCTACCAGAACTGTGGCCAGGAAGAGGTGGCTGCCAGTAACACCTGTTTGTGGTAGCCAAAAAAAAAAAAAGGAAAGGAAAGAGAAAATGCCTTCTCTTCCCCCGCCCCCGCAAAAAAATATATATATTGTCTGTGTCAAATCCCTGCACCTGTGAAGTGAATGTGATCATATTTGAAAGAAAGATTTCTGAAGATGTAATTAAAGTAGGGATGATGGGACGCAGAAAGCATCCTGGGTGAGCCTAAAATCCAATGATGTGTCCTTACAAGAGATGCACAGGGGAGGCTGGAAGCCAGCAGAGGAGAAGGCAGGATGACAACACACATCAGGATTGGAGTGCTGTGGCCACAAGCAAGTACTCAAGAGCTGGTTAGGGACCTCAGATCAAATTTAGAGCTCTTACTCAGCCCTCATAAGTCATTATTCATCAAGGTTTGTGCAGAAGAAACCTGTTATGAACAATGAACTTTTATTAAATATTTTCCATCTTAATGATGAAATTCAGCATAGCATTGAGACACTGAAACAAACATGTGAGGCCCAAAACATGTTCGCTTCTGTTTAAAGCCAGATTTGGTTTGTCCTTTGTGGTGTTGCCTATGGCTCTAGATCCAGCCTCCTACCTTGCTCCTCTGACATGGGTAGAAACTGGTGATCTAATCCTAGGAGAAGAGACAACCTAGGAGGTGTGAAGATGAGAAATACTGAAAAAGAGGAGGCAGCAGTAGCCCTGAAAGCCGCAGGGTTATCTGTGTACTGTGTTTCAAATCCCATATGTCTGTTGCAGAGACCCAGACTTGGAAGAGCCGGAGAGCCACAACTTAGCCACAAGACTAAAAAGTTTGACTGGCCCCATGTGGGTGCTTCTAATGAAATTTGCCAAATAACTTAATTTAGACTGGTAGACAAAGAGCTCAGCTATTCATGAGCAAGATGCGATGCTTATCAGCTAGGAACGTGACGTTGCCATATGTCCCACAATGACTTTCGCCCTTGGCTGACATTGAAACTATCGAAGCATTTACAGTCTCCAGTGCTAGACCAGTAAGATGAAAATCTCTGGCCTGGCAGAGTGGTTTTTAATGTCCATCAAGTGATCTTTATGGCCTTGGAGAGTTACATATTGTAGGGAGAATTAAGCTCAGGGTGTGGAGGTAGCACACTGGATCATGCATGGCAGGAACAAAAACCAGACATTAGAAGTGATGGGGTCAGGGTACCACTTATGTGTCAGTTTGCTTATCCATAAATGGAGCTAGTTGTTGACTTGGTTCGTGTGATTGTTATACAAATTAAGTGGAATAATTCTGGAAGCCAGGAGTCTTAAATCTTGCCTGAGACTGCATCCATGAATGAAGATGCTTCATTCTCCAAGCAAGAGAGGATGTTCTGAGCCAGATTGGCACAGATCTGGATCCACCCTCCTGCCTCCTGCCCTGCCTCTCCCATGACAGAACTCTGGTCAGCTGGACTTGGGTAGGACTTTAATTTTTCTTGGACTACCACAAATTCAAAAATAAGTCTGATACCTACAGCTTTTGGGGGAGGACAAAAGCCAAACCCAGGAGAGTCCCCAAGTCAGTGATACAGTTGGAGGAGGAGGATGCCAAATAAAGTCACACTCATTAGCTAGCACTGTTGTATGTTTGTTTGTTGATGGTACTGGAATTTGAACTTGCTAGACGGACGCTGTGCTATCTAAACATCTAAACTATCTTCTGGTTCTTTTTTGCACCGACTGTTTTTTTAGCTAAGCTCTTGATTTTATGCTCCAGCTGGCCTTACATTGCAATCTTCCTATCTGGGCTTCCCAGCATCTCTGGGATGACAGACATGGGCCTCTGTGCTCAGCCATTGGTCAAATCTTGTGAACATTTCATTGCCCTGGCTGTCCTTTAAACTACTCAGCCCCTCAAGTTGCTAGAATTTCAGGTGTCAGTTACTGTGCCCAACTACGCTTGTAGTTTTGAAGCAGGAATCAATCCCTTTTGTGTGCAAGGGATTCTCAATGTGATTAATCAGGCTAGCAGGCAAGGAAGATTCAAGAAAAATGGGAAAGATAGAAACACAGAGTTGAGATCCTCACAGTAAATCTTGAGTTTTATAAGGAATTCCCTCCACATATCAACGTATCTGAAGTCTTTTAAAATTTAGTCCTGTCACTCGGAACTGGGTCCTTTGAACAAGTCATTGGCTTCTCTGTGCCTCAGTGTCCTCATTAGTACAGTGGGGGTCATAAAAGCCACTAAGGTTGTGATTAGTATGTAATGCATTCGGCCTGTGCCTGGCTCTTACATCTCACAAACCCCAAGGTTATTATTAGGATCCCATTGCCTAGCAGTGATGGTCACACATAGCAACTCAAATCACATTGCTGGTGTCAAAACCTTAGACATTTCCATGTTTTTGTGTTTGTGCATGTATGTGAAAATGTGAGTGTATATATATACACGTGTGTGTGTGTGTGTGTGTGTGTGTGTGTGTGTGTGTGTGTGTGTGTGTGTGTAATGCTGGAGATTAAGGCCAGAACCTTTTATATCTAGGCAAGCATTTTATCACTGAGCCATATCCCTAGGCTTCATGTATCTCTTTCCAATCTTTTTCATGCTTACCTGCCTCCCTTCCTCCCTCCCTCCCTCCTTTCCTTCTTTTCTTCCTTCCTTCCTTCCTTCCTTCCTTTGTTCTTCCCTTCCTCCCTTCTTCCCCCTCTCCCTTCCTTCCTTCTTTCCTTTTTCCCTCCCTCCCTCCCTCCCTCCATCCCTCCCCTCCTTCCTTCCTTCCTTCCTTTTTCTCTCCCTCCCTCCCTCCCTCCCTCCCTTCTTTCCTTCCTTCCTTCCTTCCTTCCTTCCTTCCTTCCTTCCTTCCTTCCTTCCTTCCTCCTTCCTCCTTCCTCCTTCCTTCCTTTTCTGTTACTGTGTGGTACTAGGCACTATTGAAGTTTTTTTTGTAGTTTCTCAGTCACCATCTGGAAAGAAAATAGTATAGAATAACATAACTAAACCTGCTCTGACAAAGCACTGTCACTACTACACATCATGAAGTGATACCAGGCCTTTTCATTCACACAGGTAAAATATGGAACTGACCTGCCACTATAATACCAGAGGATGCAATAAAAAAGACATTAATGATACTTGAGTCTACTTTTCCAGTAGAGAGCTCCAAAGAATGATGCAACACAGCTCTGTAACAAAATGTAGTTTCTTAGATAGGACTTCCTTTCATTCACTGTATGTTTCAAAGTAGTCACTCTTTCCATGAATATCACCTAAAAACAGTGTTTTAAAGCCAGGAAACACACCCACAACCATTGCATAAAAGATGACCCAGTGTAGGCAATGATACCACAAATGAGCATAGCAATGCATGCCTGTAATTCTAATACTTGGAAGGCTAAGTTGGAAGGGTCATAAGCTTGAAGTTAATCTGGGCTTCATAGAAAAGTCCTTTCTCAAACAAAAGCAAAACAAAACAAAAATCATGAGATCATACCAGCCATATTCGTTACATTTTAATACACGAGGTTATCTATCTCATTTATTCTTCTATAGCATCATTTAAAATGACTTCATAAGGTTGCAAGTGTTCATGGTTTATTTCAGCAGGCACCCATAGCTGAATGCTTACCTCCCCTCTTTTCCTTCTTAAAAAGTAATACTGTAGGCATAAAGTTGAGTGAAAACATTGCTCACAACATAATGTTCCCGTGGAGCATAAGGGAATTTCTAGTTCAGCTGGCATGCATCCTCACACACAGTCCCACATTGTCCAGAAGGATGCTAGCACCACCCGCAAGGAATACAGAGCCATGTTCCCTCACTATACCCAACACTGGGCATTATACAGTATAGTTTTTCCAATCTTATTTCATATTTGCACTTGACCTAAAGCTGAACTCTGCTGGATCTGAACTCAGATCCTTGTTTTAACAGAACATTCTCATTGGGACTATAATCTTACTTGTTTCACATTAACTGAAGTCCTAAGATACTTTTCATCCATGAATCAGCACCTTTGCCTGACCCTGATAGAACACCAGCACGAAGATACTAGATAGAGCTCCTTCCTCTGCTCAGGGGACTCCATTTGACTTTGGTTGTGACCAAAGAGGAGAAAGGCAGGACAAGGAGAAAGGGCTCAGGACAAGCAGTCATCAGTGAAGGTCTGAACTAGAATACATGTTTTAATTTAGGCTTATATAAGAAAATATGCAAGGGCTCCTGAGGACAGCTTTGTCTTCTTTTGGCTTCCACTTACCTCTTAGAGGATGCTGAGGTTCAGGGTGAATAAGGAGGGGAACAGGGGGGCACTGTTTAATCTCAGCCTGATATAATAAATTTCCCATCATAGCCTATTTGTCACAGATGGCATATTTCATAAGGAAATTTCCTTATAATATCATAAAGGAATATGCAGCAACATGGAAGCATACAAAGAGAAGACTTGTCAGGACTCAAAATCCTCTCATTTAGATATAAACTCTGACATAGACTCTTTTACTATTTAGCATTTACATAGAACCTGAACTACAGTGCTATCACTTCCTTATATGCATGTGTGTGCACATGTACTTTATTTTTTATAAAAGGGCACTGGTGGGCTGAGAAGGTGGCTCAGTGGTAGAGCGCTTGCCTTGCATGCCTGACGCCCTGGGTTCGATTCCTCAACACCACATAAGCAAAAAGAAAAAAGCCAGAAGTGGCACTGTGGCTCAAGTGGTAGAGCGCTAGCCTTGAGCTGAAGAGCTGCGGGACAAAGCCCAGGCCCAGAGTTCAGGCCCCACGACCGGACCCCCCCCCAAAAAAAAGGGCACTTGTAGGCTTGAGATGTAGCTCAGAGGTAGAGCTCTTGCCTAGTATGTATGAGTCCCTGGGTTTGATCCCCAGCACCACAAAAGAGAAAAACAAAAATGTCATGAAGTTCACCAGGCGATTTGTCTATAGCCAATTTTTAAAAGTTTTTTTTTCACTGATAGTGTTTAGTTTATTATTTTTAATTCACCCATTTATCAAAAAAAAAATACCAATTCAGGCCCATCTATGGTAGGACAGTTTATAGACATGAGTGTTCAGCCATGAATGAGATACGGCCCCTGCTCTCTGGAGTGTGCACTTTGTTGATGGGAACAGGCAATGAACAAATAAGACATAGAGGAGAAAATTTTAGGTGGAGATGAGTTCTATAAAGAAAATAAAACAATGGTATACGGGGATGGAGAAGAGAAGGCAATTGACAATCGTTTGCTCAGAAAGGCCTCCCTAGGAAGGGGACAGAAAGTCAGCTACATGACAATACCAGGAGTTAAAGAAACAGCAGTGTACAGACACTAGAGTTGAGACAGGCATGTGGCATTAAAGAAATGGAACAAGAAAGGTCAGTATGGCCTGCGTGGGGAGTGAAGAAGGGGACAGTGAACAAGATAAGCTGCAAGAGAATGGTGGGTCTTGATCATGGGCTTGATTTGACTTATTCCAAATGGAAAAGGGAGGCATAGAGTGATTTATACTATGATAACTTATTCAACTAACCATTTGGTATTAATTTTGGGTTTGGGGGGTATGGTTGTTGAGTGTATTCCTATGTTGAATATTCTTTTACGTAATTCATTGATTATTCTGAAAGTAATCTCCAAATAAATTATTTGATCAGGTCAACAAAACCTTCGGAAATAGTCTTCTAGAAAGGCAGCTCTTACTTATAATTTTATCAGAGATTGAAGGGAGGGTCTTTTATACCTACTTGTTCTGCCAAATATTTCATAATGGGAAAATGAAAATGGCATCTTGGCGCTTACTTTGTATTTCTCTGTTAAAAACATTGAAGTGGCCCTATTATAAATCATATTGTGACTTCAGGGCTCTTTATTTACTAAAGATCCTAGCCCTTTGACAAATATTTTTCCCATAGTTATCACTTGTCTTTGATTATTACATTTTGTTAGCACCATAAAAATCAAAGTTTCAAATTTTAGGTAACAAAGTATATTCATTTTGTACCTCATAGATTTCTCTCTGTGCTTTTCAAAATAAACCTTTCTTATCTTAAAGCCAGATAGTCACTATATTTTCTCATGGTTTTATTTTTAAATTGCCAGAGTTCCTCTAGATGGATTTGGATGGACATTTTTGGCAGATGGAAATTTATTTTATACTATGAAAGACAACAGCTTGTCTATGCAGGCATTCTAACATTAAGAGTACAATAAAGAAAGATACAGATCTGATGATGACTCTGGAAATGGAATCAACTTCTGTTCTTAAAGTTGTCGTAAACTTAAGACTTCTGTTCATAAAGTAACAAATCATTTTTAACATAAATTATCTTTTTAACCTAAGAGTCAGAACAAGAGACTGTGATAAGAATACATTATCCATGGGGGGTAGGAGATGGGAAAGGGTGGGAAGGGGAAACAAAGGAGGAGGCAGCAATGCTTGATAAGAAATGTACTCATTACCTTGCTCATGTAATTGTAACCCCTCTGTACAGTATTTTTACAATAAAAAAAAGAATACATTATCCAAGTTTATTTTGAGAGCATTGCAGTTATATATTTTTCAGGTTTATATTTTCTTTTAAGACCCCCATTGGGCCATAAAGATAGTGCTAACAAGGTTAAAAACTGTCACAACTTATCAATTGATTGTGTTTCTCTTTTTTTTTTTTTTGGTTGGTTGTAAGGCTTGAACTCAGCCCCTGAGTGATTCCAGTGCCCTCTGTATATACATTTTTCTAATTTGGAGGGGAAGGGAAATAACAAAATGCTGAAATAAGGATACAGGTTGACCCATTGTGACAATGAGATGTACAAGACACTATGTTGAAAACGAACTTTACAACTTGGAGGGGGAGAGGAACTGGGGATGGGGAGGGAAAATAGGGATGGTAGGGGGAAAACAAAGGATAGGATAACAATGCTCAATAGGAAATATACATATTATTCATGTAACTGTTACCCCTCTGTACAGCATCTTAATAATAAAAATATATCAATTTTTTTTAAACACAGAGAAAATGTTTTTAGGGAAGGTAATTTGTCACTCTTAAAGCTTAACAGTTCTATTTGAAACCTACTCCTGTTAATGGAGTCACAAAAGTATGTCTAAGATGGATGTAGAGGAGCTTTCAGACATCTCTGTTCATAATAACAAGCAAAACACTTGGAGCCTACTAAGTAATCAATCCGCCACTGAGTACCAAGATAAATTAAGGTGTATCTGGACTCCATGTGCTGGGGAAGGAAATTCCCTCAGGCGCATCACTCTAAGCAGAGACAGCCAACTATAAAGATAGGTCTTTTAAAAGATCTTGCGTTTGCGTGTTACTCTGTTCATTTTACTTCCTGGTGGGAAGCAACAGAAATTTTTGCCTAAAGGAACAAAGCTAACAAGAATGAGGAGATCCAAAAGCTCCTTTTGTTTTGGGGGTACATTTTTTTACTATGTGCATTTAACGCTTTTATTTGCATGTCTCAATTCTAACTGTGTTGATCAAGGTAGGGATAGATTATGATTTATATGTAGGTACACGTATATTGTACTTTTCTGTACTAAAAAATGATGCGTCAGCAATATTCCACAGGTGTTGGCATCTAAGAAACAAACAGATGATTGGCAAAAGTAAGAAAATATGTTTATGATGTTTATGGCTCAGTGTGGAATTTTGCTAGTTGGTGGGAGTTTGTATTCCTTTTGTGTGTGTGTGTAGAGGCTACACCACTGTGTTCTCTTTCTGCTGCTGGACACACTTTTGTGTCGTAGCTTCTCTGCTGTCCCATGGCCTCTCTGCTGTCCCATGGGCTGCAGCTCTGAGATCAGCACCACCTCTGGTGAGACCCCCAGTATCATGTGCTTCCCTACTCAGGTCCATCCTCTTTGCCTCACATATCTCCCTGAGACGGCTCACAGAGCTCTCTATCTGTATTCTTCCTCACATCTGACTTTAGGGAGGTGTAGTGGAATACTCACATCACCCAAATCTGGAGAGTCTCCTGTATTCTAGGTTATTTGGCCTCCTTCCCAGCTGCTACCTGTCTGCAACAAAACCTTCTCATAGGAGAGAAATATATAGGAGAGAAATACTTTGTTCTCTTTTTTAAAATAAGTTTTTTATTTTGAAAATACTGTACAGAGGGGTTACAGTTACATGAGCAAGGTAATGAGTACATTTCTTATCAAGCATTGTTGTCTCCTCCTTTGTTTTTCCCTACTATCCCTTCCTTCCCACCTCTACAACTAGAGATCGTTTGACCCTAGAAATGTCTCCTACAGAGATTAAGTAAATGAATATAGTGCACTTCGCTAGGTATTGTTGAAGTTTCTAGCATAGCTATGACCCTGTTTTTGTTTGAAAGTGGAGTGGGAAATGCTCAAAATTTTGTCACAGGCCTCCTATTTCAGGAAGGAAGGATTTGACACCAGAATGTCTTGCTCATGGTAAAGTGTTCTTAAGGTCTTTCAACTTCTTAAGTCCTAACTCTGGCCACTTCACATACCACTAAATTTTATTTGTATTCTTCAGTGAAGTGGAGAAAATAACAGGTACATACCTCAAAAATGTTCTAAGGATTAAGTGAAAATGGAAAGGAAGTTTTTATAATGATTCCTGACACATTAATAACTTTTGTTGCTATTATTATTATAGTTGCCCCTTAGTATTCAAGAGGGAGTGATTCCAAGATCTCCTGGATACCAAAATCTACAGATGCTCAAGTCCCTGGTATAAATAGCAGTATTATTTGCATATAACCTACACACATTCTCCCTGACTCCTTTAATTTGTCTCTAAATTACTCTTAAAAATTAGCTTGAAGTACTTACACAAAGGGGTTCCAGTTCAACATGTCAGCTTGAGTACAATGCTTCTTGTCAATGTTCTAGATTATTTTTAATGCCTAATTCAATATAAATGTTACATAAGTAGTTACTACACTATACCATCCTGAATACAGGCACACATTTTTTCCCAAATATTCTCTAGTTTCTTGGACATGCGGATAGAGAACACAAAGACACAGAAAGCCAGTTGTGTTAGCACTGTGGCTTTTACTGCCATTGTCATTATGTAGTTTAAGCCACCACACCTGGTTATGAGCTCATATAACTTAAAGCATGCAATATGTAAGGAAAAACTTCATTATATCATGAATGGTGTTGCACCGATCTGAATAGCAGTGGTACAAGCACATGGCCAGAAATACAGCACTACATAAAATCAAGCTTCTGTTACGCTGGGCAGGGCAGCCAGGAGTCTGCATTGTTGTGTTCACCAGGATTTGCCTGTTGTGTTGTAAAATGTCATGATGTCTTGCCTAACAAGTTTCTCCCTCCATTTGTAAGTAAAGAAAATGATCCCATTCTGTGCATTGGGAACAGAGCTACCATAGTAAGGGCAGACTTTTGCATTCTTTTTTTCCTGCATTTCAAATTATTATAAAGGTGATATACAGAGGGGTTACAGTTCCATAAAATCAGATGAAGAGACATTTCTTCATTTCTTTTTGAGAAATGTCACCCTTCCTTTATCCTCTCCCAGCTTTTCTCTCCTGTCCCCACCTACCACAGTTTATAGTTCATTTTCAATAGTGTCTACTAAGTACCAGGCCTTTGCATTCTTATGAACAACATTTCTATGATGAAGTTGAAGAGAAATATGAAAGCACATTCTAAAAGGAAGTAAAAGGGAAATACATCCCTTCTAAACCAGTCCCTGGGTATTAGGTAGAAGTAAACAGATGCCTTGAAGAATAATAGTAAAGCTGGGGGGGGGGAGGAGAAGGATTGGGATTGGAGGGGTGGGGGGAGGCTGGGAAGGGATGTGAAGGGTAAACAAAGGAGGAGGCTGCAATGCTTGGTAAGAAATGTACGCATTATCCTGCCCATGTAATTGTAACTCCTCTTTACAGTATGTTCACAAATAAAATAAAATTTTTAAAAAAGAATAATAGTAAAAAAGCAATTGAGTGCTTCCTGTGTGCCAGGCATTGTTCTGAGCCCTTAGGATGTGTCATCTCATTTAAAAACTCATCCCAATCATATTTATAGAGATTGAAAGTATTTCACAAGACAGGTGCTGGTGGCTCAGTGCCTCTAATACTAGCCTATGCAGGAGTCTGAGGTTCAAAGCCATCATGGGCAGAAAAGTCCATGAGAGCCTAATCTTTAATTAACTAGCAAAAGTTGAAGCTGAGGTATGGTTCTAGTGGTTAGACTGCCAGCCTTTAGTAAAAAAGCCAAGCAAGAATGGGAGGCCCTAAGTTTCAGCCCCAGTGTCTCCTCCTCCATATACACACACACACACACACACACACACACACACACACACACACACACACACACACACACACACACACACACACACACACACACACACACACACACACACACACACACACACACACACACATTTTATGCAGAAGAGTGAGACTCGGAAGTCTAAAAGATCTTACCAGATGGCACACCTGTAGCAGGTGGTAGGGCTAGGAGTTAGAAGCAGGTAGACAGATTTTAGATTCGGTGTTCACCAAGCTTTACAGAGCCTTACCCACATGAAATGCTTTCCCCCAAAGCATTTTTTAAGCAGAGGAGGCAGGGTGGACATGGGGGGAGGGGCAGAGCTTGAGCTCAGGCCTGGGTCCTGTCCTTTAGCTTTTTCACCCAAGACTAGCACTCTACCACTTGAGTCAGCTCCACTTTGGGCTTTTGGGTTGTTAATTGGAGATAAGAGTTTGACAGATTTTCTGCCCGGGCTAGCTTTGAGCTGTACCTCCTGAGTAGCTAGGATTACAGGTACAAGCCACTGATATCTGGCCCCAGGGCTCTTTTTTTTTAATCAGTCATGGGGCTTGAATTCAGGACCTGGGTGCTGTCTCTGAGCTCCTTTTGCTCAAGGCCAGCACTCTGCCACTTTGAGCCACAGTGCCACTTCTGGTTTCCTGGTGGTAAACTGGAGATAAGAGTCTCTCAGACTTTCCTGCCCCAGCTGGCTTTGAACTGCCATCCTCAGATCTCAACTTCCCACATAGCTTTTTTTTTCTTAAGCAAAGACCACTCCTCTTATTTCTATTGTTTAGTATCTAGAACTAGATGATTTGCCCTACTGAATTTGAAATTACATCATATTATCTATATATAGATATGTGTGATTTTGATAAAATGTAGAATTCCTAACACACACACACAGTTTTATTCTATCCCATTTTCAATTTGCAACCATCTCTGTCTTTTGGATTGAGACATTTTTATTCTTTGTCTCCAAATTAATACTGCATAGCACAAGGCTGTGTGTGTGTGTGTGTGTGTGTGTGTGTGTGTGTGTGTGTGTGTGGTGTGTGTGTGTGTGTGTGTGTGTGTGTGTGTGTGTGTGTGTGTGTGTGTGCGCGCGCGCCTGCCGCCTTTTCTTCTGGATTAAATGTTGCAGCCCGGCTGAGTGAGGAGACTTTCTCCCACTCGTCAAGCCCACTGCAGACATGTTAGAATCCCGCTGCTTGCTCCACGCCCAGCAACAGTGGGGCAGGTGATGCTGCGTGTATGGCCAGCCTTCTCTGGAAGTGTCTGCACAGATGTGAGCTGCTTCTCCTGCTCCCTGCCTTCACATTCCCAGAGCCAACACCCACCCACTCTGACAGCCTTTCTCTCTTTTCTTTTCAAGGAAAAAAGAAAGAGACAGACAGAAATAGAAGGCAAGCGACAACAGCTTGACGAGCAGGTACTGCTGCTCCAGCATTCCAAGGTAAGACGCTGCTCCCATGATGCCATGAACCCACTACCATGATTAACCATGCAGATCACACCCTGGAGAGCCGGGCAGAGCCTGCCCTGCTGCGAAGACGCTGCGCCCGATTGAACCCGCTAGTTCATTCAATCAGGAAACCAGCGCTGAGCTTTTCTGGTGGATTTCTCAGATTCCAGGCATCCTGACAGCGTTCTGATTTCTGCAAGCATGAGATGACAGTGTGCATGTGGATGGGTATGGGCTGGGGTGTGCGGTGAAATGTGGTAATTATATATAGAAACCGACTGAGACTACGCCCAGTGGCCCGGGCTGTTTTCTCTGGGTACTAAAAGATGCACTTCACATAATGTACTTTTTAACAGTGAAAACTATTAGTATCATTGTTGATGTGTGGAGAAAAGGGAGAGAAAAGCAGCATGATCTGATAAAAGAATAACACTACGTATTACCAATCATCTTTTTTTTTTTTCCTACTTCAGCTATTTTAGTGTTCTGTTAGAACAAGCAGTTTGGTCAAAGATGGCTTTTAAATGATTTGATTTGCTGGAGTCTCCATTGTGCCATAAGAAAAACATAGATCTCTGAGTTTTTCCCCCTTTAAACAGAATGCACTTAAGCATTGTAATTGATTAGAGCCCAAGAGAAAGCTCTGTCATTGTCAAGAGGACTCTAGTAGTGGCTGAGTGTTGCTTTCTGCATGTTGAGAGAGTAATGTGACCATGTTCCATGGCCACCTGGGAATCGCTGCTCACCTTTGACTGCCCCTGGGCTTCTTTTAAAAAAAAGGAAATGTGCTGTCCACATCAAGTTACTGTGACCCTGCATGTCTGCAATTGATTGGCTCTCAGGGCAGGTTGGGAAGGTAGTGCTGATTCTCAGGATAGTGATTCTCAGGTATGAATGATTTGGATTCTTTTAAACTAGGTGAGACCTGTATGGTCTCATTTCCTATTCTTATCTAGAAAATCAGGTTATGCTGAGCAAATCCTCAAACAAATGTGAATCCTGAGCAAATTAGCTCATGATGATAAAGAACACCATGACCTATATCTGCTCAGCATGCCTATCAGTTTACCCTGCACTTTAACCTGGGAAATGTTTTTAAAAGGGGGAAAAAATAGTGTGATACTGAGACGATTCTTTATTTCTTTGTATTTACATATATCCCTTTACAGATTTTTCAAACTCTTCTTTGTAGGAGGCTGCATTATTGTCCATATGTCGTTACTCTTTTCCTGACAACATTCCTGAAGGAGGATTGCAACTAAAATTAGTAACCTCTGCTTTCAGAGTGGGCCTTAAAAACACTAACAGAATCGAGTGAATCACTCAAGCTCAATCGGGACAGGCTTTAGACAGCAACACATTAAAACCTCAGTGAATTCGTGGTGGAAGGATGATGTTTTTAATAAGAGAAATGAACAAGAAAGAGAGTCCCTCCTTAACCTCTCTGTAGCTCTTAGCTTTTATGTTCCTTGGATCCCAAGTCAGACAGTTGAACATATGTCAGAAGACTAAGTCCATCTTGTCCTACTTTTCATCATTCTGGATTCCAAATAAGATAGTAGAGACACATTTGCTGCTGCTGTTTGCATTCTGTTCTGTTCATATGCCATCTATCCTGGTGTGTGTGTGTGTGTGTGTGTATGTGTGTGTGTGTGTGTGATTAAATCAGGGCTTAACTAGGACCTGAACTCTGTCATTTAGCTTTTTTGCTCAAGGCTGGCACTCATCTACTTCCCAGTCCCACAGATCTGCTTCCATTTTTTTTTATATAGTTAATTGGAGATAAGAATCTCTTGGACTTCCTTGCCTGGGCTGGCTTTGAATCACTGTCCTCAGGTTTTTGTTTGTTTGTTGTTTGTTTTTTGTCGGTCATGTGGCCTGAACTCTGGGACTGGGCGCTGTCCCTCAGCTCTTCAGCTCAAGGCTAGCGCCCTACCACTTGAACCACAGCACCACTCCCGGCTTTTTCTGCTTATGTGGTGCTGAGAAATCAAACCCAGGGCCTCATGCATGTGAGGCAAGCACTCTACCACTGAGCCAACTTCCCAGCCCTAGGTTTTAGACTCTTAGATAGCTAGGTTTACAGGTGGGATTCAACAGTGACCAGACTATCAACTCTCTTGTCATCTATCAATCCTTCTATCCATCCATCCATCTCATTAGCAGAAACAAAAGTAAAAATGACTTCGTTTTGCATGCAGAAACAATGAAGTTCTGTATGGATTTAGCAACAAGGGAAAGAAGTTGTGCTCTCCACACTTGGCTATGTAAAGATATACCCAACACTTTCACCAAGGTCATTTTGCTATAATTGTGTGAGGAAGACTGGAAGGAATTATAATTTAGTAAGTGGAGACCAAAGCATTGTATTTTCCTCTCTCAGAGAAAGGCTTGTGTGGAAAGAATGAGGCTGAAGTGTTGGTCTTTAACATGAACAGGAATGCTGAAAGGCTGCAAAGGTAGCAGTGTGTTATCTGGTACCACCTGGAGAAAGACACATATACCCCTTGCCAAGTTCTGGGAGGTAGAATCAGTGGGGGGGGGGGGGGCAGGAGAATCATTGAGCCTCCCTTAGACTCAGGAGAAACTTTGCTCATGATTCTGCCTCTTTTTGTTCTGAGTCCATCATCCCCCTTATTTCCATATAAGGAAGAGAGTATGTAATTGAGGGCTATGATCAGTCAGGCACCACTTGTTGACTACGCTGGCCTCATGTGAGTCTTCCTCCTTGGGATCATTCAGTTTCCAGCTTAGTGGCCTCCCACCTAGGTGTGAGTACATTCATCAAGATTGTGTGCTTTCTCCACTGTGAGCTTCAGAGGACAGCTGTCAGCTTCCCCCTTGTAGCATAGCTGCTTTGCCATCCTCAGTAACAGTCACTGTTTTTAAATTTTTTATGATACCCAACGTGGGTCAGGTACTTTAATAGAAACTCTTAATGATAACCACAAGCTACCTGATCTTCTCCCAGGAAACAAATTTCCGGAGATGAGAGCCAAGGAGAGTGCAGGTGAGGGAGCCCAGGATGAACCCTATGGCTAACTGTTCAGGCAGACGCTGGCTCTTCCCAGGGCACCATTCTCTTGAAACAAAGCATAAGCTTTTGATTAATTTGTCTGGGAAGATGCCACCATCCCTGTCCCTCTTTCTCTCAGTAGACTTGCATGAACTCCAGATAATTTAGCACACATGGAGACAGGTCACTGGGATGATGGAAGGCATCCGAAGTAGGAAATGTTAGAAAATGTGTCCGTAATTGGTATTTATTTCACTAATTTACAAGATCCTGGATGCTCTTGAAGAAAACCAATGTTCTCAGTGTAAAAATAAATGGGAAGATATTAGAGTTAAGTTTCATATTTATTAAGACATAATTCTCATATTCTCTGTGCAATTCCCAAATTGCATATCTATATTTTATATATCTTACATACTCAGTAACCTGGAGAGGTTTATTTCATGCAATGAGATATCAATTATTTAGACAGATTCACTAGTCTGTTGTCCTAGCAAATAAACAGAATGCAAGCCAATGGTTCTGGCATATGCATGCTTAATATTCTTGCTCATGGCTGTATGTAGTAATACACAGTAACTCCACTGATGAAATGTCATTGTATTGGAACTGCGAGCCAATTCTTCAATGCAATGAAAAGTTCAAGTATGAAATGTTGAAATACAAATTGCTATACCCCAGTGAGTTAGGAGGCCTTTAGCTATTCAAGTTCCTAGTTATAGTAAACTCAGATTTCCTTTTAGAAGATGCCTAGCTATATTTAGTAATTAAATAATGAAAAATTATACAAGTGGGACTAATAAACAACTTTGATAACCACATTGTTTTTGCTTATTATAAAAGGAAAGATGGTCATTACAAAAACTACACTTAAAATATGAGACCAGAAATAAAAGTACCAACTGATTCTTACCATCCAGAGATAGCCCCTGGATTCTGTACTCCTCTACTGTCTCCAGTAATGTTTATTTCTATAGTTTGGGGTATGTAGCCCAGTTCACAGGTCTCATAATCCTGTGGGAAAAAAATGAATTTGTATATATTTTTTATTCTTGGATTTCATCTCGCTTAGCATCATCTTATAAAAATGAATTTATATTAACATTGGTATCCAGATAACCTTTACTTATCCTTTATTTCTTTTTTTGTATGTGGACTCTTTTACATTCCCACACACAAAAACACAATTTTCACGAAATTATATCCAGCATTATTTCAGGTTGTGATTTCTGACTTTGAAGTCATTCTTGAATATTTCTCCTCTCTTATGTTTACCTGTAAAGCTTTGACCCATCTAGAATTTTATAAAGCATGATGTAGGAATATAAGTTTGTTTTTTTCTGTTTACCACTGTCTCCATATGATGTATTAATTCATTCTTCCCCTCCTTGAGTTCCATGTCATCTTTCTCACAAATATATTCACCCTTATACTCAAGTCTAATGTTCTGGATTCTTTTTATCCCATTAAGATGCTCATTCCTGAAACAGCACAAGTCTCATTTAATCTCCATAGCTTTTCAATATATTGCAATATTTCATAAGGCAGGAGCCATCATTCTTCTTTTGAAACATTGCCTTGGCTTCTTAGTCTGTGGGAATGATTATTTATTTTTATTGTTTTTACAGTAGGACTCATGATGATATGAATTTAAAAGGAATAAATCCCAGCCCAGGCTGAACTTAATATTCCCTTTGCCCCTTACTTGAAGGGCCAGAGATTTGTCTCTTTTATTGGCCTGTTCAAAGCCCCAGTACAGAGTCTGCCCTTGGTGTGGATTGCTGCATGGGTTCCTGGGGGACTGCCACATTTGTCAAGGTTTGTCTGACACAGTCAGCACTGTCACAATCCAACTGCCAATATCACATCTTCAATACCAATACTGCCTTTGAATTACTTATTTATGAACAGGGAGCCCTGACTAGAGTTTCTCCAAGCCCAAGCAACAAAAATGGTCTTATATTGGAAGGACCACAGTCTTTTCATTAGAGAGGACTGAAGGCAAAAAGATCACAGACTGATTTGTGACCCTGTGAAATATTCATTGTCATTTGCTGAATTTGTCCTTTGCCAAGGTCATTTGCTGAGTAGCCAGAAGGTCTCAGGAACCTTACTACAAAAATATCATTACAGTGTCCCTTACTATTTTGAACGTTTATCACTACTTTTAGACTTTTCTGTGTTATTAGTAAAAAGCCACTTTTCAATTTTTCAAATATTCAACAGTTAGGCACAATGCTACGGAAGGGAACTTTACCTCTTACCCCATTTCCCAACAGCCCTGAAAGCAGGGCTTGAGTGGAAAGCAACACTTCACTTTGCTGACAAGTCTTCAGTTGGCTTCTCTCTGTGTGAATCAAATCATGGAACAAATCTCAAAACCGAACCACAATCTTACCAGGGTGAAAGAGAAGAGAGGAAATGAGAAGGGGCACTGGGGAAGAGGAAGGAGGGAACAGGAATGAATGACTGAAAATAAAACATTATGATTGCTTCACCCCTGAGTTTAACCCATTTTCTTTTAGAAACTTGAATTTAGCCAGGTTCTAACTATCATCCCCACACAGACAGTGTGGGGATTACAGGTGAATGAGACTTGGGGTAAAAGGTAAAACCATAAAAGCACAAGAATGAATCACAGATGGATGTTTTTTATACTGAGAGGGTAAGGATTCCTTATCCAAGTCTGATACCAAGGGCAAAATTACAAAGTGAAAAGATTGCTAAGTAGGACTTTATAAAAATAACAAATGTGGATCATATTTTTTAAAAAAGAAAACAAAACTCACCTGCCATCCTGATTCATGTCCAGCTTTTCCACCCTGCCATACCCACCTGATTTATCATATATATATATATATATATATATATATATATATATATATATGTATATATATGCAGACATACATATGATCCTGTATGTACTTATATGTATATTTTTATTTTAGATCTAACATCCACATATGAGAGACAATGTGGGTTCTTTGTCCTGAGTCTGGCTTACTTTACTTACTATAATGCTTTAAAGGTCCATTGATTTTCCTTCCATTTACACAATTTCATTCTTCTTTATGACTGAATAACATTCCCTTGTGTATATATGTGACACTTCCAGGTCCATTCCCCAGTTGTAGGGCAGATGAGCTGTTTTCATAGCTTTCCTTAGAGGAGGAACATAGGGCATAATGCCTATGTGCCTCTGATCATATAAAATAATATTGATCAAAATGAATTCCAAGAAATGGAAACAACAGGTTTTTTTTCCCTTTGTTGTTGCTTTCTTTTCTTTTTGTCTTGTTTTTGGGAGGGTAATGGGGGGACACAGAAATGGAGGGACAATGGGTAAACAAATGCAGCAGTGGTAATCACTAGACACTATGTTGAAAGTGAACTATGCAACTTGTAGGTGGGAAAAAAATTTTAAAACACACAAAACAACCAAACAACTTGTGGGTAGGGACAGGAGGAAGCCACTGGGAGAGAGTGAGGGGAAGGGTAACACTGTCCAAAAAGAAATGTACCCATTACCTGACTTATGTAACCGTAATCCCTCTGTACATCACCTATATAATAACATTTTTTTTGTCAGTCATAGGGCTTGAACTCTGGGCCTGGCTGCTGCCCCTGAGCTCTTTAGCTCAAGCTAGCGCTCTACTACTTAAGCCACAGCACCACTTGTGGTTTTCTGGTGGTTAATTGGAGAGTCTCACAGACTTTCCTGCCAGTGCTGGCTTTAAATTGTGATCCTCAGTTCTCAGCCTCCTGAGTAGCTAGGATTACATGCGTGAGCCATGGGCACCTGACTATAATAACAAATTTTTTTAATCCAGAAAAAGAAAAAGAAAAGGCAAACACCAACAACTTCTTTCTGAGGGCCACATTTACCCAGATAGCCACTTGACTTGTTCCTTACTTCCTATGAGTCCCTGCTCAAATATCACCTTGCCCGTGAGGCCTTGTGGACCCTTCCTAGATAGAGCAACACCTTCCTTTATCACTCCCTCACTTCGCTTATCTATGTGCTGCACAAAAGATAATTATGTCAGGGCTAGAATTTGTTTTAGAGCCAGAATTTTGTTTGTAGGTTCTAAATAAACATGTGAATGAATTTTAAAAATATAGAAATAAATCTCTCTGGAGAGGCCGTAGAGTCTGGGCCAGAGGGAAGTAGTAAACTAAGTGAAGACAGAGATTCAGACAAAGCAGAGGAGCAGTAGAACAAAAGGCTCTAATGTAAACTGAAAGGGGTCATTTTGTCTGTCTGTCTTCCCTCATTTCCACAGTCCAAAGTGCTTCGGGAAAAATGGCTGCTGCAGGGAATGCCCGCAGGAACTGCCGAGGAAGAAGAAGCCAGGAGAAGGCAGTCTGAGGAGGATGAGTTCAGAGTCAAGCAACTGGAGGATAACATTCAGAGGTAAGTCATTTCCAGCCCTTGGACATCTTTGCTGTAGTGTGCCATGCAGTAACCACTCTTCTCCACTAGGGGTCCCTTTTCTCCATGCCGTCACCTTTTCCCCGGGCATTATATTATCTTCTAAACCAACATATACATGACTTGACGTTTCCATGTAACTCAGATTATTACTCAAGAGTACTCTTATTGCATTGGGTTGTAGTACAATACAGGGATGTATTCACGGGCCCCTCAGGTGGTGTGAGCCCCTTTTTTGAGTTCATATATCAGCTTTAGTCTTTTAACCTCTGGATCAGGATGTTAGCTGTTCCTGCCTCAGCCATGGGTGTTTGCAGATTTGCTACATGGGATCAGTTTGAAATGAGGAAACTAGCCAAGGGTCTTAGGATTGAAATGAAGAGTACATAGGGGCAGCCAGTAGTAGGTTTGCATGCCTGTGCTGAACAAATGACCCTTCAATGGTCTCCTTCCACTGCCCAGAGAGTGGTTTGCTTCCTCTTTGGTTCTCAACCATTTCTGACCATTTCGTTCTGGAAGACAAGTAACCTGCCTAGGGCTGCTGGCTGGCCAGGCTCATCCAGGAGCGAGAAACATAGGTTTGCACTTGAGAACTACAACTATCCAAGAGGTGGGACTGAGAGTATGCAGTACTGAGTGTAGATAACTTAGAACCAAGACTACCCCTTTCAACCCATTCCCCCAAATCCTGCCAGGTGTCCGGCCTCCCATGCTTCATCTCCTTGGAGGTGGATGGTGAAGATGAAAAGGTTTGTCCAGGGTAATAGAAACTGAGGCAACAGGAGAATAAAGCATTTGAGGGCAGCCTGGGAGACATAGTAACACCCTGTATCTAGAAAGAGGGAAAGAAAGCAAAGATCATTAGCTAAACTGCTACTCATCATTTATTCTCAAAATATATGAAAACTCGAGGTACCTTGGTGCCTCTGGTTGTGTCACTAAAGAACCAACCAGCTGCTTGAAACCCCAAAAGCATCCTTCACCCTGTGCCCATACTTGGATTAGGTCCTGATATCCTGAGAAAAGATGTTAGGATAGCTTGGGTAAACTTTGCTACTCTATAGCAAACAAATAAGATATTTGTAGGGGGCGGGGATTGTAGTCATATATGTATATATACATCATGTATATGCATGTGTTTATGCATATACTCTCAGAATATAAAAGTAAAGACCAAACTGTGGCAAGCCAGTTATAACATATACATACATGTATGAATGTATGTGCGTGCACGAGGAAGCTCTTATAAACAGAAGGCCAAAAGAAGATTTGGAAAACAGGATCCAGTTATTATTATGACCTTTTCTATTTGTCTTATGGTCTTCTAACCAAATTGGCTATTTCACCTCGGCTTGCGTACAGATATGTTATTATTATGGTCCAGGAGGTGATCATTGTTCCCTTAAAAGCTGAGCCATGACACCTAGAGGTTAGAGTCTTAAATGGAGACCCAGTTTGGGCTAAATTTATCACTAGAATGAAATGTGAGAGGTAGGAGGCTGGTTTATTCTGAAGACAAGAATGACCGTAGTCAGAAAAATAAAGTCCTTTTATCTTTGTGTGAAGAGGGTAAAGAGCACACGCCATGCATGTAGGCAGTCTCTTGGGCCTATTTAAGAGCTAGATACCCACTCAGGAAGGAAAGAAAAAGGGTCATGGTTAGGCTCAGACTCAGGGGATGTTTCTTCTGCTGCTGCCACGGTTCTACCAGGTGTTGGTCACCCGGGCACTGGGTGTGGGCTGGGAGTGAGTTGTGTTCCCTGGGCTGCTCTCTGTGAGCAGCGCTACCATGGGCACCCGCTCCTCCTCAGGTCCTTCTGAGGGAGGACCTCTTTCTCACCCTAGAAGTCAGTTTCTGCTTCTCTTGTGCTGCATCTTCTCTACTACAGGCTTAGTAACCCCTCTCCAAAATGCCTGGCATAGAATCCATATTTTGAGGGGACAGGGAATATTTGCCCATACATACTGAGATATCTTGGGGATGGAACCCATGTCTAAATACAAAACTTATGTTTCTTATACATATAGCCTGAAGGTGATTATTTTTTACTGTGCATGAAAGGTAATATGTGTGCCTTGAACCTACAGCAAGCAGGTGTAGAGTTTTCCACCTGGGGTGTCTGTTAGTGCTCATATAGCTTTGGGTCAAATTTTTCCAGATTTTAGATTTTTGGATTAGGCTTGCTCGGCGCTCACAGCATTTAGCTATTTTAGTCTCCATCCCAAGGGAAGAAAGGAGCTGTTCTCCCTCTTCCCATAAAGGACACTCAATCCCCTAATACCCTCCCTGTGGTCAGGAAGAGCTGAGCTTTCTCAGAGTACCAGTAGAACAGCTGTGGGACTCCTGACACACCCTGTAGGATAAAAATCCCTGGCTTTGGTTACATGACTCTGCTGGCTTCGGCTGCCCTCAGCTAAGTGGCTGGAAGCTGTAGGTTTGATGCATCTGCTCATCTTTTTCTCTGCCCTAACAAGCTAACAGACTGCTTTCTTTTCTCATTATGACAACAGCAGACAAGCAAGAGGACTGAGCAGAAAGGAGGCGGAAGCTCAGAACTGCCCATAAAGCCATTAACTAAATAAAGCAAGTCAGTGGTCAAGTTCACAGTCAAGAGGAGGAAATAGGCAGCCAACTTTTAGTGGGGAAAACATAGATCAGAGAGGGGGAAGGGGGAAGAAGGTAATATAGGCAAATAATTCAGTCTTCCAGAAGCATGATTATTGAAACAAAAACTGCAAGCATTAAGGAAAACTGACCAGCCTGAGACAAATAAAAGCACAAAACAGTGCGGAAGGAAAAGGAAGACAGTTAGAAGGGAATGTTAGTGACTCCCAAGACCATATTGCGAAGCTCATCTTTATATAATAGGACCCAGAAACCATGTGCAGATGGGATGCTGCAGAGCCACTAAATAAAGGAATTCCAAAGGAAGCTTTCTATATTTGAAGCAAAACATCAATCTGTACATTTTTTAACTTTCGGGCTCACTGGTCCAAGTCACGCCCTAGCAATATATTAGATTCTGCTAAAGAGGTACATAAACAGTTTTCAGAGTGTGAACTATATTATTAGGATAGACGTAACCTGAACTAACAGTAGTTTGGAGCAGTTAAAGGAAGAAGAAAGAGGAGAAGTCAACGGGAACAATTCCTACAAGACTGAGGGAAAGTTTTGAGTCATTTTGTTCAGAAAAAGAGATGGTGGTAGCAACCTAACATAAAATGTCAAGTGTAGCTAGAATTTAGGTTGTGTCTTAATTCTTTATGTCTAAAAATGATACAGACTTCAACTAAAGCATATACATTTGCATAGATCTGTTTCCCTAGACCTCTTTAAGAAGAAAGGACACAATCACTTTCTAATTCTAGAAGTCTTTATAGAGCAACTTGCTGTATAAGAAATTACAAGTTTATAGACATTTTGTCTTCCAAAATCTTACTTAAATATGATTAGAGGTGGTTTGGTGTGAAGAATTCTTGTCTTCCTTCTGGGACTGTTGTTCGTGTTGCTTAGATTTCCTAGAGCAGCCCAAGAAGGAAAGGAAAAAAGAGAGAGAAACTGTCACTAGAATATTAAATCTTGGACATTTTTGTCGCTTGGGATGCTTTAAAAAAAATGAGAATTTCCATGCCTTATTCTATAAATGTGGATTCATTGACCAAAATAAAGAGGTTTGGAATTTTTTGTGTGCTGATTAAAGAATGCTGTAAATGGAAAGAAAATAAAGCATAGATTGTAGATGAAATCCCATTTTAATAATTAACCCCTGCAAAAGGAGAGTGAGAAATAGTGTTGATAAGAATATGAGTAATAGATACAAGATCAAGGACAGCCCTGACGCTTGATTTCAGACCCATTCAGAGCCTTGCCTTTTGGTACTAAGAAATTAGAAAGTTTCTTCATAGTCCCCATAATGGAGACCAGTGGAGACCAGCTTCTACTGGTTAGAAGTAGCCTCCCTTACCAGGCTAAAACTGATACGGGAAAGCTGGCTACAATTTTTCTAAGTCTTCTGACTGAAATGAAAAGCATTACTGCCTTAAGTGATGACATTGAATTGGATGGAAAGGAAAGAGAGAATCTCATCACCACCACGTGGGTCAATGATCATTAATTTTGTGCATTCTTCTCTGCATAGTGTCAAGAATTTTATTTTGGCTTGCTGGAAATGAGGATCAGCATAGTTGAAAGCAAAATCTATTCATCAGTCTTTCTCTCTTTCCCTCTCATTCTTTCTCTCTGCTCTGCTAAGAAAGCCTTGTACGTTGTTTCTGGCTTGATCCCAGGGCCAGCCATCATCCATGTCATCCCGGGACCTCACAAAGCCTCACACTGATGCTCTTGGAGAGCAGGGAGTTAGAACCACATGACCCTTGTTTATCTCCTATCTTCTCCAGTCAAAAAAAAGGGGGGGGGTTGGGGGTTTGTTGCTTGCCTTGTGATTCTTTTCCACTTCAGATCCTCTTTGTCCTTTCATGTGTATTATTCAAGGGCTTAATATGTAATGTTCTTAACTTTTTTGTTTGGTGAGAAATATGGGGAAAATTTAGCCCCATACTTCACCTGTTCGAATTGTCATCTGTGATTATGAGAGATCCCACGGAGTGTTAAATGCAAATGCAATGAGCTGTCACAAAGCTAGGTATTCATTCCAGTTCCACTGACGATTTCCTCTGTGACCTTGAACAATCTCTCATGGTCACCAGTTCCCAAGTCCTTATTTCTTCAGTGGGATTGTCTCTTGGAATCTTCCAGTTTTGGTCATCTGAGTTTCTCTTAGTTTGAAAAGTTGGCCAAAGAGCTTTTCTCTGAACAAATGTATACCTCTACAGAGACATCGCAGTGGAGTTGTGGAAGGATGTGGTTTTGGTTCTCAGGAAACAAAAGATGCAATGTGTAAGTAGCTGATTAATCATAACAGAGATGATTCATTCACCGAAGCAGCTGTCAGTTCTAAAATATGTCACATCAAATATTCATTGAATAAAATATTGACGTTATAGTGTGCTAACCATAGAGGGCCAGGTAGCTTTTTAAAAAGACTAACAAAAACAAAACAAAACAGCAAGATATGAGTGAGCTGAGATGCTCACAGTGCTTCTGTTGATCTCTGGTGAAGAGTGGAATTCACTTAATTTTCTGTGTTATTAAGAGGCTCAAATCAGAAGACTGGAATCATCAGGTGTAAGCATGCATTACATTACATTACATTACATTATGGTAAGTGAGTTTTGCAACCAAGTAAAGAGCTATCATTTACCACTCTTAGAATACTCAGACCCTTACTTGGGATTCATTAACCATCCTTCCCCTTTACCCCATGCTTTTTGGAGCTGTTGGTCATGCTCAACATCTGCAACTACCCTTACTGTCCTGCTCCTCACTGACCCAAGTCAGCCCTGGCAGGTTAGTGGTAAGTGCACTGGAGACTTTTTACTGCTTAGTTTCCTTTTGGAGAGCAGTTGAAATTGCTGAGCACTATCTGTTTCTTCATGAAACACATTTTCTTGGTTTACTTGAAATCATGTTGTCCCTGGTCATCTCTCTTCTCTTTCTACATTTGAAATGTTGGATGTTTGAAGTTCTTTTCTTGGCACTCTTTGCTCCCATTTCTCACATTCTTTCTGAACGAAGTCATCTGTTCTCATGGCTTCTGAAATATAAACATTCTCTTATCCCGGTTTTTCCTCTCCAGCTTCCCGCATAGCCAGCTGTGCATCTTTGCCATTGCCGGGTGGATGTCTAACAGTTATTCCACACGTCAAATAACTACACTCAGGCCAGTCATGGTGGCATATGCCTAGTAAAATGCCAGTACTTGGGAGGCTAAGACAGGAGGATTACAAATTCAAGGACAGATTTGGCTATATGATGTGACTGACTAAAAAAAAAAAAGACAAAAAAAAAAGGAGAGTAAGGAAAGAAGGAAGGGAAGGAAAAAAGAGAAATGGAGAAAGGGAAGGGAAGAGGGAGAAAAGGGAGGAAGGAGGAAAGAGCTCAGGGCTGCGACTATAGCGCAGTGTAAAGCAGTTGTCTGTTATGAGTGAGGCCTTGTGTTCCTTTCTCTTTCTTTCTTTCTTTCTTTCTTTCTTTCTTTCTTTCTTTCTTTCTTTCTTTCTTTCTTTCCTTCCTTCCTTCCTTCCTTCCTTCCTTTCTTTCTTTTTTCTTTCTTTCTCTCTTTCTTTCTTCTGGTCCTAGAGCTAGAACGCAGGAGCTAACTTGAACTCAGGGCCTGGATGTCATTCATCCCTGAGCTTTTCTGCTCAAGGCCAGAACTCTACCACTTGAGCCACAGCTTCACTGCCAGCTTTTTCTTTTCTTTTCTTTTCTTTTTCTTTTCTCTCTCTTTCTGTCTTTCCTTCCTTCCTTCCTTCCTTCCTTCCTTCCTTCCTTCCTTTCTTTGTTTGTTTGTTTGTTTCTTTCTTTCTTTCTTTCTTTTTAATTGGAGATAAGAGACACATGGACTTTCTTGCCCGGGATGGCTTTGAACTGCAATCTTCAGATGTCAGCTGCCTGAGTTGCTAGGATTATAGGCATGAGGCTTCGATACCTGGTCCCTACCTAGATTTTTTTGAGGGGGTGGGGGAGGAGTCGGTCATGGGGCTTGAACTCAGGGCTTGAGCACTGTCCCTGAGCTCTTTTTGCTTAAGGCTACTGTTTTACCGCTTTGAGCCACAGCTCCACTTCTGGTTTTCTGGTAGTTAATGGGAGAAAAGAGTTTCACAGACTTCTGTGCCTCAGCTGACTTTGAACTTCAACCCTCAGATCTCAGCCTCCTGAGTAGTTGGAATTACAGGCATGAATCACCAGCACCTGGCTAGGTTTTTTTACATTAATACCTGATTAATACCTGAATCTTTGAAAAACTGATGGATTCAACCCTCTCCCCTCCAAAAACAAAAACAAAAACACCAAAAACCAAAATGTGCTACTGACTTCAGTTCAGTTAATTGAAAATGTTTTAGTGAACTGGAAGGAAATTCAGGCTCATGGAAAATGATCTGCAAAGACTGGGCTGGGATGTGAACTATCATTGAGATGGAGCCAATGTACACAAACATCATTAGATGAGGCCAGATTGGGAAATGAAGGTCCTTCTTGCACTTCATGAGTCCTTGGCCTCTTTCAGCCTCAAATGGGATCCCAGCCCTAAACTCTAGACTTCAGTTACCAGATGATGCCATTGTTAGGAGTTGGACTGGAGCTTAACTGGCAGTGTTAGCAGGTTGTCATGGAGGCTCTGTGCAGACAGAGCTCATTTGGTTCTTCCCAGCTCAGCCACCTGTTGTACGCAGCTGATGGGGCTCAGCTCTACTTGGAGGCTGGCATTCTCTCTGGAATGTTGGCTCTTGAGAAGGGAGAAGAGCATGAAAATGAGAGGACCATGAACAGTGGCTTGCTGCACTCATACAGACCTTCTTCAGAGAAATATTATTCCAGAGAAATAGTTCAGGCATGGTTGAACTGACCTGGGGCAGTCATCTTCTGCCTAGGCAAGGTCATCTTTTTGAAGGTAGGATAAACTCAGACCTGATGATGGAATTAGCTCTGGGCTCAGAATAGCAGACTATGACTACATGACGGAAGGTTCACATGCTGGGTGAACCAGAATTTATCCCAGAGGCTTTAAAGCACTATTAAGAGTTTCAAAGTTGCAATAAACTCAGGAGTGAAGTTAAAATCCTGGTTCAGGGCTACAATTGGAGCAAAAAGGAGAATGCACGCATAGACTGGAAATGAACTGGGTAAGTAGCCAGTTTAAATTGTTTGGCAGAGACGAAAAAGACAAATTACTCTTAGAAGATGAACAGGACAAAGAAAAATTAAAAAGACTACTCAGAAATCCCAAGTTAATGGTGTCTGAGTTGGACAAAGCATCTGGCAGAGGTATTTTGGGGTTCTAGAGGTGAAATTTCAACCTGGGAGCCATTCTAGGCCTGCTCAGTTGTGTCATCAACATTGTCATTGTCATTGTAAGCATCCTTGTTGTTGAAGTCTTCGTCCTTCTCCTCCTTCTCTCTCTTCTCCTCTTTCTCCTCATCTTTCTCTTCTTCTTTCTCCTCCTTCTCCTCTTCTTCCCCTCCTCCTCATCTCAGCATTATCTGTAGATTTGAATGGAGTTCTTCAATGGATTAAAGGTTTCTCTTCCCCTAAAGTTCCAATGGGCTCAGCTAGGTATTATAAGTGGTAAAGAGAATGTTTTTTCAAATAGAGACAGAACTTTGTCTGAATTTCAGCACCTCATTCACTACAGGGGCCTTTGGCAATTTGTTTAAGCTGTCTGCAAAGGAAGAGTCCATGATGTGTGTCTCATTTGGCTATCTGAAGCTTAATTTAGTTAATATATGCAAAGGGTTTACTGAATGCCTAGCACATAACAGGCTCCTGGCCTGCCAGTGTATCTTTGTCTCTCTTTTCTGTGTCGGAGAACTTGTCCAATGCATCCCATTCCTCTCTGGCCAGAGGATGAGCCTTCTTGGGAGAGATGTGATCTAAACATCAGCCATTTTTTCATTATAAAGCCAATTCAGCCAATCCTCTCTTAGTTTGCCATGCTGATTCCCTGACTGGCTGTACAGTAAAACACCAGTTTAATTCGATGAAGAAGCTGGATACCAAAGAGGCTATCGGTAGGTCACAGGAGCTAGGCTTCATTAGAAGTATTGTTCTTCGCAGTTCAGTCCTTATGAACTTACCTCACTCCTCAGACACTCCTCAACACTCAGAGTAGACACCCCACAACTAGATCACAGACCCTTCCTATACTTTGTACGCTCGGTCCTGGCTGGACATTGGAAATCCAAAGATGCTGGGGCTCATTCCTGCTCTGAGAGCCCCTTGACCACAGAGAAAGACACATACCCTTGCCCTGGTACAGTTGAGAGGAGAACATGGGAAGGTAGTGTGTGCATCACTGTGCAAGTCTCCACTCAGTTTCATAGATGCCCGGGTCTATTCGCTGGAAGTCCCTGTGTTGGTGCCAGGGTTATAGATAAGATGCCAGAAGTCCACATCTGCGTTAGCAGCCTGTAGACCCCACGAACCTCTTCTTGTGCCATACCGCTGAGGTATGAATGAAAGAGCAACATCTTAACCAAAGGGCCAAAGACTTGCCCATGCTGGGAAAATGTGCTGAGGCAGGAGGAAAGGCTAGGCAGGAGCACACCCTTTGACTTTCCAGAATAGCCACAAGCCTTGGGGAGGGAGGTGTGGACACAGCAGTCCTGTGACCGGCCTAGAGTAGGGGGAGCCATGCACACTGATAAGGCATTGAGATCACTGATTGAGTTGTTCATTCCTGGTAAGACACCCACTGTATAGCGCATCCCTGTAGAAGCTCAATTAACATAGTTCCTGTACTTTCAGCCTCTACATAATATGAGCTCAAACCTCTGGGGCTCTCAGCCAGTTTCTCTTGCAGATTTGACAAGTTGGGCTCATAGGCTCTATGACTCAACTGTAGATTTCTTTCTACACACACTAGGGGAGAACAATATGTGTACAAAATGTTCAGGGTTGCAGACACTGAAGTATGGATGTAATGAGCTTCTTTCCCCAAGTAACCACGTAGTACTGAATCCACAGTTAACAGTTTCACATAGGCACTTCCTAAATTCCTAAAGGTTTGTGGAATAATTCTGCCTACCACTAGATGGCCCCCTAAATGTGCCTAAGTCTCTCCCACATACAGGACTTTGAATCTGATTTTCTGGATGTAGTGCTCAAGCATCAAACCCAAGGCCTCACACATGCTAGGCAAGCACTCCACCACTGGGCCACGTTCTTGGCCCAGTTGGATTACTGTACACATATAGACACAAAACACTTGCACACAACCTTAACTTTTACTAAGTCATTTAATCGTTATTCCAGCCATTTTGTAGATGGGGAGAATAAGATGGAAAATGAGTGGGAAGCCTGCCCTGTATGTCAGCCAGGAAGGGGAAGAGCTGTTTTGAAACTGAGACTAACTGGATTTCGAATCTGGATTCTTTACCTGAAACCCTGAGGCCTCCCTGATCTAAAGTGTGTTAATCAATGCAGGGGAGTGGGGGAAAGGGGTAGCAGAAACTAGATGGCTGCATGGAACTAAGAAGTCCAGAATTCAGAGCCTATTTTCTCTATTCTTTCCATTTTCTTCTTTATGACATATGGATAAAATAATCCCTAATTGTACTGAGTGTGTTAGTGCATGAGACTATAACACCAGCTGCTTCAGATGCAGAACAGGAAGATCTCAGTCCAAGACCAGTAGGGGAAGAAATTATTTTGAGATTTCATCTGGAAAACATACTAAAGAAATGGCAGGAGGAGGTAGCCCTGCATTCTATCTCCAGAATGGTTAAAAACAACAACAACAAAGTCTTTGTTGCTATAAAAAGGACATAACAAAAACACTCAAGCATTAGCAGAAATGTTAGCTATTATTGTTCTTAATGTTATTGGTATAGTGTTATTTTTTCTTTTGGTTTCATCAATTATGAGAACGCTCAGCTCTGACTCAGAAGCTTGTGATCACTGGGTCAGTCACATAAAAACATTTGTTGATGGTCCCAGGTCATAGCCTTTGCCTGAGCCCTCTCATATCAAGATGCCTGTGCTGTTTCCAAGCCAGATGTGACCTGAACTCTCCCATGACTGCGGGCTAGGTGAGGTGTCATTGTGCTTGCAACAGGTAATTCTCCCTTCGTCTCAGGATCCAGAAATGATAGGTAACTCCTAGGACAGAACCCCTGGCAAATATGGAATGACCAGTGCTAATTCTGCATCAGCCAACAAGAAGAGATAGGCCATTGATTAAAAGTGTTATTTGGGAGCATTATAGACTTTAAATTGAGCATCCCTAATCCTCAAATCCCAAGTCCGAAATTGTACAGAATTACTTTCAGGCTATATGTATTAGGTGTATCTAAAATATAAATGAATTTTGTGGTTACACTTGGATCCCATCTTTAAGCTATCTCATTATGAGTATGTAAGTATTCCAAAAATCAAACAGTTCTGAAATCTGAAACATTCTGGTCCCAGAATGGCTTCAGTTAAAAGCACAAATCTCTGTATGAATTTTTAGGGGTGTTTTGTGAGAGTGTTTTTTTTTTTATTTTTTCGGTGCTAGAGATCGAACCCAAGACCTAAATATTGCAAGCTAGCCAAATGCTTTTAAAATCAGAAGGATCTCTGTTCCAACACACCCTAGACAGAAACATCAACAATTCTTCATCTTAACAGAAGCTAGGTGTAGTGACACATACCTGTTACCCTAGCTACAATGGGAAGCCTAAAATAGGTGAATCATGGTTCTCACCTCGGCAGGGAGTGAGACCCTATCTCAAAAATAGTGCCACAAAGGGCCAGAGGCATGGCTGAGCAGTAGAGGACCTTCCTGGCCACCTTTGTATTATCTTCAAAAAAGTTTTCTTCAATTTGATTTGAGAAAAACTTTACCCCTCAGCCTTAATCTGAACATGGGAATTCGTTTGTAACAGAATAGAAGCTTTCATTGGCAGGCTCCTGGTGTAAGGGGAATTCCACCCTTAGAGAGCATATGAGCTGAAAAACCCATCATCTTCAGCGTAACAAAATGTCAACAAAACTGTCATAAAACAGAATCCGAATTAAGTCTATAGGGATAATGCTCACAAAATGTTATTGTAAGCTTTAGTTTTAGTTTCTAAAGTTTTGGGCTCAAAACACAATAAGGTGGATCAGTGGCCCACTCAGCTGCTGTAAGCCCAGAGTTCCTAGGACCCAGACCAGCAGGGCTCATCTACCAAAGCCGGTCCATCACTGGACTGTACCTCCTAGCCACCAGGAGGCACACAAGAGCCAGGACGCAGCAACTTCTGTCTTAAAACCATCTGAGCCATTGGAAAAGGACCTTACTGGGCTTTGTTACTGGCATTTTAATGACAGAATGTCTCTGTTATGTCTGTGTGACTCAGAAGAAGCAAGGAAAAGCCAAAGAGGCTCTAAGGAATGCTCCAAAAGGGAAACCAGCATTCCAGAACTGAGGTACACTACCCCACTCGCAATGCCGTGCTGGGTACCACTGATCCAGCGTAATTGTGAGGAAAAGAAGCTCAGCATTTTCCCTGAGCCCATAATAATCTGTTTCTCCAAGCCCTTTTCTGCTGTGGCCCTGTGAGGGTTGTGAGTAGCAAGGCTGGGGCTGAGTTGTCCTTATAGCAGAAATTCATGGAATTGAGAAAAACTGTTAAACCCTTGGAGCATCTTCAGTGAAGATGTTGTGGTTCCATCCATGCCCCAGCCAACACTGTATGCTAGACTGTCACAAGGTGCAGAAATACCTGACATCAGTTTTATTTCCTCCATCTGCCTTAACCTTCTCTAGCCTGGAGAGCTCCTAATTGGTCTCTGTGCTTGATGGACCAAATCCATTTTCCTATCAGTGTGATCTCTATAGAAGACACTAATCCTATCATTTTTTAATATAGAATGGATGCCCAAACAAGGCTTAGTTTCCTGTTGCCTTCAGAGCCAGACTCTAGTGTGGCAGTACAGAGGTATCACATCCTGGGCCAGATGTTCCCATCACTTCCTTCTCATCACAAGTTACACTCAGGTCATCTACCTATCAGCCGTCTCCCTCACATGACCTTTCCTTCTTCATGTTCACTTCAGAGCCCTTTTGTCCATGCTTCTACCTTAATCAAACATGACTTCTAAATACCTCTGCATCTCCATTATTTTTCTGATCCCAAACTCCTGAAACTTTGCCTGCCCACTATCTGAGAAGAGTTACTGAATACTTTCTCTTCTCCATGGCATTGTAAACTTCCATCTTCAGCTCTGTTGAGCACTCCATTGTAATTGTTTACATACTTCCCTCCCTAATCAGATGCTGAGTTTCTCCATAGTAGAAAGGACCAAGTAACAATCATTGTACTTAGCTCAACACCTGCTTGATAAATATCAATGAATGATTACCCAAGGAATCATTCTCTTTAAAGGTCAAAGAGACTAATGTCTCCAAAGCACATTTGTGTGTGTGTGTGTGTGTGTGTGTGTGTGTGTGTGTGTGTGTGTGTGTGTGTGTGTGAGTGTTCACGTGAGCACGTGAAAGCATGCTTGTGTGTGCACACACTTGCCAATACTAGGGTTTGAACTCAAGGCCTGAGTAGTATCTCTTTACTTTTTCACTCAAGGTTAGAAGTCTACCAGTTGAGCCACAGCTCCACTTTTGGCTTTTTGCTGATTAATTGAAGATAAGTGTCTCACAGGCTTTCCTGTCTAGAAATCCTCAGATCTCTACCTCTTGAGGACCTAGGATTATAGGAGTGAGCCACCAGTGCCAGCTTCAACTCCGAAGCATTTTAATCACTGTAATTCCTGCTCCTTAAAGAGCTTCATGAGCTAGGTTGATCTCCTGTTTTCTCTTCCGTACCTTTTCCACTTGCTAGGTGCCTGATCTCTGAGTCTAGAATCACTTGTCCTACAGCTTAGACTGCACCATTAATTCCTGAGAGGAATAGGCAGGGCTTGGTGGCAGCATCTCTGAGAACATGACAGAGAACAATAGTAGGAAGTGTCCAAGTGGGAAACAATCTGCTGGGCTCGGCCCATGTGGAGGAGCTTCCTGATTGGCTTGATCTTTTCTGAGCAGGAACTCTTAGAATAACTTTGGAATGATCCCAGTGGAGTGACAAATTTCTCCACTGAAAAGGAACTGTCACCTAGTAATGTCAAGCACGGAAAATATGGTTAAGAAAAAAAAAAAAAAAAAAAGCTATGACGAAGTTTCTCTTAGGAAAATCAATTTAAATTACCAAACTGCCCAGCCCCTAGCACAGTCCCCACATTGACAAAGTTCTGAGCTTTCACCTCAAGTACAGTTAAGTTGTCATCTATACTTCATCTATACTTTGTGTTTTCTACCTGTAGGAGTCAAAGGCCAAAAGTGCTATTTGTCCTTCAGTGGCTAGTTGAGTACCTCACAGAAGCCTTTAGTGCTACGGGAGGAAATTCTTCCTTTCAGAAACACACTTCTGCAGGGAGTTCAGGCTGTGGACAAACCCTCTTCCAGGCATTGTAGAGACTGTAGAAATACATGTGGTACTGGGCAGTGGTTTTTGCTGGTCCAGAAACAACCAAGGCAAGGCAAAAGATGTTATAGGTGAAGTACTCAGCCAGCCTGCCTCTTCACCAGAATAGCTGAAAAGCAACCGTGGAGCCAGGCGCTGGTGGCTCATGCCTGTAATCCTAGCTACTCAGGAGGCAGAGATCTGAGGACCATGATTCAAAGCCAGACCAGGCAGGAAAATCCATGAGATTCTTATTGCCAATAAACTACTGAAAAAAAAAAAAAAAAGCTGGAAGTGGAGCTATGGTGCAAATGGTAGATCACTAGCCTTGGGCAAAACAGCTCAGGGACAGAGCTCAGGCCCTGAGTCCATGCCCTAGGTCTGGCACAGAAAAAAAGAAGAAGAAGAAGAAGAGGAGGAGGAGGAGGAGGAGGAGGAGGGGGAGGGGGAGGGGGAGGAAGGAAGGGAAGAAGGAAGAAAGGAAGGGAGGAAGAAAGGCAAGGCAAGCAGGTAGGCAGGCAGGCAGGCAACTTTGATACTGAAAATCTCTGGAGTTAGGACCATTTCTTTTGCTCTTAGGAAGACAAACACAAAAGGGTGGTGATGGACTTTCTACATTCTCACAGGCGGTAGGTCCTAAGTTACTTAACCTCCCTTAACTTCAGGTTCTTCCTCTGTCTAGTGTAGTTGTGTGGTAGGTATGTTGTAGAAGACTGAGTTACATGTTAGAAACTAGTGAATTGTCTGGCACAGGGAAAATGTCTAATAAATGTTTGCTTTTTCTACCACTACTCTCGTTGTGCATTAAGTCCTCCCTTTTTCAAT
The DNA here is from genome assembly GCF_024711535.1 of Dipodomys merriami. Taxonomy (NCBI): domain Eukaryota; kingdom Metazoa; phylum Chordata; class Mammalia; order Rodentia; family Heteromyidae; genus Dipodomys; species Dipodomys merriami. The sequence goes on from NW_027202382.1 coordinate 26,795,487, forward strand.
GAATGACTCCTTAAGATGCTATCTCAAGCATTTTGAAAGCACCACCAATATGGTGCTTTCAACCAGTATGGACAGCAGACAGAGATCTGTTGATGGTCTCTACTTCAGGCACTGAGGGAAGCTGTGGTTGAGGCCATCTGGATGTGTGCATACACGAGCATGTAGAGGCTAATGGGAAAGCCTAACTCAGCAGGAAAGCCACCATAGAGTACTGGATTTAGGCACAGACAATCAGTAAACAGCATTTGAAAGAGAGGAATGCATCACGTCGTGGTATGAAAACCCAGATGCTTCCTGCATGAAGGTGAATCAAAGAGAATCACCAGGTGAAACAAAGGAAGAGCTGAGACTGTCCGTCAGATTGCCCTAATGCCTGCATGTCTTCATGTGTGCCTTCATTACAGTAAGCCCCAGAGTGCAGAAAATGAGTTCATTACATGAATGTATGTAATATGTGTGTATGTGTGTGTATGTATGAGTGTTACTAGGGCTTGAATGTAAGGCCTGGGCACTGCCCTTTAACTTTTTAAATCATGGCTAGCACTCTTCCACTTGAATCACTGCTCTGCTTCTATATTTTTGATGGTTAATTGGGCTTTCCTGCCTAGATTGGCTTTGAACCACAATCCTTCTGTCTCAGCCTCCTGAGTAGCTAGGATTACAGGTATAAGCCACCAGCACTTGACCTTAATCAGTTTTCACTCAGTCTGGAGTTGCCATTTTGTTTGGAATTTGTTGTTCTAACAATCATTTTCTATTGAAGAAATTGAACCAAAGAATCTGTCTTGGGGTTGCCTCTGCTCAAGAAACAATGTGTGTACTCACAGAAATATTCATTTATTCAGTCAACAGTTATTGAGAACTTTTAATGAGTCCGTTGTCTACTCTACTGTGTGCTATGTTGTTAAGCTAAGTTTATCAGGTTAGATTCATTAAACAAATTTGTATCTGATAGTCTTTTCAACTTAGGATGGGTTTTTTGGGGACATAAGTCCACTGTAAATTAAGGAACAGCTATATCTATGATGATTACCAGAGACTTGCAAATCAGAGGACAAGACGGCATCCATATCTTAGGTAGTATAGATGGATGCTGGTACAGCAACTGGGCTAAAGAATGCCAGCTAAAGGAAAGGCTTTATGAAGGAAAGGAGCTCACCTTTGCATGTGATGGGTCAGAGGTCTTTGTGGGCCATCTACGGAGAGAATTCAACCTACAGTTGTACGTACAGGCAGCATTTCAGGAGTGATGCTGAAGATACAGGTTGGGTAGATGTGTCAGCATGTAGGTATAGGGTTACAACCTGAGACTGGACATGATTAGCCAGGTTTCAAAGATTGAACAAGAACGCTGAAACAAACACTTCATAAAGGAGAAGAGGAGGAGCTCCAGTTGAGATGATAACAACTCTGGCATCCAAAGAGGAGGGAAAGTGATCAATGGTGTATTTGAAAAGGTAAAAAGTCTGGAAGTATAGTTGAGTGTAGTTCAGAGGCTCTGAGTTCAGTCCCCAGGGCTGAAAAGTAAGTAAATAAATAAAAATAAAAAGTGAATTCATAAGAAGCCAAGTACAGTCATACTAAAGAGGATCTGTTCAATGTCATGGATAGTATCAAGAGTAGATAAAATGAGGAGTATGCAGGACTCAAAGAGTGGGAAAAGCAAGAAGAATTGTTATATGAAATATCAAGGCAAAACTGTCCCTGGAAAATCTGAAAGGCTTGGCATTCACTTGAATAGCATGTAGGTCAAGAGAAGTCCATGAATTTTTAGTGGAGGGAATTGATTCTTATTTAGACTTCCATGAAGGAGGCAGCCAGGAAAGAAGTTAAGGATACAGGGGAGAAGAGATCATCCAGAGGTACCTGCACACACCAGGTATACAGAGGGAAGCCCTGACCTTCAGCAGGGAAGTCGATCAGAAGCTGAGAAAGTGAGAAGGCAGAGCCAGACAGGACTTTTTTCTTTTCCTGGAAAAAGAGACATTGCTTGGGAAGAAGGACTTTAAGCCATTAAAGAGGAGTATTACTTTGAAAGGAGACCATTTTACTTCTCTGTAATCAAAACTCTTTATCTGCTGAAGTAGACTTCAATACAAATCGCACCCAAGAAATCACTGCTCAGCTCCAGCTTAGAATGACTTCCTGCAACAGAAACCAACTTGAAGATTCAGATGCTGCAAGCCATATAATTCACAGGAATAAAGCGGGGGGGGGGGTGAGGGGGATGAGGAAAACTTATAGAGATGTAAATTTCCACCTTATACCTATTTGGAGTTAAATTTGATTGCATCATAATGATTAATGGAATATGTCCTCTGCCTCACCCAGCTCTATGCATACTTAGATCACAATATAAATAAGGCAGACATGGTGGCACATAACTATGATCTTAGCACTTGGGAGGCTGAAGCCGGAAAATCACAAGTGTGAGTCTTTATGGGCTACTCAGTCTGTGGCATATAGTGACATCATCTTTAAAAAAAACCAAAATAACAATAACAAAAAAAGAAATATTAAATCAACCCAAGAAGTTGCATGCTTGTCATTCTATTAGGACGCTGAAGCAGGAAGATTATAAATTCCAGGCCAGCCTGGGCAATCTATTCAGACTCTCATCTCAAAATGAAAATTTAAAGAAGTGTAGCTTGGTAGTAGATAGAACACTTGCCTGTCATGTGCATTAGTCAGTATTGATGTTCTTTATATTTCACTGAATATATAAATTGAGAGTATTTTGGCAAGTGGGAGTAGGAGTAGTAAAATGAAGCCAAAGCCTTAAAACTTACATAATATATCACCACCTCCATATCAGTTTTCCTGTAGAATCCTTTTCAAAAGTATGTTTATACGTTGCTTTGCTTTTCATTCATTCAACCAGTATGGATCAAGCATTTTTGTGTATGGGAAAGAATATGGATAATAATGAAAATCATATATATATATATATACATACACATATATACATAGTTCGATTTATTGATAGATATTAATGAACATCTATATAGATTGATAGTACTGTCTTTTAGTAAGTGTTAGGAGAAGTATTGTAAGGCAAGGTTGGAGAGAGTAAATTCATGTTTACCACTCCAGTGTGAGGCAGGTTACCCCAAATTATAGGGTTTAAATTGCTAGGAGGATTCTGAGCAGTGAACACATTAGGTTGGGGCGACTTAAGAACACTTAGCAAGTTGATGGAATTTGACTTGAACTTTGGTCATTAGGTCTGGTTTCAGCAGATGGAGTTGAAAGTTAGGAGTCACCCCTGGCTTCACCTGCTACAGTCAGTGTTATGGAACACAAAGGACAGGAAGAGGTTGGAGTAGAGTGTGGAAGGTGTGAACTGCCAGCCTAGGACATTTGACTTGTATCCAAAAGTTGGTGATAAATAGTTACTGGGAGCTTTTCAACAGAGGGAGGATGTGAGCTGGACATCTGGAATTCTCAAAGGGACCTTTCTCTTCTCGGTCATATTCCTGACTCGGGAATGACATGGGGCACAGGGAATTTGCTTAAGTTTCCATTGCCATCTTACAGTCCAGTGAGGCTCTGTTCTTCCCTAAGGGCAAGTGGAAATCCTCTGTTTATCTAAGGGCTGTGAACATTTACTCAAAGTACCAAATGACCTGTGTGACTCCAGATATACTCATCTCAATAAAAGGAAGCTGTTACATGGCAAATTGAGTCACAAATGAATAATATTTGGGGAGTGCCATAGAAACAAATGCACCATCTTCCTGAAATGTGGGAAATGGAAAAGCATCTATTTGTGTGAAAACAAACAGTATTCTTTCTTCCCAGTGTTCTACCTTGTATGTAGAAGCAGAGAAACATTAAATAGGGAAAGAGAGAGAGATGGGGTGGGGCTAAATACTCTTAGAATGGAAGAAGTCAGGGAATCAGCCCTTTGCAGATCTGGGAAGCCAGGCAGCCAGAAATAATGGGACTGTCTTTTCAGGATCCTTCTGTAGGAATGGATCAGACCCAAGTAGCCATCCTTGAATAGTGTCTTAAGACACAATTTCTGGCAGAGTCTAGTTGGCCTAGGTTAGTTAGATTTCCACTTCTTGGCCAGGAATCTCTGATCGATAGTTCCACAAAATGCACAAGGAAACTCAGATTCCTATCCCTGAACCTCCATTGGAGGAGCTGGATGTTGTTCAAAAGAGAAGGGTTGGGAGAAATCCTAGCAGCCAAAATTCACAGCTGCTCCCAACCTTTGCTCCTGTTTGGACATTCAGGACCTATTATCTGACTTGCTATCACCATGTAAGTGGAAGTCCCAGGTGAGCTCTGTGAAGATAAATCTTAAGGAGCAGGGGTGATTAGTCTGCTACACGGCTGGAAGGGGGTTTACATGTATACATCACTCTTTTCTTGGCTCTTCTGGGTAAAATTCAACTGGCAGAGGCTCTAGGAGTCAGACTGATGCAAACAGCACACCAAAAGAGATGCTAAACATAGAGGCCGGTAACTGTGCAAGGAATTAAAGCTTTCCACCTGAGACTTTGGATGTAGCAAGGATTTGGGGGGCTGAAGGGAGGGGCAAAGCACAGTTCCAGTCAAGGTTATTTACAAAGGTTGATTAACAGTTCCTTACTTTGTGATTATTCATCTCGTTTGCCTTTTGCTGAATCATTGATAAGGCTCTGGGCTGTGATTATGTCTCTGAATCCTCAACAGATGTCTAAGAGCGTCATTCAAAATTTAACAATATATACTAAATGTCGAGTTAGTCAGGATTCGATGTGCAGGCATGTGACAGACTCATAATAATAAAGGTGTAAAGATACTAGTTCTCTCTTTCTCTCTCTCTCTCTTTCTCTCTTTCTCTCTTTCTCTCTCCATTCCCATTCTCCTCTGTCTTCTCCCCCTCTCCCTCCCTTTCTTCTTTCCTCCTTCCCTCCCCTGTACAAATCCACAGGGTCACAGACAAGAGCTGTCTGCTGGCATTCTCTGTAAGCTTCCAACTTATCCCTCTGCTACCTGTAAGGACTAGTCCTTGTCTTTTGCATTCAAGGTGGGAGTTACAGCTCCACCTGCACACATGTGCATTTCAGGTGGAAGGTTAAAGGAAGGGCTACAGAAGAAAGCATTAAGAAAGATTCTAGAAGCTGCTCTGCCACATTTTCACAGAAGTGTGAATTTCATTTGTTGTGGCCACACACCCAGCTCAGCTGTAGATATTGCATTGCCATGAGCAAAGGGGAAGATGGGAATTGAACCTGGAACAGCCATCTTTGTGTTTTCACTCATACTGGATGCATAAAGATATGGGGGCTTTCCTACCCTCTGAGCCACCAGCCAGTTCCTTTCTAGGTTCTTGTTTTGGCAGGTCACTCAGAAAGTCACCCCACTTGACTGCTCAAGTATGAAATTGCAGTTCAAGACAAGAGAACAGATCTGACTTAAGTACCTTCAGCTAGCCTCTTCTGGAAGTATTTGCTGAGATTTACTCATATCAACAAAGCAGGAGTGGGTTTGGCTGAGGGGAGTGTGTAGCCTTCCTGGGTCCCTCAGTAGCAAGGGAAGTGGCAGAATGTGCTGCTCAGAGGAGCTGGAGGAAGAACTCAGTGGTGGCATGCTTGCTTAGAGTCCAGAGATTCTGTGAACATTTCTTCATTGCTAATCTTGCCTTGGCTCAGTTGCTGCTCCAAAGGGGAGCTGGAAGTCCCCTTGCCCCTGGTCTTCACATCATTTCTCTGTCTACTACTCCTGACCCTGCTACGGGGACCATAGCTTATATTTGTGCTCCTCCATGGACAATCAGTTCCTTGGATCTTCCCATTTCCCAGACAGGGCTCTTATAAATCACAATGTTTACTAAACTAGATGTCTGCACTTCTCAGTGGAAGAACTGAGATAATTAGTGAGAACAACAGGGAAACAAACCTTGCCAAATATGTAAGCCAGCATTGTGAAGATCAGTGCTGGCCGCAGGGAGAATGGGTGGTCTGGAGGGTAGGGCATGCACTCGTATGTGGAGGATTTTCAGCTTACTGTGGGTTGGAGTACAGTTCAGGGACTTCATACTTCTGAAGAACATCTACTCCCAGTGTGTTAGGCAGTTTTCTGTGACCATCACAAAATACCTGAAATAGCCACCTTTTAAGGAAGAAAAGTTCTTTCGGTTCATGGTTGGCTAACTTGATTTGGCAGCCTGGAAGTAAGACAGAGCCCCATGGCTTACAGTGAGCTTATGCTAGAGAAAACTGTTCATCTCGGGGCAGCAAAGAGGCAAAGAGATGAAGAAGAAAGGTCAGGATTCCAATATCTAATCCAAGAGCAGAGGCCAGTGACCTAACTTCCTTCCACTAGGCCCCACCTCTTCACAGTTCCACCATCTTTAAATAATACCACAGGCTGGGGACAAAGCCTTCAATATATAAGCCTATAGGGGATACACAGCGCTTTATTTCACCTTTCATGGTCCTTTGAGAATCAAAACTGTATTATGTTGCACTGTGCATGAGGGAGTGAGGAAGAAAGAAGAGGAGGTGGTGGGTGGTACCACCATCCCAGCCCCAACCCCATCTCTGCAAACCAGAGCAAGTCTGTGAACTTAGTCTCAGCATCTTTGTGCAATGGAACGTCAAAGATACTCTTTCCTTCTGCATATTGTGATAGTTAAGTATGATAATAGACATTAAAAACTTAAAACAGTGCTAAGCACATAGTAGGCATGCCACAGTCTTAATCAGCACTATTCTTGTTACAAACATCACTATATATAAAACACCTAAACACTATTAGAACTGTTAATATTAAAATGATGAATTATAATCATGGTCACTGATGGAGAAAGAAAAATGAAGCACATTGAGTTTACAGGCAAACTCTCCCAAGAAATTAAAACCATTGGATGGGCTGGGAAGGTGGCTCAGTGGTAGAGCGCTTGCCTTGCATGCCTGAGGCCTTGGGTTCGATTCCTCAGCACCACATAAGCAAAAACAAAAAAAAGCAGGAAGTGGTGCTGTGGCTCAAGTGGTAGAGCACTAGCCTTGAGCTGAAGAGCTGAGAGACAGCTCCCAGGCCCAGAGTTCAGGCCCCACGACCGGACCCGAAAAAAAAAAAAAAAAAACTATTGGAAATCCAAGTTTATATGAGACTATACTCTTTTAGACTCAACTTTCAGACCCCACTGCACTCCTACCTGAAGCAAAGGAACCTCATATTGGCTCCTAGAAATCAAGGGTATAGGTGTAGCAGAGGATCATGGAAAGCATGAGAAACTGGAGAACTCTTGGCCAGCATCCTTTTCATCCAGTCTTTTCCTACTTTCTCTATTTGGACTTTGGGGGAAGGTTGATTTTCAGCAGTCTTAAAGACTATGGATTTGGGGGCCAGGAAAGCACACACAGTGAACCATTGCAAAGGGGCAGGAATGGTGAGGACCAGTCTGAAGTACTATACTGCCACATAACTGGAAAGAGAGCACGGTATCACTGAAAATGTTACATAAGGTCACATGCCTTTGAGTGGAAAGTAGGGACATACGATAATCTGATTCCAAGCTCATGCAATCTCCTCTACCTAGCACATTCCTTTCTCTCGTCTACCTATCAAGTGGGTCCTTCAAAACCCAACTAACATACCACCTACTCAGTCAGGTTTTCTTACCACTTAGTGTAGGCTGGAAATTGCATTCAGCTGTGGTCACAAGTGTTTTAAACTCACAACTAGAACTCAGGAGCTGGATAGTCCAGAGGTGGTCTGTTTTCTCATTTTCCCCTCTGAGACCCAAATACTCCCCTTCTCCCCTCCCTCCCTTCCTCTTTTCCTTCTTCCCTTTTTCCCTCCCTCCCTCTTCACACTCATACCCTTCCCTCTGTGGACACAAGATGACTGTTCTGCCTCTACCATCATATCCCATATGGTGGTCAGAATAACAGACCCTCAACAATGTTCACATCCTAATCCCTGTTGGCTGAGGCCCCTTGGCTGCATCACATCTTATAAGATACACCATGGCAGGGGTGAGTGCAGGAGCAAGAAGTCACATGGTGAGACAGGAAACAATAGGTATTCAGGACTAGATATGCTCTTTTTCTAACAATTTGTTCTTGTAGAAACTGGGGTTCCCTGAGAACAATAATAATCCCTTTCAAGGACTGCTCCCCTAAGGAACTGACCACCTTCCACTGGGCCCCATCTCTTATAAAAGATTTCATCACTCAACACGGCCACATTGGAGCTACGCTTCCACAGCCCATGAGCCTTTGGGGAGCCCTATCAAATCGTATCCAAGTCATAGCAAGTAGAATAAAGAGAGAATCAAGAGAGAGCTGAACACAGAAGAATGGTCAGAGAAATGCAGCAAGCCAACCTCAGAGATGGAGGGAGAGCTAGGAGGCAAAGAATGCCAGTGGCCAACAGGAGCTAGAAAAAGGAAGGAAATAGTTTTGCCCTTAGAGCCTACAAGATGGAAACAAATTCTGCCCATACTTGGATTTTAGCCTGGTTACTTCTGTGTGAGAGGTCTGACCTGTGGAAATGTAAGATTATATAGCCATGTTGTAATCTACTAGGTTTGTGGTAGGTGTGATAGCAGCAAGGAGAAGCTAATATATCTCCCTTGTACCAGGTTCCTGCATGAGGTAGGGAAAAGGGGAAAGGCCATTTCTGTCAGCCTTCCTTCCCCCTCTTTACAGAGCTTTCCCAGGAGTCCCTCCTGATCATTTTACTTACATTCCATTGACCGAAGCTACGTCATGGCTGTGTTTATCTGCAACAGAAGCCCAGATGTGTACTTTTTCACATAGGCTCCTTGTCATGACCAACAAATTAAGAATTCTGTTAGTATGGAGGAAGAAGAGAAGAATCACTGGGCAGACAGCTTGGAGTCCTTACCATGCACTCGCAGCAAGACCATGTGTTCCCGGCACATTGTTCTTTCCTCTCTTCTCGCCTTTTTGGGTTGTAGTATAATTTATGTGTTTATGTGGGTGCTTTCATTGCTTCACCAAGAGCCCTGAGTGGGCACTGTGTTTGATTTATCTCTCAGTCCCTGCAGCTCAGCACAGTGCCTGGTACAGGCTAAGTGTTTGCATAAAGTTCGATGGATGAATGCACGAATGAATTCTGAAATAGAGGCTGATAAATGTGCTTCATAGAGCCAGAGGTCCTTTGTGTTTCTCTATGAGGATGTTCTGTGGGGGTTAGATGGATTTTATAAGACTGGCCCCAATCGATACCTCATGCCCAGCAAATTAAGCTTCCACAGTTGCAGTGCTTCATCTTTCCTTACAGTTATTTCAGGTCTACACCATGCAGGCCAGTCAGAGACCGAGGTGTACCCCTGTCACAGGCCAGAGAACCTCGATTACCCTTGCGTATAGGTTACACTTACTGCCCATTCTTTATTTTTAGCACAGCAATATCTATTTGGCACCTCCTCAGAAGACCGTGTTAGGTTTCAGCCATGACACTACAAACCAGTTGCGTGTCTAGCCTGGCTAAGGTGATGGTTGTTAAGTCCATGACACTGTTTCTAGGGAAGGTCCCAAGTCCCAGGATTCAGGTTTTCCTGAGAGAGTTGGTGGCCTGGGCCAATCTAGTACCCTTAGGACCTGGCTCCAAGTCCTGTATGACTTGAAGGAAATTTTTGTAGAATATTTTGTAGAAAAGTCTGCTTCTTGGGTCTGATGTGCTCTGACTTGCACAAAGACTGACACTTGCTTCAGTCATTCCCTTCGAGACTGAAACTTAGTAGTTATCACAGAGGTTTCATTTCCTTGCCCCCTCAGCCCCCCCCATACACACCTTCTCTTCATTGCTTCTCAGTTACACAGCACAGTATCATGACCCAAATCTTTAGCACCTGAACTATATGGCTGAGCTCCCTGAAAGCCCTAGGGTAGGAACAGGCTGTGAAGATAGCAGTCCAGCCAGTGGGCATAGACTCACTGAGAATTCTTAACCACCCGGGACAGCTGCATTACAGTGAGTTACTTGGAGACAGCTAATTTTTGAGCCTACTATTTTTAACACCATTTATTTGTTTAGATATCTCCTAAAATGTGGCTTGTCTAGCCAAACAATAAATGTTGGCTTTGAATTTACATATTTTTGAAGGGTGCCATTTAACTCCTTTAGTTAACACTGAGAAGCTGAGATCCTGGCTCAGCACGAAGCCTCAGGAAGTTATTTTCTTTTAAGCAGCTGGTTGTTTTATTTGTTTATTGCAAGTACTGGGACTTGACCCAAGGGCCTCCTACTCTCACTTGGCTTTTTGGCTCATGGCTTGGTGCTCTACCACTTGATCCACAGCTCACCTCCAGTTTTTTTTTTTTTTTTTTTTTTGTCGGTCGTGGGGCTTGAACTCTGGGCCTGGGCGCTGTCCCTCAGCTCTTCAGCTCAAGGCGAGCACTCTACCACTTGAGCTACAGCGCCACTTCCGGTTTTCTGGTGGTTTATTGGAGATAGGAGTCTCACCGTCTCTCCTGCCCGGGCTGGCTTTGAACCGCGATCCTCAGATCTCAGCCTCCTGTGTAGCTAGGATTACAGGCGAGAGCCACCAGCGCCCGGCTCACCTCCAGTTTTTTGATGGTGAATTGTAGATATGAATCTCACAGACTTTTCAGTCTCAAGGTTGGCTTTGAACTCAGATCTCAGCCACCTAAATATCTAGGATTACAGGTGTGAGCTGCTAGTGCCAGTTTCTGGTTGTTTTTGTAAGTAAAGCAATCTAGTTAGAGAAATCATACATTAGTTTCTTTTTTTTTTTCTGTACTAGGTATCATAAGCACTCTACGACCAAGCTAAGTGAAAATTTTAAATTAAAAAGTATAAAAACAAAATTAAAATCATCAGGAATCTTATTATCCAAAGACAGATACAGTGACATTTTTCTTTTTTGGGGGGGGGGGTCCGGTCGTGGGGCCTGAACTCTGGGCCTGGGTGCTGTCCCTCAGCTCTTCAGCTCAAGGCTAGCGCTCTACCTCTTGAGCCACAGCGCCACTTCCGGCTTTTTTTTCTTTTTGCTTATGTGGTGCTGAGGAATCAAACCCAGGGCCTCAAGCATGCAAGGTAAGCGCTCTACCACTGAGCCATCTTCCCAGCCCACAGTGACATTTTTCTTTTGTTCCTCAAACTTAATCCTCATGAAAGAGTACTCAACTTCCTTCCAGATTTCTCTGAGGCTTAGAGGAAGGAGGAACAGGGTAGCTTATATTCTTTCTAATTTTTAACTGCAGATATTATTGGATACATAAATGTACATATAATATATACATATATGCAAAAATATATGTGTGTATTACATTTAATTGGAATGTAATAGTAATATACATATATAATATTTTTTTTTTTTTGTCGGTCGTGGGGCTTGAACTCTGGGCCTGAGCACTGTCCCTCAGCTCTTCAGCTCAAGGCGAGCGCTCTACCACTTGAGCTACAGCGCCACTTCCGGTTTTCTGGTGGTTTATTGGAGATAGGAGTCTCATGGTCTCTCCTGCCCGGGCTGGCTTTGAACCGCGATCCTCAGATCTCAGCCTCCTGAATAGCTAGGATTACAGGCGTGAGCCACCAGCGCCCGGCTCTACATGTATAATATTATGCATCCACAAACATATGTTTGCCTTGCCTCAGTTAATTATTGCTACAGTAATGCTAGATAAACTCCTCAAACTCATTGGCTGGCATAAACCAAAAGTCATTTCTTTTTGCTGACACTTCTGTGAGTAGGCTGGGCTCTGACTTAGGAGTAGCTTTTTTTTTTTTTGTCGGTTGTGGAGCCTAAACTCTGGGCCTGAGCGCTGTCCCTCAGCTCGTCAGCTCATTCTTGAGCCACAGTGCCACTTCTGGCTATTTTCTACTTAGGTGGTGCTGAGGAATCAAACCCAGGGCCTCATGCATGCGAGGTAAGCGCTCTACCACTGAGCCAACTTCCTAGCCCCCTTAGGAGTAGCTTTGACTGGGCAAGTGTTCTGACTGTGGGCTAAGCTCATGTCGGCTCTGAGTTCTTTCTGAGGACCAGGTCGAAGGACCAGTTACCCAGAGAAGCTCTTCCCTTGGCAGAGGCAGAGCTGCAAGGGGACAAGCCCACCCATGCTTATGCCATGTCTGCTGATACCTCATTAGCTAAATCAGGTCACAAAGTTAAAGGACAAGGTAGTATATCCCAACCACTAGGGGGGCAAAGCAAATCATGTGGTCAAGATCCACATCAGTAGATCAGAAAAATATGTACCATTCCCAAGGGGGCAAAGGGGCAGCAGGAATAGTTCTTAGAGTAATGTCTGCTGTTACATCCTAAACATCTGCCGAAGCTCCCTGTCCTTTGAAATTGAAATGAAGTGGGCCCAGAACGCAGTGGCCAGTAACATCATCCCATCTGTGTCGGAACCCTTCATGGCATTGAACGGATTCAGATACAGGTCACTTGGCTCTCTGTTTTCTTTGTTCCACATTCACATTCCTCTCCTCAACTCCCCCACAAGTTATTTACATAGATGTACATAGAAAGTTGTGCTGAACATTTGGGAGAAAGTTGTTTTCTTTTCCATTTTCCCTGTGTTTATATCTTGATGTATGTAGCTTGGTCTTCTCGCCTCTGGATTGTATTTGTCTGTCAGCCCCCCACACGCACGGGTTCTCAAGTCAGTGTTGGCTGAGAATTCTCTCCGATCTCAGACTCCTGAGATCTGATAGTCGCATCTTCACTGGTGCAGCTTTGTGTGCAATGTACTTCAGCTTTAAAAAAAAAAAAAAAAAAGAACTCACTCAACGTCTGATTATTGAACATTCTGTCCTCCTCTTGATGAATTTTTTAATAAGTTTTTTAGTGAGGAAGTACTGTTCAGAGTGGTTACAGTTACATGAGTAAGGTAATGAGTACATTTCTTATCAAGCATTGTTGCCTCCTCCTTTGTTTTTCCCCTACCATCCTCTTGATGAATTTTTAATCTAGGTGCTGAACTTAATAAGGTATGTTGTTATTTGAGAGTAAAATAATTCGTGTGTGTGTGTGTGTGTGTGTGTGTGTGTGTGTGTGTGTGTGTGTGTGTGTGTGTGTGTGTGTGTGTGTGTGTGTGTGTGTGTGTATGAGGATTGTCCTATTTCGTTGCAGGATGTTTAACAGCATCCTGACCACTATTTGTTTCATGTCAGGAGCAGCAGTGATACTCTCCTTGAGTTATGGACAGCCAGAATAACTCACCATTGCCAAATATCCCCCAGGAAACAAACAAACTAAAAACCATACTGGGGTATATAACAGATTTGATAAGAGCTCTCTGCTTATCACATATGCATGGGTGGGAGGGGGAATGGAGGAAAAGAGTATTTCCTGGTAGTGAATCTCTGAAAGCCTTAGGAAGCAGAAGGCATCTGAGCTGAGACCAAGAATGGTTAGGGGTTTGGGCTGAGTTTCCTGGAGAAGGGAGAGCACAATGAGTCAAGAGTGAACAAACAGGAGAGGAGACCTTTGGATGAGCTAAATACCCAAGCTAAGAGAGGTGGAAGGTGGGGAGGGAGGCTAGACAGGTCTAGGAAGATGGCTGAGTACTTTGGGGTCCTGCAAGTTGTTAGGACTTCCACTTTCTTCTCTGAATGAATGCAAGTTGTTAGGACTTCCACTTTCTTCTCTAAGCTGTGGCCATTTGGAGGAGGTATTTGGCTATAGAATTTGACTCTATAATATCAGTAATTGCTGTAAGGTTTCATCCACCCGATGTTTAGTTTCCTGGCACCCAGGAAGGAACTGAAAAAGGTCTTTGAAAGGACACAGTGTCTCCTTAAATCCAAGTCTATATCTTAGTGAGTACCTCTCTGAAGATTGACTCTGAACTCTCCATCATAGGTGTAAATCCAAGGGCTTGGCAGCCAGTTCCCAAGAGCAGCTCAGAAGATAGGAGAGGAGAAGAAGGGCCTGGGTTGGTACCTGCGGGCATGCACTACAGCAAAGCCTTCAGCGTGAGCAGGAGAAAGGGACCAGAGCAAAAATAGGCTGAGCGCCTGTGGTTCACACCTGTAATCCTAGCTCCCCAGGAAGCTGAGATCTGAGGATAGTGGTTTGAATCCAGCCTGGGCAGGAAAGTCTGTACGACTCATCTCCAATTAACTGCCAGAAAATCGGAAGTGGTGGCGTGGCTCAAATTGGTAGAGCACTAGCTTTGAATGAAAATGAATAGTGAGGGACTGAATGAATAAACAAATTCAAACCAACGAGTTCAAGATGCACAGCAGTCTGGTATTTCTCCAAAAGCACTAAAGAAACGGCTATATCAGAGCACCAACTCAATATGCCAATCAATGTAAAGAATATTTACAAGGAAGGAATGAGAGATACTGTAGGTCCTACACAGTCAGGGTTTAGCCACCATGGTTAGAAGCAAGGACCAGAGTTAGGCCTCCTGGCATGCATCTTTGTGTGACAAATGTACAACAATAAACTAGCTACTTAACTATGTTAAGCCTGAGTGATCCCATTTGTAAAATGGAGACTCCTTATTCGTTGGGTCATTGGTAAAAGTTAAAAAATAATAATCATAGCCCATGCAAACATTTCAGGGCACAGAGTAAATGATTAATAAAAGCTAATTACTATTCTTGTTATTTCACTAAAAGAATACAGATGCTGTGACTGCCCCCAAGTCATAGCTGTAGTTGCTCTTCTTATACATTATTTGGTTTCTTTTTTAAAAAATGTTTTGAGAACGGGACCTACTACATAGGCCAGGCTCAAATTTACCTGCCTCAGCCTTCCAAATGCTGCGAATACGGGCATTCACCACCATGCCTGACTCTTCTGGAATATTATTGAAATCTCCTAAAAGTGTTGAAACTTCCTTTTCTAAAAATATGTGCAATGACTATAAATATTGAGGAAAGTTCTAGAAGCGCACAGGCAGTTGCCTTTGTCTCTGCCACCTCCCTTCTTTTTTGGCTGAAGAAGCCAGGAGAAATAGTCGGCTCCCTAGATTTCTTAGCAGTATCTTTCCTTTCAGCAAGACTTTCTTCCCTGTGGCCATCCTAGAGAAGAGCAATTATTCTGAGATTGCTAGGAGAATGTGAAGTTTTTCCTCCCCATGGTAAATCCTTGTGTTGTATAAATATAATCTAACTCTAAATAAGAAATGTCACATCAGTAGTGCTGGAGGGGGAACACCAAAACGTATTTGAGAATAATAGCCATGAACTAGCAGAAGTAGCCCTGGGCTGGTTTTCTTAGACCAATATCCACCAGACAACAAAGACAGATATAAAGGATGCTCTGTAATGTAAAATTGGCCTGGTTCCTGAGCATAATGTAAAACTGAGACTACTAGGAAAGTAAACTTCCCCATCGGGAAGGAGCTGCAATTTTGCAGAATAGTAAAACAACTTGTCTTCTGTTTGTGTGTCTTTCAGGCTGGAGCAGGAAATACAAACGCTCGAATGCGAAGAGTCCCAGATATCAGCCAAAGAACAAATCATCCTAGAGAAACTAAAGGAGACTGAGAAATCCTTCAAGGACTTGCAGAAGGTGAATATACCAAGTAGAATTTCTCTTAAGTCACACCCAAGGAGCAAGCCTCAGAAAAATGATGCCAGCTGGAGGCTAGTCTGAACTACATACTCTGTGAAATGAGGGCAGGCATAAAGCCCGCTTCCTAGCCCTGAAACCAAGAGTAACCTGTTTATTCTTTCTTGTTTTCTCTTCTTCTTCTTCTTCTTTTTTTGTGGTACTGGAGTTTGCACTCAAAGCCCCCTTGCCCAGCAGGCACTCTACCACAAGAGCCACATTTCCAAACCCTTTTCTAACTTTAGTTATTTTTCAGATAGATCTTCTAGTGTGGCCTGTGGCTAGCTTTGGATGACAATCCTCCTCCCTCCGCTTTCTTTGTGTGGGGGGCCAGCTTACCTACTAGGAGACATCAAGAAGACTTATCAGCTAGGTGCTGGTGGCTCATGTCTGTGATCCTAGCTACTTAGGAGGCTGAGATCTGAGGAGCTCGGTTCAAAGCCAGCCCAGGCAGGAAACTCTGTGAAACTTTTACCTCCAATAAATTACTCAAAAAAGCCAGAAGTGGCACTGTGGCCCAAGTGGTGGAGGGCTCACCTTGAGCAAAAGAAGCTCAGGCACAGTGCTTAGGCCCAGAGTTCAAGCCCCAGGACCAGGGGGAAAAACAAAAAGACTCATTAAATAAATCCCATTTACCTGCTGTACATATCCCCCTGCCTCATGGAAGGTCTTCTGTTGGATTGAAGAATTTTTAGCCCAGTTTCTATTAAACATGAAGCACATGCCCAGTGGCTTTAATTATACTTAGCTTTGTGAGTCTTTCCTTTATAAATGGCCAGAGTTGACACTGTATGAAAAGGACACAAATTCTAGGTAGAAAGAATGTGAAGACAAGGATTTTGCTGCCTGAAAAATGAGTAATACCACACAGTAATGAGCAGGGAACCTGTAAATCCCCTGTCTCCTTAGTACCCCCAGTGATACAAAAACTGTCCATCAGGAGGCTGAGGTCTTGAGTTTCGAGGGAAGCCAGCCCACACAAAAGAAAGCACATGAGATTCTTACCTTCAATTAATCAGAAGACAGCCAGAATTAAAGGCATGACCCAAGGGGCAGAAAGCCAGGCTTGAGTGAAAAAGCTAAGGGACAGCTGAGTTCAGGCCTCAGTGCCAGCCTAGTGAAATTGTAAGAGGGGATTTTCCTAGTATCACTTCTCTAACATAAACATGGCTATTTCCTGGGTCATTCGAATGCATCTCTCAATAAATTGAAATTCAGTAGAAAATGGGAACGGTAAATACTTAACTGTTTCTCTAAATTTGTGGGTCCCAATCGAATTTCCTAGAAGACAACTGAGTATGGGGCTTTTCCAGCACAGTTCAATGTGAGGCCTGGGCCTGAGGGAAGGGCAGTTAAAGGGATGAGGGATCGATTGTGTCCCACCTGTACAGTAATGCTCTGCCCTGCTTTTCTTTCCACAGAGCTTCTCCACTGCGGATGGAGGTAAGTGCGCTCCGCCCCATCTATGATGGATATTTTCCTCTTGATCTTGTCTGCTTAGCGGGTCTCATTCACATAGGCTTACCAAGAGACATGACATATGACTTGGTAAGGGAATTGTAGGCATGGGGCAGCATGGCAAGGCCCAGGAGGCCCACATTCCTGGCCTCACTGCCACAACTGTTTATTGACTTGCTCCTTCCATTAGTTCTTGAAGGCTCACTGCCTGGGCCTTTCTTGAAAGCAGCTCAGCAAAGATCTGTGCTGAGGTCATGACCAGATTGGAATCAGGCACCTTGCGGAAAGGAGCTGGGTTGTCCTGGTGACTAGATTGCACCACACATCAGATCATTCAGTGTTTAGGACATTCTTCTAAGGCCTCTGGTGTTTTCCTTTTTCTTTCTCTCTTCCACTTCATCCTTTCCTTCTATCCCTATTTCTCTCCTTTCTCCCTTCTCTTCTTCCCTTCTTCCCTTCCTCTTTCCTTCTTCCTTCCTGTCTTTCTTCTTTCAGACACGAATTTTTTTGAACTGGGAGAAGAGAATCTATGACAGTTCTTGCTACAAGAAAAACAAGTGATAGAAGAAGATGAGACTTGTAGAGGAGACACATGTTTTGAATTTTGAGGGTGGAACATGAACTAAGGGGGTCACCTTGGGTATTGGGGTGTTGCATGAAGAGGAGAACATGTGTCTACCTGGTCAGCAGGAATGCACCACTGGGTTGTACTGGGGATGGGACACTGACCCACATGCACCCCACATACTGAAGAGATCATATTGTCACATTCTGTATGGTTCTCTCTCTCTCTGTCTCTGTCTCTCTGTCTCTGTCTCTGTCTCTGTCTCTGTCTGTCTCTGTCTCTGTCTCTGTCTCTGTCTCTGTCTCTCTCTCTCTCTCTCTCTCTCTCTCTTTCTTTCTCTTTCTCTCTCTCCTTTGCACACCAAGACCCCACCTGGACTTCTTTCTAATAACTAGGAGAGAGAAGGGACCTGAATTTCCCTCTGAGTTGGGGGTGTGGGGTCGTAGTCTGACGTAACAAGCAGAATGGAAAGTACATTATACACTCTCACCACCAGCCCTCATCGTTTGCACCCTGAACTGTCATTTTGCCTTCTCACTGTTTTCCCCTGCTTCCTAAGCATTCATAGAGGTTGAAGCATCTTAATCATCACTCATAGGGAAGAAAGTTGCCCCTGACTCCATCTTCCGTGTTTGGGAGGATGTGAAATTCTTAGGGAGCCCAAAGAGGGGTTTTCCTGGTCTCACCTGCCACCCTGGCTTTTGATTCCTGCCACCTGTGGTTCTTACCACAACACACCAACTGGTAAAGAGAAGCATCTGAAGGAGAGAATAGAACACATGCTTCCAAGAATGCAATGAGGGTAATGTAATAGCCTGAGGGTAAGAAGCACATCCTACTTGAAAGCCTCTAGACTATTTTTTTTCATTTTTTGTTTCAAAAGCTTAGTGCTGTCAAACTCTCTTAGAATCTATCAACGGTTGCTACTAAGCATTAACAAGAAATTCATATAGAACAATAATGGCTTGGGAAATCTCAGTTTCTGAGACATTTCTGATTACACCATCTAGGTCTGACTTGGATTGCTCTCACTGTGTAGATGCTACCGATAATCAACCAAGCACCGCCCATGTAGGAGGAGACAAGAAGGTTTGGAAGTGCTGCTTGTTATCCCTCATGTTGGTGTATCATGTTGTTATCCCTCATGATTGGACTTTGGACCACTCCCTAATGATGTATTGAGGAAGATTCCCTGGCCATTTTTGTGCCACTCTCCATTTGCTTATCTCTTAGCAGAGGACAGATAGCCCAGCCCTCCAAGGACCATGGCCATGGAGCTTATAGGCAGTGAGTGCTGGGGAGGGGCACCTGTATCACCTTCTCATCTGTCTGGAAACTGTCACCCAGAAGAGACTGAGACATAAATCCTAAATCACAAGTGCTTTTAGGTGCTGAATCTAACTGTGGCTCTTGCTATCTGTGACCTCCAGTGATTCTATTATGCATAGAACTTACCAGACATGCAAGAGACTAGACTGTGAGCTCTTACTTGATCTTCATGGCTTGAGCTTCCATCTTGCTTGAATGCAGAAAGGCAGATTCTCTGACACCACAGATTTTTGGAAATTGTCCTTCTAGTCCGAGATTATTGCTTTGTCTTCCTATGGACTGCTGTCACCAAACTGTCTCTACCTTTCAAGACTGGCCTCCCTCAGACTGTGCTCTCTCTGGTTCTGCCTTGTTTGAGTTGAGACACAGCCTTCCGTAGCGCCCCACAGTGAGAGTAGATGCATGTCTGCAATCTAGGTTCGGGAGTCAATGGAAGGTCAATTCAACAACATAGAAGGTCATTTTCAACTTCAGACATGTGGCTATTCTCAGAGCTCTTGATTCAAATCCAAACCCATCTGCAAGGGTCTTCAAAGGCTTTTTTGCAGTCGTCTTCCAACTCACCATCATTTCAAAGGTCTGGCTTCATTTCTTATACAATATGCCCTTCAACCATGTCCAGGATTCAAACTAAGGACATAAATACTGAGAGAGTGAAAGTAGCCTGAAATGTTTTCCAACCCAAGATCGGCTTGCCAAATCCTTAAACCCTATTCATTCTTCCCAAATGGTTGATGTGGAAAAGTTCATTCTCTTAAAGGAACTCTACCTTTTCTCTAAGAATATAGTGATCTGCTATCAGTATATTCCGATGGCTTAGGCTCAGGTGAATTGGTGAATGATCTGGTTGGTGCAGAGCATCTATTTATAGTCCTCTTCAACAGGAAATCAGAAAAAAGAAAGAAAGAAAACTGCCACTGCTACAGCAGTATCAACAGGAGTAAAAAAAAAAAAGGGGGGGGGAGGCAGGTATGGAGATATGGAGGAAGCAGAGGCTACAGAACTGGTGGGTGCTGGGAGGAGGAAAAGGAGGAGTTAAGAGCGCCATGAGCATTACTTGTAGCAGTGAGCCCAGCGTTGTAGTATAAGAGAAGCTGGTGAACAGTGATACGGGGTCCACTGGGGGCATGCTGGAGTGCACAGTTAGATGTCATCACTGATGAGTTCCGGGATTCTTTGACTTGGTTGTGATATATGGAGCCCAGCTCTCCAGAATCTTCCTACTTCACTTTCCCACTTCTCCATGGAAGATGCCCAGATTCTTCTTGACTTGCTCCAGGGTTTCCTTTTCTCTTCTGATAGTGTAGTATGCCTGCTAGTGTTTGTGCAAAGTGAAAGGCCTCCCTCCTTTGCACAGCAACACTTCCTGTTGCTGTCAGTCAGCAAATGATGAGTTCACTGAGTAGTGTTTCTGTCTGAAACCTAGCCTGAAGTGTTGAACTTATGGGGTAAATTCTGGAGTTTGTTTCAATGCGTATAAAATTGGTCTTTTGAATGCGTAGGGCACAGCTCCATTTCCAATTCAGCTGTACTGTCTATTATACAATTTTTAATATGTTGTTCCATTTTTGGTCAATCTCAAGTTGTTAAAGCCTCTTATTGTCCCATCTCCTTCTTCTCTTCACCCTCTGAACTCATTGTCTTAGACTCTAGAACATTCTGATGACTCTTCCCATGCCCAGAGCAGTCCTGGGGCTTGAGCTCTCTGGCCAGGATCCCTCCTGCCTCAGCTACTCTGCTGAATACGAGTCACTGGGCAAATGCTGGGCTTTGTTAACTGGGATCCTCCTGTTCAGCAGCCACCTCAGCAGTCCATTGTGTAGGGAAGACAAGCTGCTGTCTCGACTGTCAACCCATTGGGTCTCCTAACACTGAGCCCAATTGTACTCCCTGTTCTCTGCTACCAGATATACTAAATTACACTTCGTCCCAGCTCCCCAACCTGTCAATCCTCTATTCACCAACAGCAGAAATGTCGCTTGAGAAGGAGGGGACCAGCAGAGCAGCTGGTAAGTCCTGGGGAACACTTTGGTTTTGAGACCAGGACTATCCAAGGGGCTTTCTCTGAGCTTGATTAATGACATGAGTGCTCTGATATTCTTATCTCTGGAGCCCTCTCCTTCCTAAGCCCGACCTCAGATACAGCATGTACAGAAGCCACAAAAGGTTGGCACTAGCCCTTGATCTCACTGAAGACCAAAGAGAAGGGAATTTTGAGGAAATAATCAAGTCTTTTACTTCCAGCTTCAGGAGACTCTTGTGATTGTGATTCTGGTCTTTGTAGCTGTGTTTACTCTTAATCTGTACTGTGCCTTGTATTTTTCTTATTGGAGTTGCACAAATTGAAGCTAATGAGACAGAAGCTGGGTGGAGAAGATTTTCAAACATATGAGTTCATTGCAAGAATCCTTTGGGAATTGTTTGTATATTATGGATATATATTTCCAAGTCTCCTCAATCCTGAAATTGCTTCTTAGTTTCTGTGGTATATTGGAGGGGAAGGGTTAGTAGCAAATGAAAGACTATTTGTTTCTTGCTAATTTTTCTGACAATGATGGATCCTTTAAAATAATACATTTATGAAGATAGAATTCAAAGGCAGCCAGGCAGCCATGCACAGATCTGTGCTTCTGAAATCAGAAGGATACAAGTATTTCTATACCAGAAATACATCGAGAATCAGGGTTTAAATAGAAAAAAAACCCACAAACATACACACATACAACTGGAATTTCCTAAAATTGCACAAATTCCTAAAATTAAGTTTTGTACTATCTGCTCTAGGTAAGTTTTTGTTTAAAATAAATTGAGTAATGACATGTATACAATTGAATAATTATTAACATTTGTGTCAGTAGAAATCTTTCCTATAGGTCAACTTGAATATTTTTATGAGGGAAATAAATCCCTCCTTATTTTAATATTAGAGTAAAGGAAAATCAACATAGCTATCATATCTGTCATGTTCACAGATTAAATGTACATGTCTATATCTTAGCATAGAAACTCACAGACTTACATACAGACTCACAGAATTCTAGGGATGAACAGAACTGGCAGTAGTATCTGGCCAGACCTGGGCTGGATCTGTATATTCCAGGATAGTTAGATATAGAATGAAGGAACTATAAACCTATAAACCAAAGCTGTACTACAAAGGACCCACATACTCCACATACTGGCAGTCATTTATACTAGGGGGCCTTTTTTGTTTTGTTTTGTTTTGGTTTTCTGGGTAAGTCGTGGGCCTGGGCGCTTTCCCGCAGCCCTTCAGCTCATAGTGAACCACCGCACCACCTCTGGTTTTCTGGTGATTTATTGGAGATCAGAGTCTCACGGGCTTTCCTGCCTGGGCTGGCTTTGAACCTCAATCCTCAAATCTCAGCCTCTTGAGTAGCTAGGATTACAGGCGTGAGCCACCAATGCCCAACCAGGGGGTCTTTATGAGTGTGCCAAGATGTACTTATGAGGTCAACTTGGGTATCAGCAATGGAACTCACAAACCTTCCCACTTGTTTAACTAGAGACTTGGGTGCTGATGACTTGGTAGTTGTGGGTAAACAGCTTCCCAGCTCCTCTCCACAAGTTCTTGTACCTCAAAGACATGTGATGTGATCTCATTAAGGAGTCAGCCTGTGAATGGGGAAGGACAGGGTATGTGAATTAATCTTAAAATCTAGGAAAGGAATTTGAGCAGCACTGATCCTCAAGGAATGTAAACTTCAAGAGGATATATTGATATGATCAGTGCTGTGTAAAGGAGACTCCATATACTACTACATCCTCACCCTTTATATTTGAAGATGCTGCAGATGAATAGAGAACCAAACAGCAAATGCATTTTTAAAGTGTAATGTGATCAGAATCTCATTTACATATATTTTTCTACTTTTATTTGTTATTTGCATATGTGCATCTACTGTGGAAATATATGCAAGCAAAGCTATGCGAGAAATCAGATTTCATGTGTTAACTACTTTGTCCAGGCTGCCTTTTGGAATGGGGAGTTCAGATTCATTATCAACGATGGCTAATAGTGACTAGAATGTGTGTAGCATACCCATCAATGGCACTTATCATTAGGATTCTCTTGGATGTAATCCATCTTGCTTTAGGAATGTCCTTTGGGAAATTTACACAACCTGAGGACTGTTTGTATGGCACTATAATGACAGAAATTCTGGTGGCTTGGTGTTTTAAAGGCTTAGATTCTATATAAATGGACTTATTTAGAATCATTGCTTTTCAGAAGCAGGAAGCCTATTCCAATCCCTTATCTAAACACAGAAGCCCTGCTTTCGCTGTCACACATTATAGTCATGCCTCTGTGAGCAAATCTCAACCTCCTTTCAGACTGCCTACTCTGAGAGTTGGTTCCAGCTGTTGAAATATACTTCCTGATGGAGGTATTATTTGTCTGTCCCCATCTTCCACCTGCTGGTACTTATCCTGCTCCTGGAACTGCTCAGAACAAGTCTGTTCTGAGCTTATCTTCCTAGATCCTTACTTTTCCCCTAAGGCTAAGCAGTGCCCAGCCTCTTGTGCTTATCCTGGGTTGATGGGATAGCTTTGAGACACTCTGCATCACTCCCCACTTTGTCTCTATTCTTCCTAAAATGTGGTGCTCAGTGTACTTGAGGTAAACCAATCACACCCCTCCAAAGAAAAATATTATGTGACACCATAGGCATGTAGCTGACCCCACGGGTCCTGTGGCCTTTAGTTTCCACTTCTACATTAGAACCTCAGCTTTGGTGGTACAGTTGCTCCTGCTCAGCTCAGCATCTGTCCCAAGCCAAGCATGGTATCTGAATGCTCCCAGTGGAAACATGCAGTCTGTCCCACCAATTGTTCCAGTACTTTTTCACCTGTTCACACACATAAACACAACCTACAAAATTCTTTTATTTCTGAACCAAAAGACAAACATAAGAGTGAGGTATGCACCTTTCTGCCTTTTGTCAACTTGAGATGACTGATCTATTTCTTCTCATTAGATTGTATCTCCGGAGCATTGGCGGTCTCCATACCAGGTAGGGAAGATGGGAAGGGAGTGAGGTCATAGCATTTGAGGCACTGAGCTCTGGTGTTGTTGTCTCCTACTTCAAAGAGCAGTCCCCCCACCTCCCCATCCTGTGTTTACATATTATATTTCTACATCTGATTCCATTTGAAGCATCTAAAGAGTAGTCATTGTTTTTCACCCCTTCACTGATAGAAATATTACATGTTGGAACCAAAAGTGCCACATGGCGC
The DNA here is from genome assembly GCF_024711535.1 of Dipodomys merriami. Classification (NCBI taxonomy): domain Eukaryota; kingdom Metazoa; phylum Chordata; class Mammalia; order Rodentia; family Heteromyidae; genus Dipodomys; species Dipodomys merriami. Next base: position 26,819,600 of record NW_027202382.1, read on the forward strand.
TAGATAGCCGTAAGTCAGGACATGATCACTTACAGGACATGATCACTCGACCAGTAATGGGTTCTGGTGATTGCCCTAACCACTAAAGCATATTTTTCTCTCACTTTCATGGGAATACAAGGTCTTTGTGATGATCTAGACATACTACACCTCTAGTAGTACTAATCTTTCTAGAGATTAGGCAAATCTTGAACGGCAATGAAAATGAGATTCATCTGTATTGTTTCTGTCTGATTATCCCATACCAGTACCTGGTAGTCTTGTTGGAACTTAATTCTAGAATTTAGCAGCCCAGGCTGCCACACTCCTTCTGTGGAGTTTAGAAATTCTTCCTTGTTTGGGGGATGTTTAATTTAATTTTTGTGCCAGTTCTGGGGCTTGAACTCAGGGCCTGGGTGTTGTCCCTGGGCTTTTTGTGCTTAAGGCTAGCGCTTTACTACTTTGAGCCTTAGCTCCTTAGAGATAAGAGTCTCATGGACTTTCCTGACCAGGCTGGCCTTGAACCACAATCCTCAGATCTCAGCCTCCCAAGCAGCTAGGATTACAGGCATTAGCCACTGGCACCTGGCCCTCATTTTTATTATTTTTCTTTTTGTGCTGGTCCTGGGACTTGAACTCAGGGTCTGGGTGCTATTCCTGAACTTTTGTCCAAGGCTAGTACTCTACCACTTGAGCCATGGTCCTGTTTCTGGTTTTCTGGTAGTTTATTGGAGGTAAGAGTCTCACGGATTTTCTGCCTGGGCTGGCTTCAAAACACCATCCTCAGATCTCATCCTCTTGAGCAACAAGGATTACAGGAGTCAGCCACCAGCACTCAACCTCTCATTTTTATTTTTAAAAGCAGAACTTTGAGTGGTCAGTCTGTAGCACCTTTCCTGGCACCCAAACTCTTGAAATACAACTAACAATAAAGGAACTGGGACCCTGAGCCCAAAGCAGTTAGAGTCTTCTTAGCCATGGGCACTTGGTGACCTTCTAGTGTTCTCTACTCATCAGAATTTCACTCATTTCCCAGGGATATTCTTTCTGGCACTTTTCAGTCTGGCAGCTATTTTTTATGACCAAAGAAGGATTGAAGCAAAATCAGATATGAGAAGCTGGGTATTTTTTTTGTTATTCATCAGCATCATGGATTCACCAACTTTTTTTAAACAATGAAATTGTATTATTTTACAGACCTGGATGTTTGAAATCCAGGTTCGGTGTTCTTGATGATGATATGGGATCCTTGTGAGCCCCGTGAATAAGAGCCTATTCTGTGCCTCCTCCTTGCTACATAAAGGATAGTGTAACTTTTATTTAGCTATTTACTTTTAGTAATAGGATTTTTAATTGATACCCGATAATTATGTATCTTCATGGGGTGTAATGTGATAATTCAATATATGGATACAATGTGTACTGATGACATCAAGATAATTAGTGCTTACATCTCTGTCATTTTCTTGTACTGAGAACCTTTGAACACCTCTCTTCTAGCTCCTTATCATATGTATGAGAAGTTATTCGAAGCTAGAGGCACCCTACCATGCTGCTGTGAAATACTAAGGTATTCAATGAAATTTTAATCACTGGTTTTCCACATGAAAGGGAAAATCTACTCTGAATTTCCTCGTTTTTATTGTTTATATCATAACAAGCAATTTTACATGTCCAACATTAAGAGCAGCTTGACCATACACACACACACACACACACACACATTATCTTATGATGATCAGTGGGACAAGACTATACGTGTGTGGTTTTATTCAATAAGCATTCATATTGCTTGTCCATCAGGTAGCAGGTTGCAGTGCCAGCTACTAGAGATTCCTTACTGGATGATTCTAGCTAAGCTTCTTCTGTAATGGGTGACAGTCATGATCTGCATGGCTACCACTCTTCTGCTATTCTTTACACACCACTGACTCATGAACTATACAAAATGTTCATATCACTACAAAATACTAAAGCCGTACATATGATACCCGGAAGTGGGGTGTGACCTGGGTAGGATGTAGGCCAGAAAAGCATGCTCTTATACTTTATATGGGCCCTGGTCCTCTTCTCATGCCCACAGAAAGTCAAAGGAAAAGTCTATGTCAAGTGACAGAATTAACAGTGATGGAATTTACCATCCGTCTGGGATGCAGTCTTGTTTTGTATGTTCTTGGACTGATTCTGAAATGCAATCATGCCCATTGTTTTCTTCCTTAACTGTATCCTGCTTCCTCTTCTGTTGACGACTCACAGCCCTAACAGTTACTTTCCGTTTGCAAAAGGTAGAAATAACAGGGTACAGGGGCTGGAAAGGTGACTCAGTGGTAGAACGCTTGCCTTGCATGCCTGAGGCCCTGGGTTCGATTCCTCAGCACCACATAAGCAAAATGAAAAAAAAAAAGCCAGAAGTGGTGCTGTGGCTCAAGTGGTAGAGCGCTAGCCTTGAGCTGAAGAGCTGAGGGACAGTGCCCAGGCCCAGAGTTCAGGCCCCACAACCGGACCCAAAAAAAAAGAAATAACAGGGTACAAAGGAGGGTATATGAGGGCGGTCCTAACTTCCCCTGAGAACTATCCCTCTGAACTCCAGAGCTCTGGGGCCACAGCAACTTCTCTTCTTGAAACTCACACCTTTGCTTTTTGGCAGGTATCTTCTCCAAGGGCATTACATTCTTCTCCACACTTGACTGTTTAGAACCTATATGCTAGAAATATCAACCCCACTGAAGTGCTTTACTCCTTCAATAGGGCTCCCCCCACCTGATGAAAGACCTACAAGGGCATTAGAACCAAACCGAGGAAAGCAGAGGATAGAAGTGAAAAGCACCCACCACAGCAGTCATCGGTTATTTATTCTTCATTAATTAAATGAATATGTCACTCAACTGTCCCACTAGATTACTAGAAGGAATGTTTTATCTACTCTACTCTTACTGATGTCAGTGTGGAATGTGTACAAGTCGGCTATTAACTGTATCATTTAACAAAAACACACTTCCAAACTCCAGTCAGTCTAGCGACGAAACTTCCATTGAACTGCCTGGTGTCCTTAGTCCCCTTCTCCAGATGGTTCCTCTTGGAGATTTTGGAGATGTTTTCTTCATGTGCTTTTGCTTAGGATCATGGAGCTCCTGCAGAGGCTCTTTGGCTCTTTGAGGGGCACTCCAGAAAGGCCCCCTCTTTGAAGGAGACCAACAAGAGGGGAAAAAGATGATGAGAGTCTGAACACTGGTAAACATATATTATATATGTGTATGAAAGTAACATAAGGAAACTCGCTTAAAATCATTTTCAGAAAAAAGAAGAAAGCCCCTATTTTTTATTTTCTTATAAGATGAGCAAAAGTATGAGTTCCATTTGTGCTTCCCAAGCAGAGTCTTCAGGTTCCTTTAGCTAGGTCGGCCTGAGCGAAGCTTGATGTCAAAGGAGAACTGGACTGTTCTTGGTGGTTGAAGATGAAATCATACAAGAAGAAAGAGGTTTTGGGCACCAGAAAACATAAGAGGTTTAAAAATTGTACAGATGCAGGGGCTGGGAAGATGGCTCAGTGGTAGAGCACTTGCCTTGCATGCCTGAGGCCCTGGGTTCGATTCCTCAGCACCACATAAGCAAAAAGAAAAAAGCCAGAAGTGGCGCTGTGGCTCAAGTGGTAGAGCGCTAGCCTTGAGCTGAAGAGCTGAGGGACAGCGCCCAGGCCCAGAGTTCAGGCCCCACGACTGGACCCAAAAAAAAAAAAATTGTACAGATGCAGACCTGGGCATTGGTGGCTCAAATCTGTAATCCTAGCTTCTCAGGAGGCTCGAGAGCTGAGGATTGCAGTTCAAAGCCAGCCTGGACAGAAAAGTCCATGAGATGCTTATTTCCAGTTACCCACCAAAGAATTGAATGTGGAACTGTGTGGAACTGCATTAGTCTTGAACCCAAAAGCTCAGGGACTGCACCTAGGCCCTGAGTTCAAGCCCCAGGTCCAGCATGAGCTCACATACACACAACTATACAAACCCAAAACTATTATTTGGGCTGGAGGTATAGCTCAGTGTTAGAGCACATGTTTGAGATACACAAAACCCTAGCTCCAAAAAGAGGAAAGGAGGAAAGCAGGGGGGAGGGAAGGAAGGAAAAGAGCAAAAATATTGAATTAAACTAAGTTTTATTGTCCTACTGGTTCATATCCATCCTGATTCACAGTTTGCTGTATTACTGGCTGAGAACTGAAGCAAAATATAAATACTTGCTTATAACATATTTAAGATAAGTCAGCTCCTATATAGTTTCCAGAATTATTAAATAAAATTCTCAGAGGTGTAAGTCAGAGTTTTGTTGTTGTTGTGTAGTTGTTTGACAGAGGGTAAATTTTGCCCCTACTTTTTCTTTAAAAAAAAAGTTTTAAGGGGAAGGGAAAGAACAAAAACAGTAGGACAAAGGGTGAACCAGTTCAGCAGTGATACTCACTAAACGCTATGTTGGAAATGAACTATATAACTTGGCAGGGACGGGTAAAACTGTGTTTATCATCCTCAAGTAATTGTACAAAGGGGTTTCAATTCAACATAGCAGTTTGTGAGAACAATGCGTACTGATCAGTGTCAGTCCTTTCATTATGCTTTCCCATCTCTCTCAGACCACCCATCCCCCTCAATTTACCTGGTTCCATTTTCACATATAGTCAGAGTTTCTTAAAGGGTTCTCCTAGAACTACTGGGCAAATGAGAGTAGATGTAGAAAGAGAGAAGAGAGTAAATGCAGAAAGGAATTGGGGTCACATGCCTGAGGAACCTGTGGATCCTTTGAAGCTTTTTGTTTTATTTGGAGGAAAACTGCATATGGATATTGAATTTTATAGCAAAAACATCAGAATTTATTATAAAAGTATACTATAATGCTTAAAATATTCTGTACTATTGTAGAACTAATACATGTAAAATATGTAAATATAAACTCACATATGTAACCCTAAAGAAACTAAGCCATCAGAAGTGATCCAGTCTCAGAGCCAAATCACATTTAATATGGGTTAAAAACCACAGAACTCCCCCCTCAGATTACATGTGTGTGTGTGTGTGTGTGTGTGTGTGTGTGTGTGTGTGTGTGTGTGTGTGTGTGTGTGTGCCAAGCATGGTGATGTACATGTTTATGGACCCAGCTCTCAGAAAACTAAGGCATGAGGATCATGAATTCCGGACTACATAATGAGTTCAAGGCCAGTCATCTGGAGATCCTGTCTCCAGATAGACAGATCCCTAGCTGGGTATAGATATGTAGAAGAATTTGGTTCTTTATCTGTTTTATTTTGAGGGTTTTTTTCCTAAAGGAGAGTAAAAGACACCCCCACTAAGTAGTAGTTCTCAGATTCTCTTTTCTTTCTTTCAGGTCTTACTCTCTCCAACATATTATTTATCACCACAAAATGTTGCTCCTCTATCCATATCCCACAAAGGTTTTATTCTTTCTGCCACTAAACTCATTTTTCATGTAGATGAACAGAACCTTTCCAACATTGAACTCCTCACAAAAGGAGGCTGGTCTGTCTAGCCTCTGATGCCAGGAGCAGACAGAGGGAAAATGAAATTGGGCATTAGGGTGGTGGAGAAAGGGCAATTGGACCAACAATTCCATTGGTTGGCAGAAGGGAAGAGGCATTTCATAACATTCCCATGCTAATAATGTGTACCCAATCACAGATGGTTATAAAAATAAAATATTTTGTTCCATGTTCTGTACATTAGTGTGTCATTTTGTTCATATATCTTTGGATGTTTGAGATAACTGATATTGAGATTGACATGACTGTTATTGTAACTACAAACCAACAATCATTATTGATTTCTTTGTTTATGTTCTGTGAGTGCACTTATAGTGATAAGATACCATATTTTGATCCCCAAACTGCTTTTTAGTATGTGTATATTTCAAGAACAGGCTTTTGGAGTCCAGGCAAAAACATAAACGTTTGTTCTGTTTCTCTGATGGCACATATTGTGTGGAAAACCATAAAATAATGGAGACAAACATTTGCTTTGCCAGCACAGTCTGCATGTGAGCACAGACACTTCTGTGGCAAATATTGGTTAACTTTCCCCAATGTTGCCTGCTCAAGTGAAATCTTCAATGTATATTGTAGAAATCAAGCTGTGGGTCTTGCTTTTCAATCTTTGTAGTGAAGTGTTAACTGAACAGATTGGATCTTCTGTCATAGCCAATGAAGCAATCTTGTTGCTGCTTTTTAAAAATTTAATTTCTGTGTGTACTTTTCATAGTTGTCGTTTTACACAAAGTATTTATGACTGTATTAAGACAGTCAAATTAGATTCTTCCAGTAGTAGCATTGGCTTCACAAGTGTATATGTGATGGGGCTGGGAAGGTGGCTCAGTGGTAGAGAGATTGCCTTGCACGCATGAGGCCCTGGGTTTAATTCCCTAGCACCACATAAGCAAAAAGGAAAAAAAGCTGGAAGTGGCGCTGTGGCTCAAGTGGTAGAGCGCTAGCCTTGAGCTGAAGAGCTGAGGGACAGCGCCCAGGCCCAGAGTTCAGGCCCCACGACCGACAAAAAAAAAAAAAAAAAAAAAAAAGAACAAGTGTATATGTGAAGTACTTAGTATAGAATGGGTTATAGGTAGATGCTGGCAGAGTAGGAGAACCATAGAGAAAAGGCAGGAAGTAAACCTTCAAATTATCTTTTAAAAAAATGTTTATGATGCTGTCAAATCAGTCCCACAAATACTGATCCTACTGGGTAGACATTGTTGTGTTGCCTTAGACAAACTCTTCAGTCTCTGAACAGAGGGCTATAACAGAGCTGGGAGAGTAAAAGGAAGCGTATGGGAGAGGGAATAGTTGACCTTGGCACTGATGAATGAATCCTATTTAAAAGTCAAAAGGAGGGCATTTCAGAAGGACATCTTAAAATCAGGAAATATTTAAATATCGAGTGGTGTTATTTGATTGTACTTGAGAGAGAAAAGCTCATGTGGATCTCCCTCACACAGGTTGTAGATACTCATGAAGGGTTAAGGATTTGGGCCATGATAAGCAGATATATGCTCAAGAGTCTAGAACTCTGCCAGTGGAGAAAAATGAAAAGCAGTCTAGGCCAAGGGACTCCAGGCACCAAAAGATGCTAAGGAGCAACCTCAGAATAGTGAGAAATTTTAGCCTGATCAAAATGTACAGAGAAGGAGAGGCTATGAGTGAAGGTTGGAAAGCAGGGTTATATCCCAACCTGAGGAGTTTGGTGTTTATCTGAAATAGACAAGAACCAACAGAAGGTTCCTGAGAAAGGTGGAGAGCACAGGCTTACAGGCCCAGCAACTTCCTCTACAAACGGCCAGGTTGTAAGCATGTTAGACTTTCTGGACCACAGAGGGTGTCTATCATGTATTCCTTTTTTTCTTCCTCTTCCCCTATCCTTCCATTCCTTTTCTCTTTCTTTACCTTTTGTCTTCCTTTCCTCCTTGTTTTACAACCTTTTAAAAATGTAAAACTCATTCTTTTTCTTCTGCCCCTACAATAAAAAAAAAAAAAAGCTCCAGGAGGGAAAACGAGAAAAGTGAAGGCAGGAGTGACATTGTCCAAAAAAGACATGTACTCATTACCTGATTTAGGAAATGGTAACTCTGTATACCAGCTTAATGATAACAATAAAAATGATAGATTTTTAAAAATCAGAGCTCCAATCTTCTGTAACTAGGATGGGAAGAGAGATTGTCAGGTAAAGCCTGAGACAGGGCTGTTATGTTAAGCTGAGGAAGGCCTGGGAAACATGGGGAGGAAACGGATGAGGATCTCAAAGCAGAATTAACTCTTCCTAATGATTGCTTAGTTATGAGGTATTAGAAAGAAAAGGACAAAGCAGGTATGATTTTGAGTCTTCAAAATTGAGGGACTAAGAAGTGGTGCTGGTGCTATTATTTAACACCAAGACTGCAGGAGAGATTTCAGAGAAGATGGAATCACTTTGAAGGTGCTAAGTCCAGTGTCTGAGCATCATCCAGGTAAAGGGTACCTGCAGCTTGGTGCCTTTGTGGGTCAGGGACCATTTCTTCCCATCCACAATGTGTACCATACAAGGAGCCTATGAGGGAACAGTCATGGAATACTAAAGTGTCCCAAGTCTATAGGACAGGAAAGAACTGGTCTTTAGGAACACCAGACTGGCAGTATGTCTCAGGAAGAACTGGAGAGGATGAGACTAGATAGTCCAGGAGTAAAGGAGCGCCTCACATTGGGTAGTAGCAACGAGACAGAAAAAAGACAGCAGGTGGAAGAGAGAGGGATGGGACAGAATTGCAAGGATGTGGTACTCTATAGGTAGAAGAAGAAAGGCCTTCTACAATATTGTACTCAGACTCCAGTGTCACAGATGCTGCTGCTTCTGTCTTATCCTTTTGTGGTCCTCCCTGACTGAACTACTCAGGACGTGTAATGCAAACTGTTTCCATATCTTTGCAGTGTTTATACAAATCCAGTTGTGTGGCGCATGTAGATAGCTGTGTCCTGTCCCACTGGTAAAAACCTTGGCATATTCTCCATTAACAGGAAAAGGAAATATAGAAGAAAAAATAAGAGAGCACTTGATAAAAGAGTTAAAAATGTTGGGTGTTTTTTGTTTGGTTTTGTTTTTATTTGAACTGGTACACATCTTAACCTAGGACTTTAAAATTGTATATATTTCCAGAAAACCCTCCATCAAGGTAAATTTGCATGTTGCCAGCCTTCCTGTAATTCTTTCTACCTAGGTCTGAAGTCTCTTGTGGCCTTACTGTAGCAGGTCTTCCTTAGTAGCATGACTGCTGTTGAGATACAGTGACTGTGTACATCTGTCTTCCCAGTGCATTAAGCTACTGTGTTAAAATACATATAGAGCCGCCTCTGTCCACAATGTGCACCGCACGCTAACACCCAGGATGCTTGGTGGTTAGAATAGAAAGGGCACAAGACCATTTCTTTTTGTCTGTTTGGCAATTAACCATTCACTGGCTTTTTTTTGTTGTAACATGCACTTCCTTTCTCTTGTTTTCATTCAAGCTGTGTACGCCATGGAAATTAATGTGGAGAAAGACAAACAAACAGGAGAGACCAAGATTCTCTCTGCATCTGCCATTGGCCCAGAGGGGGTGCATCAGAGAGGAGTCAAAGTCTATGACGATGGTACCAAAGTAGTATATGAGGTGCACTCAGGAGGCACCATAGTAGAAAATGGAGTGCACAAATTAAGCGCAAAGGATGTTGAAGAGCTTATTCAGAAAGCTGGACAATCAAGCTTAAGAGGAGGGTACATGTCAGAAAGGACTGTTATTGCAGATGGGAACCTCGGCCATCCCAAGGAACACATGCTCTGCAAAGAAGCCAAGTTAGAAATGGTGCATAAGTCTAGGAAAGATCACTCTTCTGCAAACCCAGGGCAACAGGCTCAAGCTCCCAGCACAGAAGGGCCAGAGGCCATCTTGGATCAGCCAGTCACCATGATTTTTATGGGCTACCAAAACATCGAGGATGAAGAGGAGACTAAAAAGGTACTGGGCTACGATGAAACCATCAAGGCAGAATTAGTTCTCATTGATGAAGATGATGAGAAGTCATTAAGAGAGAAGACAGTGACAGATGTGTCCACTATTGATGGGAATGCAGCTGAGCTGGTATCCGGAAGGCCGGTCTCAGACACCACTGAACCCTCATCCCCAGAAGGGAAAGAAGAGAGCCTGGCCACAGAGCCAGCCCCAGGTACCCAAAAGAAAAAGCGCTGTCAATGCTGTGTTGTCATGTGACCACTTCTTTTCTCCCTTTTCTTCCGGGCAGCCTCTCTACCCTCCACCACTTCCATAGACCTCACTGCACCACTAACTGCAATACTGTGAACTGGGAGCGAACACCTGCCTTGCCTTGCAGTTGGATTGCTTTGATCTCTCTTTTTATTTTTTTCCTTTTCCTCACCTCAGAAACAACGTGCATGTGTGTGGTTCATTTTTTCCCCCAAGAACTTGCTTTTTCTCTAAACCTTTTCTTATGTCTTCAAGAGTGAATCAGTACCTACTGCTCGATTGGAATGGACTGTTCATATCAGCCTGTTAATCTTGTAGCCTTAATTTACTTGACTGGAATCCAACCCGTTGGCACTGGGGCTTTCATTTTGTTGTGTATTCCTCCAAGATAGTCACACACAAACACACACATACACACACACACTGCCACATCCCCAACTTCTCATTTGCCTCACTTGCTGTGGATCTTAGTTTTTATAACTTGTTTTTATATCAGCTGTGGGCTGTAGCTGGTTTCTAGTGTAGCCAAAAATGGACATACTTAATCTGTCATTCTAGGGAGATGCTTTTTTCTGCCTTATATGAGCTTCCAGATTACAGTATTGAGCATTGCTGGCTTTTCCTTCTGTTAAACCTGAAATGAAGTTGATGTGAAAGAAAAACAATTCAGTGTTGGGCACAGCAGAAGTGTAGGAACCTGCTCAGCGGCAGCTGTCTCTCTTTCTGTGTCTTAACTTCTCTATACAAGAAGCTCCATCTTACATTTTCTAAGGACCTGAGACAGCCATTATTTTAAGCATTGATAGTGATCATCAAGTTTAGACATTCCGATCCATGAACTCTGTTTCTATTCTCTCAAACAATGTAAATTTTTATATCGGTTTCTTTTTCATGAATATTTTCTGATCATATCAGTCTATTTTCCATGAGGGGATCATTTTGAGAAGTATCTCTGCACTGACCACATTTCTAAAACAGTCTTTCTAAACTACAGTAGTTACAGCGCTCCCACTTTATCAAGGATGGTGCTGTGTGCATTAACTGTCCAGCTCATGTGCCCGGTGATTGTAGTCTTGGCAGCTGTAACTTTTCTTTCCATCCTTCCCGAGGGAAAGAGAATGCTTCCAGTCACTTTGACACGCAGGTCTAAGGACAGACATGAAAATAGCAGGTTTAAGGGGGGAAAATTAAATATAAAAAAGGTTGAAAGATATCAAAAGACCTGTCTTGTCATTGTGAAATATTTAAATTCAGTCCACAGGCTAGTTGAAATGTTACTGAACTTGCTAAAACTTTTTTTCACTCTTAAACATCTGGAGATTCTGGAATGCCAAGGAATCCTTTTTTTCTAGACCACAATAAACAGTGCTTGAAATAAATTCTTAGCACCAAAGTGATGTTAATAATTTAACATCTTGATGGGCAGTGAAACCAAAAGAAAAGAATAATAATATAAAAATGAACAGCTCATTTTAATAGCAGATAACTTCAAGTTACTTGTGCAAATGCTTATGTAGCATTTTACAAAATTTTCTGTGTTTCTATAGAATATAGTTGCAAAAAATACATAATATGACATCTCATATTAAATCTTCTGTGGAGAGTAGTTCAGAAAACAGTAAGATGGCCTGAAACATTGTGTTATAGAACCAATTCAGTTTGTCCTGTTCAGCTTTCTCAGTGCTAAATTTATTTAGTTAGTTAATTTTGGAACTTGAAATGATATTCCAATGAGAAAGGAAAATGACATTTTTATGTCTGTTATTTTTCTCAAATAACTGAATTTTTAATGAGCACAAAATGAGTCATTTTATCCCTAGTAAGTAAGCAAGAGCGAGAGTTAAGGAAGAACAAGCAGAGAAACTAAGCTGGATTTACTTTGGGCAACTAATGGAGGGAATTTCTGTCTCAGGTTTACCACAGTAGATGAGATGGAATAAAATGCTGTCTTACAAGAAACCTGTTTTAATGCTAACATATCTCACTATTCTCAGCTTCATTACTCAGTAGATGGTTGTTTAAGCAACACTTACATGTTAGATAAAAAGTTGTATGGATCAAGCTATCTTCACACAGAATGAGCAGAATTTCCATATTGGGACAATCTCTTATTTTAAGAATTTATTTAGGAAAGAAACATAAAAGTTTGCCATAAGCTTGTCTTTTTTATTCACTTAGTGATTAAAAATTATTCAGTGTGAGTTTTAAAAGCACATGAATGAGTGAAATGGCAGAGCTTAAGCCCCATGGACTTGGTGTTTGATAGACAGAGTCAGTCTTTCAGGAGAAATCCTTTCCTTTCCTTCCATAAGAGAACTAGTTTCTCATGACAAAATTATCTGTACCTCTCACAAGAACTCTACTCATAAAGCCAAAAATACCAGTGATAATCCACACTCCATCAGTTACTCATATGGGAAATAATAACTAGCAACTTACGTGAATTAGGATTCTCTATACTTTTATTTTTAAACATTATCATTTTTTAAGTTTTTAAAATGAGATGTGTTGCCTTCCTCAATTATTTATCACCACAGTAAATGAAGATGCCTTTGAATGTGGCAAACATTTGAATATTTTCATGTCTTCATAAGCATGTGGGCTCAGACAGGACTTCTATTGGACAAGAACTATAGTCCTATGTAAAGCAGCAAGTTATGCCCTTGATAATGAAAATGTAAACGGACCCATGATTGTGAATACTCTGCCTTTCCTCCTGCTTTTGTCACACTTCCGCTCTAAAAATTATCATGGCCTTCAAGAATGCAGACGATTCGGTTATATAACCAGGTTAATGAAAGAATCAGTAATGAAGCTACAAACCAGGATCTTTTTTGAGCTAATATTTAGTTGGGCTTATAATCAGTTCTCTTTTAAATAGAGGAAGAAAAAAAGTGATGTCATTTTTAACAGATTATGGTGACATTTATTAAAGATTATTTAATAGTTAAAATGAGAACATTTATCCCTATATGTCATGAAAAATGTTGATGACTTGTGTATCCTTAACTTTTCCCCCTTTTCTCTGTAAATATGCAGTAACACAAAACTGAGGGGACTTATTTTTACCTTGTTCTTATTCTACCCATAATGATACTGCTTTCCATGTATGATCAAAAATAATAGTGTCTAAGTGTGATTTCCTAAATACTACTGATGCCAATTAGTATGAGGGTTAGAGCAGAAAAATACTAGGAATTCACCCCTTGACAGATTCGAAACATGGCTTCCTTAAGCATCCTGAGCCATCCTAAAATTACAAAAAGGCTTTTAGGAACTAAAAGTCTAGAGTTAATTAAATTGAACTGCTTGTGAAATGTCAATAAACATGTATTTACTTTAAATCCCCACCTTTTCCGATTTACTTCTGGTAATCAGTGTTTTCCCTGCGTGCAAGTAGATTATTTTGTTTTGGGTTAGGGTCAAGTATTAATAAAAGGAGAGAAGCCAATAAAAATACAGAGAGAGATACAGAGTGAGAGAGAAAGAGAGAGAGAGTTCCCTGGAGATAAAATATCATCATATCATCTCTGGGACCAAGCATCAAAGCCAAATGGGAAAACAGTTCATTTCCCTTCACATCCTGCAGAATTTGAATTCAAGAGACCTCAGAGTACTCTTGAAAGTTGCCATTTACTTAATGCCAATAGGTAACAAAAGACAAGGGAAGAGAATACGGAGATAAGAGAAAAGAAAAAGAGATGTTATTCCTCTTTATAAAGCATTAACCCTATCCATTTAAAACATACACTTAGGACAATTCTTTTTGCTCTTATTTAAAATCTAGAGGCAAAGTCATTTTTTCTTCAATCATAGACCCACTGAAGAGTTTAACTCACTAAAAAAGACCCAATCCTTGCAGATATAGTCTCTTGTCTCCTGTTAATGTTAGTTCATAGCAAACCATGCTTAGGTGAATGGTCTCATGTTGTATTTTTGCAACATGCACATTCATAGTTGAAATCACAAATTCTCAGCATTTTTAAGACATAGGTTTGAAAACCTTGCTAAATATATAATCCTTCAGAAGCTCCTCGATTTCTTCATCAAGCTCCATTGAACTCCACTGGATAAAGGAGAACCATAAAGTATTATTTGCTCTATTGGGATAGTGAAACCAAACAGGAGCCTGGAGTTCATACAAAATAGCTCGAAGTAACAAAGGGGAAGATGGATCTTTGATTCCTGCTATTAGTTCACCTTCATTTTGTAGCTTTCTTCTTCACTTACTGAGAAAACCCTCTTCATTTTCTATGGACAAAAAGAATTGGCATCTACATTGGCACAGGAATACAATGCAGTCATGTGTCTATATTTTTATAACTTCAGCAATCATCTTAATTATAATTCCCATTTCAACAACAAACAGAATACTTAGTGATTGAATGTAGAAAGCTATGGAATAGTGATTATATCTTGAGAATGTCAAAGGGAAATGTTACTGGGAATCCTTCAACCAGCTCCCCTAACTTAATTTTGGTATAATTTAAGTAGGCTTCTGCTTCCTGTCTCCCCTAAAGACTAACATTAGAAAGTCTGAACTATCGCACACGCGCACACACACACACACACACACACACACACACACACACACACACACACACACACACATACATAAACACACACACACACAAACCTGCTGTTGATGTAAAAATGAAATATGAAATTTTGGGGACCACAGACTTTCTGCATCAAAGATCTGGACAGCCTTAACTTTTGTAAAGATAATAATAATAATTTTTCAATGTTCTCTTTTACTAAGCAGGAAAACAAAATGTTTCCTGAACCTGATGTTTTTTATATTTTGTGACTATTTTCTAAGTTTCTACAGGTTAAGGTATGAATGGTTATCTTTGTCCCATATTGCCTCTTAGCGGTCACCTGGGGCTAATTTTTGCAAGTCACTGCATTTTTATCAAAAGCAAGGTATATCTCACAAACCATAAAATTCTCCCTAGACTTTAGGCAGTCCTTTTGAAGTGAAAGAACAGAATGACCAAAAGAAAAGAAGTACAGGGTTGGCTTTCTTTTTGTGGTCAATGTGCTGTGTAGCAAATATGTTTACAGAATGTATCTGCCTTGTGATGTCAACAAAATGAATGACAAAGAAAGAGTTCTGATGTGCCAGTTGATAGTTTGCCTTAGATTGCTGTCTATGTTCTTCTTTTCTGTCCTGTTAAAAAATGAAGGTTGTATTCCAAAGCTGTATTAACACATTTGCTTCTGCACTCAACCCACCCTTCTTCAGAGCTGTACATCTCATCATAGGAGCCTCAGGCAGAACCTTGTAGGTAGGGCCCAGCGAGGCTAACTTGGGCATAGCTTGTGCCTTACCTATGGCCTTCCACCAATTGAACATGTTTCTGTGTTCCCATCTGAGCCTGGAAATCACCCTCTGACATTCCAGGGCAGGTCACATGGAACACATGACCTCTCACAGTCATTTCCTCTCACTGTGAGAGAAGAGGACTTGTGTCCCCTATCTGGGTCTAAGAGTATAGTTGTAAGCACAATTAGCATAGAAAAAAAGGCAAGACCGACAGACTCAAATGCATCCTCCCCAAAGGGCTGTTTGTTTTGTTTGGTTTTTTTCTATTCACTGTAGTGTAAGATGAGTAGCATGCTTTGGTAGGGATGAGGCATGGCTAGAGAAGTGGAATATTTTACATTTGTGTATTTTTTTAAGGAATAATATTTTTATAATGAAACCTATATGGGTTATGGAGTTTGAGTTTGAAAATACCCTTGATTGATTAAGTTATTTCTTCATTCCATTAAGGTCATTTCTGGTGAGTTCTATAGCACTAAATAGATCTTGGAGGTAGGAGTCAAGATCTTGGGACCTGTCTTTGCACTGCCATGGCTGAAAGTCAATGTTTCCAAATAAATGTAGGTATAAGATTAAGCTTTCTACACCTTCCATTACATAGACTATATGTTATAACTTGATAGCTCTCCAGGCTACACCATTAATAATACATCACAATATTCTAGAAAAAGATGGTTCCTTTATATAGTAAACCAAGCCTAGCAATGATAAGAATCCAACTCTTTCACACATATTTAAGGAGTAATTGCTACATTTATGATTAAGGGATCACTCATTATAGAACCTTTGATAGTGAGTCAGAAACATCTGACCATCTGCAATCTACACATAAATGTATAAACCAGCAATTGAAAACTTAATAGGCATTGTTGACCTAATGCATATCACCGAAGTGGCTACATCATACTTACAGAGTTAAGTAGAGTCAGGAAATGATCATCTTTATCCATAAAGGAGATTCTGAATTAGGGTTATTGATATCCCCCTCCCCAGTTTTCTACCAGATTTTTAAATTTCTATTCAGTCACACTCAGTTTTATTTGTTCCTTTACCTGGTTCACAGAGTGAGTCAGACTTTAGTGTCTTCATGCCATTCCTATTAGAATTCTCTCCCAAGTAGCATGAGCTCCTACCCTGAGACCGACATTCTTTTCCTACCAAGCCAAGGTCATAAACTTTCTAAAGATAAAAAGAAGTAAATATAAAAATAATTTTCAAAAACTGTGGTTCTCATGCAAATTCTTTATTTTTATTTTGGCAGTATTAGGGTTTGAACTCAGGACCTTGCATGTGCTCAGCAGGGGCTCCGCCACTTAATCCATGCCCTTGATCAATTTTTGGCTTTTGAGAAAGTGTCTTAGTATGTAGCCCAGGCTGGCCTTGAACTTGTGATCCTCCTGCCTCCGTCTCCCAAATGCTGGAATTCCCAAGTGTGAACCACCGTGCTCAGCCCATGGGAATAACTTTAAATCTTTCATTACCAGAATCCCTTCACAAGCCCAACTCAAGCTCATCTTTAAAACATTGTTGTCATGAAGACAACTGCAAATATGAAAAGACTATGCAGTTGCCTGAAGGTGCTAAGGGAGAGTTGATTAACTCTTTATTACTAAGGAAATCTCCTGGCTTTGAATTTAGGTGGTCAGGAAGATATCCAGTCACCATAGGTTTGCAGTGACAAGTCTTCATATGTAAAAAGGCCACCGGGCAACACCTGATCCCAACTGTTCTGCACGTAGCTCCAACTCTCATTCTGGCAAGTGGGAAGAGTTCTATGCAGGGTTCTGGAACATTCTTTCCTCCTGTCAAGCTCCTGATTTAGAAGAGTAGAAATGTTACAGGGTTCCATGAAAATGTTGTGTGTGGTGCAGCATTTTTTGGTGAATGTAGGTTGTGGATTGAATTTTCAGCTTTAGCAGCGCACTCACTTGGGGCGAGTGACATCTTCTGTAAATACACTCATTCATGGTTGGTTGGTGGGGTGGGGGGGATGGGCGCCTGTTGTGCATACTCTGAATTAGACTGCTGGGCTAGCTGCTGTACTTTGTAACCTGAAGTGTACTTTGACTGTTCTGTTTCCTTCAGATACAAAACAAAACAAAAACTGACTTCAGAAAAAACACTGCCAAGTGACAACTGATGCTGTACTTGTAGCTTCTCTCTGTTTCTCTGTACAGTATTAATAGACAATAAACTGCCTTTTCACTGCATCTACCTCTATGTGTCTGTGCCCTAATTCTTTTCCTTTCTTGCTAGCAGTCTACAGACTTGGGGCTTCGCCATGATGGGAGCACCTTTATCCTCTTCCTGCAACCTAAGGCGAATCCGATGGCCCTCACACTGAGCTGGTCACCTGGAGATGCTCAGCCTCACCTCTGGAACTCAGTTTTAGACTCCTGGGTGGGGCCCTGTAAACTGCATTTTAAAGGAAGTTCCAAGTGATTCTGTGCCATGTAGCACTTGACCCATGGGTTTGGGTGCCTTTTGTTGGTAATCATCGCAGCTTACCTACTGTCAACTGGCTTCCACGCTAATGAATCCAAGACACTTGCTCTCTCTAGTTCCCTTCCATCTATTTCTCTCCATGTCTGTCATCTTTTATCCTTTTTCCTTGCAAGTCCTAGAGGCAGACCAGAACTGTGACCGCTGGGCAATCTCAGAGTGCCCGTTAGGCTAAATGATAGGGTTCCTCCAGTAGTTTTCTAACCTGGAACACCCAAAGACACATAGAGCTTGTTTCTCTTGTTCACTGTGGTTACCTCTTTACTTGGAACAAGGTAAAGTTCTAATTTCTTCATCTAAGTTCAATTATTAGTCTTTCTGTTGGTAAGGTTTTGTCTTATGTGGTGAGAAATAATCCCCAGAGTAGCAAACATTTCCTGTAAATGGCCAGATTGCAAATATGTCTGGTTTTATGTGCCAAATAACCTCTATCACAGCTAGTCAGCTGTAACAAAAAGTAGACCTATATAACATGCAAATCAAAGAGTGTGACCATATTCCAATAAACTTTATTTGTAAAGCAGATGTTAGGCTTGATTGGGCCTGTGAGCTTGTAGTTTGCCAACCCATGAGCCAGGAAGATCACATAGTAGGTGCTCAAATACAAAGTTTACAAGTTACGGCACACACAAAAAAAAAATGAACAAAGACCAAATGTTCTATCACCTGTAGAACTGTGACCAGAAATTTTATTCTTGGAGGACACACAATAAATGAATCCATTGGGGTATTCTCATTCATTTGGGTTTCACAGTAGAAACTCAAACTTGGATGTCTCTATGCATGGTTAGCAACGTTAACAATGGAAGCATGACTGGTTCCTTTTGGACTGTTCAGACGTCTAAGTTGTAATGGACAAGCATTTCAATCAGTACAAAGTGGCAGACATGCAAGAACATCTTGTTCTTGTCAGAAAAGCTGAGGATGGCATACTGGATGGTCCCAAGGTGCCAATGCATTTGGCATTGTGGAGCCATGTTTTGTCTGATTCATCCTATGCTGTAGGTAATAGGCTTTTTTACCTTATTTTCCTAGTCAATGAAAATATGCTTTAATATGCAAATATTCCACAATTCTAGGGTATAACGATGGGGGAAAGAAAATCTAGAAGCAGATTAAAAACCCTATGCTCATCTCCATCCACACCGTTGTTCAGAATTAATGAAAATATATTTATGTAAAGCACTGTGGAAACTGGAAGTGGATGATAAATGTTAGTTGACATGTGATAATGAAGTATCTCTCCTTCTACAAAGATTATATAAGCTTCCAGATGTGTTTCAGAAGTAGTATAAAAAGAGAAACTTCTTTGGCCTCCTGAGGTTTATGATTGGTTTTGTGGATGATTGAACATTGGCAGTTCCATATACTTCAACCTAGAATTCTACTCTAGGGATTATTTCCCACCACAGAAGATAAAACCTTACCAACACGAACACTAATAATTGAATTTAGATGAAGAAATTAGAAGTTTAGACATGAACCAGTTCACTACTAGGTTAAACCTAAGCATTTTTCCCCTTGGGAAGGTAGGATATCTTTTAGTCTGTCAGCCCAATGAGGGTGACATTGCTACTATTCTACATTTCTACATGAGAATATTTAGTTTAGGAGATAATAAGTACCTCGCCCCATGTAGCAGAGCTAAAAACTGATATGAGGATCCAAGGGAGCAAATGTCACATTCAGGTCTTCCTACCTCACCAAAGAATCTATATCATGAATGTGATGTGAGAGATGGGATGGCTCATGCAAGAAAAGACAAAATGGTGCTAGTTCTTATTTTGCACGTTTGTCTACTCAAGCAAATGCTCAGAAATCACAACACCCTCTAGAGGTATTAGAAGTGGCTCTGTGTCGCTCTTTACAGAAAAGGAAACAGTGAAGAAACTAGTAGTTCTCTTAGCTGTTTGTTAAATCTTGTTTAAATGACAGTGTTCCTTCCCTAGTCATTTAAAAAAAAAAAAAAAAGAACAGAATTGCTCAAATTTTGTAAAGCCTAGGATTTCGGGTCAATTTCTCAGTAAGCAAATGTGATTTTGCTTTTCTTGATAATGATGATGTTGTTGTGACTTCACCAATGGCATAACAGTTTAGAGGAACAGTGTGCCTAAGGGATTATGCAAGTGCTTTTTGATCTAGGCTACATTCTGTAACCACTGTAGATCCCATGGTTTTTCCCCCAACTGTTCCGCTAAGATCTAGCTCTTCTGCTGTTTTCAAACAGGGTCAAGTTCTCCATTTAACTAACAATACAATGACCAAACATTGGCTATTTAGAAGTTAAGGTTATAAGATGTCTTTGAGGTTATCTAGGACAGAAGTTACAAAATAGTTATTCACAAGCTGAATTGGACTACAGTTATATTAATTTGTCTGCAAGTATTTGGAAGTCATTTTTAATTTATTGCCAAGGATAATTATGAGAATTATTATTTTAAAGGTATGGATTTCCACTAAGCACTAATGGCTCGTGTCTGTAAACCTAGCAATTCAGGAGGATGAAATCAGAGGATTGCAGTTTGAAGCCAGACTCAACAAGAAAGTCCATGAGACTCTTACCTTCAATTAATCACCAAAAAAGGCAGAAGTAGCACTGTGGCTTGAGCACCAAAGCTCAGGCACAGCACTCAGGCCCTGAGTTAAACCCCAGTACAAGCATGGGAGCATGGGCACGCACCCATGTGCATGTGTACACACACACACACACACACACACACAAACCAGATACCTTTACTATAGCTCACATGACTTGTGTAATGAATGACTAATATAAGGCTGTAATCTCCTATTTACAGGGGTTTGAACTCTTCCTGTATATATTAAGTGAAATAATCCATTTCCCAAAACAGCTGACAATTACACCTCTCTATTTCATAGGCTAAGTGCACAATATAGTGTTTGGAAGAGCTTTAGGGTATCATGTGCTTCATGATAAAAAAAATTTTCATCCCTGGACAAATAGAAATTTTATTGCCAACAGTTGAAGAGTTCTGGGGACTTCATATTCCTTCTTAGGAAAAATAAGAAACAAAGCCCACCTGTATTGAAATTTGCATGTGATCTTTCCTTCACTTACTGTTTTTCTTGGGTTTTACATTCACAAATATGGGAATATTCTCCAGTGTTCACTTTTGTGTCTTACTAGTAGCACTAAAGTTCAGTGAGGTGAGGGAATGGTGACATGGGAACCTTTCCTTCCAAACCTGTCATCAAAATCCAATTCGATCTAGTGTTCACTTGTTTTTAACTTTGACCAAAAGCCAATCAACTTTAAGATAATAATTCTGTTTCCCAACTTCATGTTTTCTTGTTTAAGTCATTAAGTATTAAAAAACATAAACTAATAGGTATGTATAGACTACATTCCATTCTTTTCAGACTGTGTCCACAGGTCAGCCTGAGGATATCTGAAGGTGAGATCAGTTCTGTAGCCACTGTGAATTGTGTTTCCATCAGACTCTGCTGACTCAAATTCCATTTCTTAGAGGGGTTTATTTCAAGACAGAGTAAAAATAGAGGTTCTGCTCTTCATGATGGACTAAGTCTCTCACCACATAGCTCCACACATCTTAACTCAGCTTCTAAAACTTTGGATTTAAGAGTATTGCTTGAACTATGTAATCTACCTTTTTGGCTTCTGCTTACTTAAAAGCTTTGACACACTATCTTAAATACTTATCACATGCCATAAAAATTACTCAAAATAAATATAAATCAACACTATGAATTTTCAGATGCATTGGATCACTGAGAACAACTCTCTTCTGCAAAAAAGAGGAAATGCATTAGAGAAGAGTCTCTTTCCAATGAAGTGAAGAAGATCCAAAATGTGATCACTTCCTTGGTATGTGAGTCAGGGCTATGTGATGCCATACCATGCGTGAAACCCTAAGATCTGGGAGATGCTTTCTGGCCTCTGTACGCTCTTAAAACAAAAACATCCCAGCCAGACACTGGTGATTCACATCTGTAATCCTAGCTACTCAGAAGGCTGAGATCTGAGGCTGAGAGTTTAAAGCTAGCCAGGCAGGAAAGCCCAAGAGACTCTTATGTTCAATTAACCACATAAATAGACTATGGCTCAAAGTGATAAAGTGCTAGCCTTGAGTGAAAAAGCTCAGAGACGGCACCCAGGCCCTAGTTCAAGCTCCATGACAGAAAAAAAAAAATCCCAATTTCTCATTTCAAAGATCAAGATGGGAAACAAAGTAATGTGCTCAAAGCAACCGGAAGAGAAAGAGACAGTGCTGGGATCTAAACACAGACCAGGATGACTTAATCTTTCTGCTGGGCCAGGTGCTGGTCACAGTGATCTTTTTATGCAGAAAGCACAGAACACATCAGCAGGAAGCTTAAAAACTCTGCAGTAAGATCCTGATCATTTCAACAAACAAAAGTAACATCTGTGTAGCTAAAGCGCTGTCTTTGGCATAAATAGTTTCACCCACAGAGTCTGAGCTGATTGGACTCCTGCGGTGTTACTTGAGCAAAGTGAGTAGCCACATGTGAATTTTCAGAGAAATTTGTGCAGTGTACAAGTGCATTGGGCTGCTGCTTCCGCTATAAAATTTTTCTTCTGCTATAAAGCATTTTCCTGTCTTCAGTTTCAGTGGTGCCTGCCCACCAGGCTTCTTGATTGCCTCTTGCAGCGGCAGAGGCCTAGAATGGGCTATTAAGTGGCTCAAGCACTAGGGAATAAGATATAAATGGGAAAGGATTACTCAAGTACAGTTCAACTTCACTTTTCCTCCACTCTTCTCCCTCTCCCTTCCCCTTCCCCTCCTTTTGCTTTTCTTCCCTTTTCTCCCTTTACCTTGCAACTGTTTTTCTTCCCTTTCCCAGTCCATTTTCTGTTGCTATAAAAAAAAAACCCAAGATTGAGTAATTTATAAAAGAAAGAAGTTGATTTAGCTTTCAATCTGGAGGCTAGAAATTCCCAGGGCAGAGAAGAAGTGTTATAATGTGAAAGAAGGCGAAAGGACAAGAGAGCACTACAGAGAGACAAGGCAGAGGGGTGGCCCTGCTGGAGAACAGTGCACTGTCTCAGTAACTAAGAGTTCACTCCTGGAAGAAAGGCCTTCATCCGCCTTAGTGACCTTATCACATTGCAATAGTAATCAAATTCCAACATGAGTTTTGAGTGAGCAAACTATATTCAAAGCATAGCCATTGACTTCATTTCTCCATTTCTTGTTTTTCCTCTGCTGCATTTTTCAATACTGCCTCAAACATTTCTTATCCTGGAAAAGCAAAAAGAAAGGGAAAGCAGAAAAGGTCTTTCATATATATAGAGAGATATATCTATATCTCTCTATATATATCTACACACACGTATATAAAGAGAGAATACAATATATGCACAGTTGTGTGCGGGCATGTGCATGCACACACACACACACACACACACACACACACACACACACACACACACACACACACAAGTTCTTGTGATATATGTTCAAGGTTATTCTTGAATTCGTGATCTTTCTTCTCAGCCTCCTCTTTAGTACTAGGCTTACAGGCATCTTTAAAGTATATTTAATGGAAGCCCTGCAGTGAGGCTTGGTAAATTGAAATCAGTTGTCAGAGTTGCCCAGGTGACTGTGTGAGGATTTTTTCTTTGTGTGTGTCAGTCTTGGAGCTTCAATTCAGGGCCTGGCACTGTCTCTGAGCTTTTTTGCTCAAGGCTACTACTCTACCACTTGAGCCACAGCTCTGCTTCTGGCTTTTTTGTGTGGTTAATTGGAAGTGAGAGTCTCACAGACTTTCCTGCCTGGGCTTTGAACCATGATTCTGAGATCTCAGTTTCTTGAGTAGCTAGTATTATAGGCAGGAGTCACCAGCACCTGGTTCAGATGTGGGGTTTTGACCTCATTCCTGAATCTATATCTGACGTTTTCTATGAGCTAGCAGGTGAGATAGGATTTTATCTTGGACCCATTTGGCCTGCCCTCATCACTCAGGCTGCTGCTTCCAACATTAGCTGCCCACTAGAGCTATTTAGTGAACACCTCACTAATTAAATTAGATTAAATTAGAACTGATTAAATTAGAACTTCTATATGATATGAAGGATCTTTGTATCATAATATTTTTTAGAACCTGTCCCAGATTCTAATATGCAACTGGCATGAAGTGAGAATCAGAGAGCTACACAGCATGACATTTCCTAGGGGAATTAAATAAACTTAAAAAAAAAAAACTTCAATTCATTCCACAGTGAGACACCTTTACCCAAATAGACTGTTTTGAAGGATCAGAGCATCCTGTGACAGTCATCCATATCATACCACATCAAATCATTTCCTTACTTTATCTGTAATTTGTGTCATATTCTTATAGAATCTCAATGGAAAGGATCAGTTAAAACAAGAAAGCAGAAGCATCCAATCTAGCCCTTAGCAGGCAGACAGAGACTCAACAGAGGACACTGGCTCTTGGCCTGGGCCATTTGTTCATTACATAGTTATCAGTGGAAGTTTACTACAAATACACATTTATTAAACCAAAACCAAGAAACAGAGCTAGGACTCTGCATCTGCTAACCATGGGCTATTCAGTGGCTCAGTCATGAGTTTCAAGTCAGTTGCCATTTTTGTCTTTTTTTCTTTCTTTCTTTCTCTCTCTCTCTCTCCCTCTCTCTCTCTCTCTCCCTCTCTCTCTCTCTCTCTCTCTCTCTCTCTCTCTCTCTCTCTCTCTCTCTCTCTCTCTCTCTTTCTTTCTTGTCAGTTGTGGGGTCTGAACTCTGGGCCTGGGTGCTGTCCCTCAGCTCTTCAGCTCAAGGCTAGCACTCTACCACTTGAGCCATAGCACCACTTCTGGCTTTTTCTGCTTATGTGGTGCTGAGGAATTGAACCCAGGGCCTCATGCATGCAAGACAAACACTCTACCACTGAGCCATCTTCCCAGCCAGCCCCCCAGTTGCCATTTTTGTGTGTCTCAATTTCTTTCTGTGTAAAATGGCTAAAGGACTAAAGTTCTACAAAGAGTCTGGGGACACTTGTTGGATGCTAATGGCTCATTCTTGCAATCCTAGCTACTCAGGAGGCTGAGATCTGAGGAGCACAATTCAAAACTAGCTCAGGCAGACAAATCCAAGAGATTTTTTTGTTGTTGTTGTTCAGTTGTGGGGCTTGAACTCTGGGCCTGAGTGCTGTCCCTCAGCTCTATCAGCTCAAGGCTAGCACTCTACCACTTGTGCCACAGTGCCACTTCCAGTTTTCTGGTGGTTTATTGGAGATAAGAGTCTCTTGGACTTTTGTGCCCGAGCTGGCTTTGAACCACAATCCTCAGATCTCAGCCTCCTGAGTAGCTCAGATTACAGGTGTGAGCCACTGGTGCCCAGCTCCAAGAGACTTTTATCTTCAGAAAAAAGCTAGAAGTAGAGGTGTGGCTCACATGATAAAGTGTGAGCTGTTAGCTTAAAAAGCTGATTTCAAGCTCCAGTATCAGCCCTAATTAATTATTTAATTACACTACTTGATAAATACTAGCAGAGTTCATAGTTTGAGAAGCATGGAGTGGGCCCTAAGAGTGGTATGAGCAAGAGTGTCAGCAACTATGACCTTTGGGGGAAGGGGGAGAGATAAGGAGAGATGAGGAGGATGAGGAGGAGGAAGAGGAAGAAGAAGAAGAAAAGGAGGAGGGGGAGGAAGAGGAGCAGAAGAAGAAGGAAGAGGAGGAGGAAACAAGATGTTGAAATGCTTCTAAACATTAAGATGCTCCTAAGTTTGTTTATTGCATTTAGAGTTGAATTTATACTTTAAAAATAGTCAGGGAAGGATTTGCCAAGATGGCGGCCTTTGCAATGGAGTTTATAGGGTGAGGCGATCAGGCAAGGAAGAAAGAAGGAAGCAAATCCAGTTGGGAGGAGATGTGCAAGCACTGTGCTGCCATGTTGCCATGGAAACCTAGTGATGACACCCCACTCTTCTGTTTTCTACTGAATACTAGAGGAGGTCCAGGTTTCAAGGGCCTTGGACTCAAGTTGATGGGGTTGCAGTGGGAAGGTAGTAGCACTGGAGATATGTAGGCTGGAAGGATGGTAGGAACCATATTTGTGGAAAGACTGACCTAAGGCATTCTATAAAATAGACTGAAGCATGAACAGAGGCTGAACATCAACTAGGGCATGCTGTAGATCAAACTAGGATAGTGACTGCTGTGGAAAGGGATGGAGATGAATTACAAAGTATTTTTGATAGACTTTCAATATGACAAGAGAGAGGGGGGAAAAGGTACTTATGCAGAACAGCTTAACCCTGGAGCGAAGTCCCCCGCATTCAGATAACAGAGCTGTTTATGACTTTGGGTTAATTAATCTAAATTCAATGTCTCCAGCTTCCTCATCTGTAGTATGAGGAGGAATGATATGATACTCTATCACAGGTTGTCAGAAGGCTAAATGGTATTTGTAAAGTACAAAAAAATAGTATTCAACATAGAATAAATGCTTGCTATGTTTTATCTCTTAAATCTGAAGGTGTTGATACGTTGGTATGTATTGTTGTTTTTTTGCATCCTTTTTTTTTCTTTTGGCCAGTACCAAGGTTTAAACTTCGGGTCTTATACTTACCCTGGTTTCTGGCTTATGCTGCTTGCTGCTACTCCTCCACTTGAACCATATCTCCAACCTAGCTTTTTTACTAATTATTTTGGAGATGAAGTCTCTTCTAGGCTTTTCTGCCTGCTCTGGCTTTGCATCTTGATCCTTTGCATTTAAGCCTCCAGAGTAGCTAGGACTAGCTATATTTGAGTTTATTTTAAATATGACATGGAGACAATGTGTTTTCTGGAGAAAAAATATTTACTGAGAGTGCTTTTGCAACATCCTGTTGGGAAAGTGTCAGGTGAGCCCAGGACTCTACATCTCTCCCAAGGCTCCCAGGGGCTCTGGTGCTGCTGCTGTCACTTCTCAAGTAGCAGAGTTGTTTGGGCAATGGGGATAAACTATATTTCAGAACTGGGCGTGTCCTGGTTATCTTACATTACACAACAAATAACCCACATGGCAGCTTAAAACAAAAATAGTTACAGCCAGTCTTCTGTACCCCTCGACTCCACATCTATGCATTCAACCAACCTTGAATGCAAAATATTAGGGAAAAAACTGTGTCTACACTGAACACTTACAGACTTCTTATCTCCTTATCATTATCCTTCAAACAATATAACAACTATATAGATATTATTTACACAGTGCTAGATATTACATTAGGTGTTACTAGAGGTGATAAGACATATGGGAAAATGTGGGCAGGAAAAATTTAAGTATGTACAAATACTATGCCTGTGTGTGTGTGTGTATGAATGTGTGTGTGTGTGTGTGAGTGTGAGTGTGTGTGAGTGTGAGTGTGTGTGTATGAATACTGGGGCTTTACCTCAGGGCCTTGAGCGCTTGCTCAGCTTCCATGCTCAGAGCCTTACTGTTGCTTCCTTTTTTTTCTCCACTTTGTGGAATTTATTTTGATAAATATTATTTTATATGATCAGAGGCACAAAGACATTGTGCCTTTCACTTCCTTTTTTTTTTGGGGGGGGGGTCCGGTCGTGGGGCCTGAACTCTGGGCCTGGGAGCTGTCCCTCAGCATTCCAGCTCAAGGCTAGTGCTCTACCACTTGAGCCACAATGCCACTTCTGGCCTTTTTTGCTTATGTGGTGCTGAGGAATCGAACTCAGGGCCTAAGGCATGCAAGGCAAGTGCTCTACCACTGAGCCACCTTCCCAGCCCCTTCACTTCCTATTTTTTTAAGAGTCTTAAAGATGTATCTGCCCAGGCTGGCTCCAAACCATAATTCTTAGCCTACCTAGGATTATAGGTGTGAGCCCCTGGTGTCTGGCTTATGTCACTTACTTAAGGGACTGGAACAGCTCTGGGTTTGGTATGCCCTGCGGGTCCTAGAGCCAATCCCCAGTGGATTCTGATGGATGACTGTGTATATTTTAGTTGCTGGAGTTGGTATTATCTTTCACAGCTATATACATGCACTTCCTGCTCAGGATACCTCCTGCGGTGGTAGTCAGATGGTAGCCAGGGTGAGAGCCACCCAAAGGCTTTCCTACTCCCAGGTCTGATATTTGGTGCTGCTTGTCCCCCGGGACCTCAGCTGGAGTTGTCAGCCAGAACATCTTCTCAGTTGCTTATGACTTCTGAATAGGGCAAAAGGTTCCATACAGCTCAGCAGCTGGCTTCTAAGAGCCAGGGTTCTGAGAGGGAGAAGCTGAAGCACCTTCTCAAGCCTGACTTCCACAGTCTCAAAGCATCTCCTCTGATGCCTTGTATTTGTTAGAAGCAGTCACTAAAGGCCAGCCATATGCCAGGAGATGGCATGTAGATCCTTTGCATGGAAAAGGAGGGGTGGGGTATCAAAGAATTTGTAAACACATGCTAGAGTGAGCACAAGGGCCTGCTTAAGGAAGCTCTGCCAGAAGCAGAAAGCTGTACATGAGTCTACTAGGAGAAGTTGAGGTGGTTGTGTTTAAATATGTCAGGCTGAGATGTCATGAAGGCCACCTGAGACTCTTCTTCGGTAGGCTGATGGTGTGTGAATCTGGATGTCTGACTCTTCCACCAGTGGATAGGCTTTGTGAAAGCAGGACAGCTCTCTTTCTTTGCAATAGACCCTGTGCCTAGAACAAATGCCTGGGCCACAAAAGAGAACCAATCAATATTTGCTGGATGTATGAATGAAAAGCACCAAGGCTGTGGAATCTGAAGAAGAAAGAATACTGGAATTCTAGGATCATGCCCAGAACTGTCCTTTTGGGTACTTCACCCAGGAGAAGGTACTCATGAGTTTTCGTAGAGACCACTGGGGCCCTCAGGATCTGCCCTGGTTTACAGCATTGCTGAGGGACCAGTGGTTGTGGGAGGCTTGGATTTCTTGGGGAAAAACTCTCTAGACTTACACTGAATGGAAACTGAAACTGAGTTCTAGAGAAAGCAAAAAGTCACTAGCTTGTGTTCTAACAATATCTCATTTTGAAGCTACTCTCTCCATATCCTGTTTATAAGGCCTTGATTTAGAGCAGAAACAACCAGATCTCCTAGGGGGAAAGTTTTCTCTGGGGATTTTCAGCTAGATTCCCAACAGGAAGCAGTCAAGACTCTCCCAAGACAGAGCCACCCATGTCTTCTAACTGGTCTGACAGATTTCATTACATCCACTGTGACAATGTGGGAAAGCCTACATGGACCCCTCAGCATCTCATACCTGGCTCCCAGCCCCCCAAATTGCTGATGATTCTTATGAACTTAACACAAAGGAATTAAGTAGGGAGGCCCCCTACTTTAGGTGACTGTCACGGCTTTTTGCTGGTTAATTGTACATAACAGTCTCATGGACTTTTCTTCCCCAAGCTGACTTTGAATTGTGATCCTCACATCTCAGCCTCCTGGGTAGATAGGATTACAGGTGTGAGCCACCAGTACCTGGCCTTTCTCCATTTATGTACTTACCTGTAACCAGCTACAGAGGGGCACAAATTGATGGGCTGTCCACTAAGAAGCCATGTCTGAGAACACCCAGCATGTCTCATCACTTCCAGCGATGAGGGCTCAGTGAAGTCTAGACTCATCAAGGAGCTGAAGTGGAAGCTGGAAGGAGGGATAGCCATTTCCACATGAGCTGAGAAACTATAACTTGGTTTCCTTTCACGAATACTTACAGTGTAGCCAGACAGTGCCAGGTGGGACCCAAAGCCTTCCTCTAACTGAGCAGGCTGCCTTGTGACCATGCCAGCTCTGCCACTTGCTGCCTTGACTCCTGATGACTTACCAGCTCTGAGCCTCAGTTTACTCATCTGTCCAATGCGGATATCTATGCTACTTCATGGAGTCTTTGCAAAGACTGGCTGAGTTAACAGGTGTGTAATACATAGAGTCAAGCCTTGGGCAAGTAGTAAGTACCTACTAATATTAAAAGTTTCCAGGAGGAAAGTTTCCAGGAGGTGGGAATTTTTATTTCCTGATGTTTCCCTAATACTTACCCAGACTCCTATGTAGTAGACACCCAGTAAATATAAGCAATGAATTAATCATCGTCGTTATCTATTCTTAGCTTCAGACTTCATGTTTATTCCTGTCAGCTCTTCATTACAGAGAAGATGTTGCTTTGCTCTGTGCACTAATATATTTCTTAGTGTCTATAGGAAATTTTTGAAGCCTCAGGCCACTTGGAGATTTTGTGTCTCCAAAATCCCTGCATGTTCAGGAAAGATTTCAATTATCTCTCAGAGCTGAGCTTTCCTGTGCTGGGTATTTAAGACTGAACTCAAGATACAGACACATGTTTAGTTGGTCTATTATTATAATTACTATTGTTGTTATTGTTTGTAGTCCATCCAGGCTGGGCTCTACTCCTAAGTGCTGGGATTATAGGCATATGACATCATGCTGAGCTTAGGTATATTCTCATCGTGTAAAACTAGATCTTCTTGGTCTGAGATTTGAACCCTCCAAATTCAGAGTTAAATCCATGCTTCTAGGCATATGACTTCCTGTATGCCATACTGCTTCATCCAGGGCCATTTCCCCTGCACCCAGTATGTTTTACCTCCAAGATGGTCTTCCCAACGCCTGCCTGTTGAAAGATTACTCATTCTAACATGTCAGGCTTAATAGCTTCCCACTTCCCTAGGCCATCTCTGATAATCAAATTCAAGTCTTGCCTTTATATCTAATAATGCTTTTCTACTCTCAGAGTATCTCATGATTTAGCTAATAGTTTGTGTGTCTGTCCTTGTACTAAGGTGCGATCCTTTAAGGACAACATATCTATGCAATTCCCAGCTGAAAAAGTAAGAGCATGAGGCTCCACTGAGAGTAGCCAAGTACATGTAGATATTAGGAAAAAAGGAAAGCCCACTGTAGCTGGGGCTGATGTCGCATACCAGTCAATCCTAGCTACTCAGGAGGCCAAGATCTGAGGATCACCATTCAAAGCCAAGAGAAAAGAAATTCATGAGACTCTTATCTCCAGTTAACCACCAAAAAGCCAGAAGTGGAGATATGGTTTAAGTGGTAGAATACCAACCTTGAGTGGAAAAGCTAAGCAATAGTGCAATGGTATAAGGCCCTGGGCCAGAACACACACACACACACACACACACACACACACACACACACACACGTGAAGCCCATGCCAGCTTCCCCAGTGCCCCTCTCCTCCCACCACTCCTTAGCTTCATCACTCCCCTACCAACAAAGGAGGAACAGTGGCCTAAATGTGAAGGACTGTATCACCTCCACTGTCTGTCACGCCATCTGAAACAGGCAGAAGGGATGAAGGCTGTGGATGGACATGCAGTACTCCGAAAGCTGGCACCTCTAGCTTCCAGTCTGAGCTCTGCTGCTAGCCCGCCAGATGACGTCTGTCTGTCATGCTCCCCACTCCTCAGAGTCCCTGTTACCTTATCCTGATATCACTGCCAGCCTAGAATGAAGGGAAAGCAAAGGGCATGTGACGCACCACCAGTCTTAGGGATTGCCACAACATTGTTTGCAGGTTCTGGCATGAGGTTGTGGGGACAGAAAACTTGACAGGCAATTCCTGGGCCCTCCAGTCTCCCATGCTTTGTGATCTCACTATCTCTTACGCAAAATGATGAGGATTAAGCAGCATGTATATGGTCATGACCTAGCATACTACTCTTTAGCAATGACTTAATAAACAAAAGCAAAATAACTCAGAATAGCCCAATCTGGTGACAAACTCCTATCATCCCAGCAATTGGGAATGTCAGGCAGGGGGATCATGAGTTCAAAGCTAGCCTAGGATACATCACAAGCAAGGCTAGTCAGAAAACAGAAAACAGAAAGTCTGAATAAAAGGCTTAGTGAATATGAACTAGTTGAAAGTAATGATTTGTGAAAGAAACTTGGTTGGGCTTGGGGTCTACAGACTCTGCTGTACCCTAGTAAATTAGCCAGTTTGCATCCAGCTTTAAGAAGAATAGACTTCCCTTTTATGTCACAAAACACTCCTTTGAATTTACTGCAGGGTTGAATGTCATACCCACAAGTCCAAAAGCCCCAGAGCAGTTGGTGTGGGAGCACCTTAGGAAGTGTTTATTCATCCTACAAAGTTGTCTAGACCCCTGCATTGTGGCAAGCACTGTGTATCTGTGAGCTTTCCCTGAATGGTGCTGCTGTGATGAGCAGCCCCAGCAATGGTGTTTTATATAGGATGGAGGTAGTAGCAGCTTGGATGTTCTAGTAGATCTAGATGTTTTTTATTCCAGGATGAAGAATCAGCCCTCTCAGGGTAGGATACGTACTCTCATAACACAGAGAAAGAATACTGGCAGGCTCTTCCCATTCGTATTTGGATATGGAACATGTGGCCACTAGCCAAGAGAAATCACATGGCCAAGCCTGGCATCAGAGCAGTAGGGAAGTATCCCCTGCCCCAGGGGAGCAGCGATGCTAATTTCTTGGCAGTGCATGAGGAGGTAAAATCCTCTTATAAGGGAAGCAGAAAATAACGAAAATGATAACACTGTCCGCCATTTGCTTCTACAAGTACTCTGTAATTTTAGTCTTATAGAAACTCTATGAGGCAGGTAAGATTTGTCCCATTTTTCAGAATGGAAAATGGAAGCTTAGTATGCCTGTGTCACTTGCCCATAATTAGCACAACTGTCTGGCTTGAAGCATTCAGTTGTGTATCAGCAACCTTGGAATGGGCAGCAGCTTCTCAGGGACTCACTGCCACATAGATGCTGCCATCTAATAAACATTTATAAAGCACCTACTGTGTGTTGGGCACTTGCATTGATATGCAAGATGGGAAGTTCATACTTCTTAGAGGTTAGAATCAAGTGAGAGGCAAGTGAAGCATGGGTGGATGTGCGTCTGTAGGGGAGATGCTGCGGAGAGAATGCACAGTGGGAATATCCAACTAGAATCAGGGCACAAGGAGTGGATGTGTCTCGGATGCCAGCAGAGGAGTGAGGGCTGAAGGACTGTAGCACATGCTCTTGTCAAGGCCCTGCCTACCAGAGTGAGAGCCAAGGTTACCTTCTGAGTCAGAATTCTTAAGGACACTCACAGGAGGCCACTGCAAATGGACACGTGCCCACCCTTTTGCTAAGAGAACTTGCCAAACCAATGGTTGTATGCCAGAATCCTACTATGAGCTTCTAAAACTCTACTGTACCTCTCCTGGGACTTTACCTCTACTGCATATACATAGCTATGTAAACCTGCCCCCCACCCCAAAAAAAACAAAGACCTAGTAAATTAAGTGTTGATAGAAGAGAGAAAAGCCAGATTTGAGTCTGATTTTGATTCAGCACAGTAGTGCACGTTGCTTACACTTCCAGAGCGCCCATTCTCACTTCCCTAAGTGGTTTCCATTTTAACAGCATGGGGATAAACACAAAAAGCAAAGAAATCCCCAGCCATGTCTTACAAAATGACCATAACAATAAGCAAAACCATATGCTTATCTTAGCTGTTTTAGCACCAGAGCAGTCTGAATCCATGAGCACATGACATAGTGCTGATGACATAGTGAGCAATTGCTCTGCAAATGAAGACGGTGTTTGTGTGGAGAAACAGGACATTCAGAAAGATGGACATGTGCTCCACACATGTGCTCAGCATTGTTCTCAGTCTCTGGCCAATTATCACATCTCCCAGGAAATATTTTTATAAGAGGTGACTCTACTTTCTCTTGGCTATCATCTCTTACATCCTCCAACATTTCAGAAAGTATTACAAAGGTGTTCACACCTATCCACACACAAGCATGCATATGTATTAGAGTTCTCCAGAAAACGAACAAACAATATGATAGCTTCAGCTCTATAGGAAGAGATCGACAATGAACAGCTCCAGCAGTGGCATCTTGGAATTGATTCTCTTGAGGCTAAGAGCCCCTTGGTCTAGTGTCTGCAAGCTGGAGGCCCAGGAAAGGCAGTGGTTTAATTCCAATCCAAGAACTAGGGCCAGAAAACAAGGGAGCCAGTGGTGTAAGTCCCAGCACATGTCTAAAAGTGGATACACCAAGAGCAAAAACGTATGTCTTATCTCAAGCAGAGACAGCAAACTAGCCTTTCCTCTGCCTTCTCATACTATTCCAACCCTCAGCAGAGTAGATGATACCCAAGCATTCTAGTGCAGGAACATCTTTTTTTTTTTTTTTTTTTTTGGGTCCAGTTGTGGGGCCTTGAACTCTGGGCCTGGGCACTGTCCCTCAGCTCTTCAGCTCAAGGCTAGCACTCTACCATTTGAGCCACAGCGCCACTTCCGGCTTTTTTGCTTATGTGGTGCTGAGGAATTGAACCCAGGGCCTCAGGCATGCAAGGCAAGCGCTCTACCACTGAGCCACCTTCCCAGCCCCAGGAACATCTCTATGTAGCCTACCAATTCAAATACTACTCTCTTGGGAACAACCTCATAAATGTTCCCAGGAATAATGTTTTAGCAACTGTCTGGGCATCCCTTAGCCCAGTCAAGTTGACGGAATCAATCATCTCAGTATGTATATGTTATTGATCATTACTTTTCTTAACCTTGACCTTTTCTGAAAACTATGGACAAACCCACTGTACTTTGAGTTTATGCTCCCTTTGAAACTTTTATTTTGTAAGAGCTCCTTCCTGGAGAAACAAACTCCAGCCATGAGAAAGCCTATATTTTACATTCCTTGCTGACTCTAAGGTATGTAGATATGAAAAGGAGGAAGAGTTTCATATTGTGGGGAACCCCAAGGCCTGTGTTCAGGGTCATCTGAGGGGGGAACAACAGATGGAGACAATTGTGTTCCATAGCCTGTACCTCAGTATAAGAAAATATTATTTTAAATTTTGAATTAGGTTCTGGGTTTGGTGGCACACTCTCTAATCCCATCACTAGAGAAGTAGAGACAGGAAAATTGTGAGTTTGAGACCCTGTCTCAAAAGCAAAAACAAAAATAATAACATAACAAATTATTGTTGATAGAGCTCAATAAGGAGGCCTGATTCATCTCTAGGAAATCATCTTCAGCAAAGTGGCCATGAACAGGGTATTGAAGGATGAGTAGAAGTTTGCTAGACAGAAAATAAACATAGGTTACCATCATGAGTGTTTCCAAAGAATGTATGCTTCTGGAGTGGTCCCCTTGACATCCCTAAGCCCAGGTACTACCCCAGCTAGATCAGCAGCAAAAATCCAGCACATAGCCAGTATTTGTTTTATGTTTGACCTACTTGTTAAGTAGTAAATGAATTACTCTAGATGTATTATGTCATTAAATCTTCAACCTTTGGACTTGGGTATCACTCCTACTTCTGTTTTACAAAGGAAGAGTCTGGACTCATAGAGGTTAACTAACTTGCCTCAGGCTACATAGTTAGTAAACAGGTATAACCCTGTGCAAATACAGTGTGCACTATTGTAGTTCATGTGAAACCCAAAAACCTCATAGCAGAGCCATAGACCTAGCTGTGTTGGTTCTCAACCTATAATGTATCAGTGTCACCTAGAGATCTTGTTTAAAAACACATCTCTAGGTTCTGAGAACCAGAAACTGATTGTATAGTACTCATGTGAATCATGAATTTACATCTCTGACAAGTTTCTTTTTTTTTTTTTTTTGGGTCCGGTCGTGGGGCCTGAACTCTGGGCCTGGGCGCTGTCCCTTAGCTCTTCAGCTCAAGGCTAGCGCTCTACCACTTGAGCCACAACGCCACTTCCGACTTTTTTTTTCTTTTTGCTTATGTGGTGCTGAGGAATCGAACCCAGGGCCTCATGCATGCAAGGCAAGCGCTCTACCACTGAGCCACCTTCCCAGCCCTCTGACAAGTTTGTAAGTTATGCTTTTGCTGCTGGTCCAGGAACCAGACATTGAGAACCAAAGTGCTGCATCGATTCTCAGCGATAGCAGCAAGGCTGTGCTGCCCTCCTAAACTGGCCCAGGACATACCACCACAGGAAGCCATGGAAGGCCAAGACTCTCCCTCCTTGGTCCATAAATCAGAACTCACTTTTTTTTTTTTTTTTTTTTTTTTTGTCATGGGACATGAACTCTGGGCCTTGGCGCTGACCCTCAGCTCTTCAGCTCAAGGCTAGCACTCTACCACTTGAGCCACAGCGCCACTTCCAGTTTTCTGGTGGTTTATTGGAGATAAGTTTGACAGACTTTCCTGCCTGGACTGGCTTTGAACTGCAATCCTCAGATCTCAGCCTCCTGAGTAGCCAAGATTACAGGCGTGCACCACCAGTGCCCAGCAGAACTTACTTTCTAAAGAGCCTCTCACCTCTTTTTATTTGTTCTGGGAACCCTTTCCTCTGATTCTGGCTTCACTTGGTTTTCTTGATAATCTTTTTTCCTCCAAAATGCTGGTGTTTAAGCAGAATTCTATGCCTTATGGGACTCTAGATTGATCAACACTCTGGCTATCTGTGAGGCAGGTGCAGAATGATCACGTGGTCCTCTTTCCCTCCTGGGGACACGATTATGCCAAGTGACAGTTTGTTCCATGTTAGTCAAGAGTCTCTGGGTTACAAATGATAAAATCCAATTTGAACTGGTATGGAAAAATTCACACACTTATTGACTCATACAAACTGGTCATAGGAAGGACAAGGGAAAGTTGCGCTTCAGGCATGACTAACTGTGGCTTTGAATGTGAATAATCAGGGATTCTAAGGCTCCTGAGACTCTGCTATCCACATGATGATCAGCATCATCTTTTCAGCCCGGCTGTCTTCACCAGCTGGAGACATAACTGCCTTTAATTCCAAGATCTCTGTTTGTAAGCTCAAAAGAAGGCAATGAGACATCTTTCCTGCATTCTGTCAAAGGAGTCTAAATGACCCAGATTGGATAATTGTCCATTCCTGGACCAGAGCCCTTCATCTTTTCCCATGTCTACCCATGCCGGAGCCTTCAGTGTGGAGGGAGAGGAGGAAAAGATGTGAGCTCTGAGAGAACCATTGGAAGGAGAGCCCCAGCCTTCCCAGAGCTTGCAGTCTAGAAAGCAGGCTGACACATGGTTGTCAGAGGAGCTTGACAGGCGACGCTGGATTGGCATATAAATGTAGATGAGCTCATTTTGAACCCCACATACTAAATCAGAATGCCTGGGATTGGGGCCTAGAAACCTGTGTTTGAGTAGGCTCCTCAAGTGCCACTTAAAGCAAGATCTCAGGCTGCTTGTTCCAGTTTGTGGGAACAGCTCGATACAGAGAATTGTTCTACCCTGTTATGTTCATCCTGTAATTTCACTGGGGAATACAGAGCGTCTATACCAACCTCTGTACCACGCCAGGTATTTCCCCAAATATCACTTCATGTAATTGACAGGAAGATCCTTAGAATGGTGAAGAAACCTAGTTTTCCAGCCCCTAATTTTGTGAAAATCTGTCTTCCAAATATCAATGGTGCCTCAAAAGCCAGGTCAGAGTTATGGTCATCTCAAGCCAAAAAGGGAACAGTGTGGGGCTGGGAAGGTGGCTCAGTGGTAGAGCGCTTGCCTTTCATGCCTGAGGCCCTGGATTCAATTCCTCAGCACCACATAAGAAAAAAGCCAGAAGTGGCACTGTGGCTCAAGTGGTAGAGTGCTAGCCTTGAGCTGAAGAGCTGAGGGACAGCGCCCAGGCCCAGAGTTCAGGCCCCACGACCGGACCCCCCCCCCAAAAAAAAGGGAACAGTGTGTGCTTAATTTAAGTGATAGGGTAGAATTTTGACATTTGTTGAAGGATGGTGTGTCTTTAGTGGATGTTGAACAGAATTATGAGAAAAAATGAATCAAGCATCCACAGTACAGCACTGAGCTCTACACATCCTGAGAATACGAGGAATTTCTTCTAGGGCCATCTTCTTGGAACCTTCGACCTAAAGGTACCAAGGGCCTACTGTATTTTCTCTTTTTTATACAAAGTGTATAATATTGCATACACTACTATGGATTCTATTTATTTTTGCTGATCCTGGGTCTGGGCACTGTCCTTGAGCCTGTTTGTACTCAAGGTTAGTGCTCTACCACTTGAGCCACAGCACCACTTCCAACTTTTCCTGAGTAGTTTATTGGAGATAAGAGTCTCATGGACTTTTCTGCTTCAAACTGTGAGCCTCAGATCTTAGCCTTCTGAGTAACTAGGATTACAGGTGTGAGACACCAGAGCCCAGCTTGGATTTTATTTTATTTCACAAATGATATAGTCTCTGGAGCTTTCCATGTAGACACATGGAGTGCATATATGTGTGTGTGTATACATACATATACATATATATGTATACATACATATTTTTAAGAACAAAGGGCAAGGGCAAGATCCCATACCTATATTCACAGCTACTTAAGAGGCAGACATCTGAATGATCACAGTACAAGGTCAACTGGGGTAAAAGTTAGCAATATTTCCATCTCATGCAACAAGCTGGGTATGATGGTATGTATTGGTCATCCCAGCTATTTATGACCTGAGAGTGCTCGCTTCGGCAGCACATATACTAAAATTGGAATGATACAGGTGACTTGAGAGTCATAAATAGGAGGACTGTGGTCCAAGCTGCCCCAGGCCCCCCCACAAAATGCAAGACCCTATTTGAAAAAATAAAGATTGGGGTAGACTATAGTAGTAGAACACCTGCCTAGTAAGCCCAAGGCTCTATGTTCAAACCCTAGTGCCAGGGGCTGGGAAGGTGGCGCAAGTGGTAGAGCACTTGCCTTGCATACATGAGGCCCTGGGTTCAATTCCTCAGCACAACATAAGCAAAAAGAAAAAAGCCAGAGGTGACGCTGTGGCTCAAGTGGTAGAGTGCTAGCCTTGAGCTGAAGAGCTGAGGGACAGCGCCCAGGCCCAGAGTTCAGGCCCCACTACCAGACCAAAAAAACAAAAAACAAAAAAACCCTAGTGCCAACAGAAAAAAAGAAGAAAGATAAAATAATGAAGTACAAAATTATGTCAATAGCCATAGTAAGGAATA
Source organism: Dipodomys merriami (assembly GCF_024711535.1). NCBI lineage: Eukaryota > Metazoa > Chordata > Mammalia > Rodentia > Heteromyidae > Dipodomys > Dipodomys merriami. The sequence continues at coordinate 26,858,093 of NW_027202382.1, forward strand.
TTATGTTGTCATTATTACGTGGTGGAATTTTTATTCTAATTTTTTGAATGATAGCATGTTGTGAGTTCTGATCTCCCTTTTGGATTCAGCTAATAATCTACAGTTTGTGAAGGGACCAATCAGTGGTCCCAATGCTAGATAGTCAGTGTCTCAACCAGGAGGCACCTACTCTTGCTCTTTCTGGATGTGAGCAAGATGTTTTGTATAAAATCAGGAATCAGAGGGTTCAATGGCATCATAGAGATAATTTATGCAAAAATTATCCAAACGTGAATATATTGAATAAATCACCATAATTAATGCCTATTTTCAATATCAAGAGGTGAAAATTATTTGGGAATAAATAAGCCTGATGGGATGCTAAAAATTCCCCTAAGGTGTATACAATGTCATCTCATCAGTCGAACACATTTGCAAGTTAACTTCTCCATTGCCTTTGAAGTCATTAATCAAATAAATAAATATATATTGTATCTTTAATTTTAATTTTTCTTTGCCAGTACTTGGGATTGAACCCAATGCTTTACACTTGCTAGGCAAGTGGTTAGCATCCTACCATTTGAGCCATAGCTGTCGCCCTACTTTTATGCAGGAGATGGAATCTAGCAAACTTTTCAAGGCTGGCCTTGTACAATAATCTTTCACAGCTTAGCCTCTAAGTATCTATGATTTGAGATGTGACTCCCTAGTGCCTAATTTCCTATATATTATTAATAGTACTATTGGAGTAGATAAATTAGAATTGTGAAATATATTTCTAGTCTCTTAAATGAATTCTAAGTAGCAAATATATTTCTAAAACTTTCCTTATATGTATAATGATTATAAACCCAATGTTTATTTCCATAGAAAACTGACATTTCAAAGATCATATAGGGCTTAGGGGTATGGCTTACTGATAAAGCATTTGTCTAGCATGCACCTAGGCCCTGGGTTTCATCCTGAACATGAATGAAAAAAATTGGTACACATACAAAACAACTCACCACTGAAGGCCTCTGTTATAGAGGGCCTGCCTAGCATGTGTGAGATTCGGGTTCAATTTATCTTATCACCCATCAATAAGGCAAAGTAACTCTGTTTAGTATTAAACTTTATAAACTTTATATATTAGCAGTATATAAAGCAAGACATACCTGTATAATGTTCCTAAACTAAGCGTTTGATATCTCTAATGAGCTGTCATGTAAAATATACTTAATTATCACATAAAACTCTCTTGTATTTTCTTTTACTCTACAGTACACCTCCCAGTTAATCTGACATCTCTCTCATCTCATTAAATTGGTTCCAACTGGTAATTCTTCATCAAATTCAAAAGAAATGTGCCCCCTCCTATCCAAGATCTAAAAACAATTAACTTTAGGCTGCAATTAGAAATACAAAGAAAGCTAATGTCTAGTTAAGCCTGGGTATAATGTGTACTTTGAGTCAACACTTGGAAAAGTTGAATGGCTCAGAGCTGCTTGCAAGCTTAGGAGGAAAGAGTATTTGATTAAATGTTATTAAATGTGTTTTCTTGAATTATTTTGCTATAGTTCTTAGCAGGCCTCTCAATTTTGTAGTCATTTTCTGGGCCTTGGTTTTCTGATCTGTCATCATTTAGCTGTCAATGTTGTGAATAGAATTCAATTTCTCAGGTGCCCCTTGAAAGAGGAATTCTGAAAATAAAGGGTAAGTGCCTCCTACAGAAAGATTCCTGCAGGGCTGGGAATGTGCTCAGTGGTAGAGTGCTTGCCTCACACTCATGAAGCCCTGGGTTCAATTCCTCAGTACCACATAAACAGAAAAGGCCAGAAGTGGCACTGTGGCTCAAGTGGTAGAGCACTAGCCTTGAGCTGAAATGCTCAGGGACAGCGCCCAGGCCCGGAGATCAATCCCCATGACCAAAAAACGATTCCTGCAGACTTCTATCATAGCATTAATTCCAGCTTTTCCTTCTCAGCATGTCCATTGACATCCAGATGTGAACCATCTTCTCATGGCCACAACCTCTTTGACTTAGCTTTTCTATTTCCCTTATATTTCTGCCAACTTAAAGCAAACCTCAGGCTGCACCTATGACATCTTTTCAAAAATTGGTTGTGTATGAAATGTGGACTCTCATACTGTTATCCCACAGTCTTCTCTCCTCACTTCCTTCCAGTTCTTTTCTTTCTCTTTGAATGCTGCATGCTTGGCGGTGTTTGAAAAATTCTCTCTGTATTTTGGTTATAGTAATGGTTTGATTACATCTAGAAGGAAACTTGAAATCATAGACACAAAATGACTAGCTCACAAAGCATTCCCTAAAGCACCTGCCAGTCTTCCTCAACTGACATTTCTCTGTCATTTATTTTGTGTAAAAGTTCCTATTTTGTAGCCTGGTTCCATCTCTTGGGATACCAAGGAATGTAACCCAGGTTCTTCTGGGTACCAAACATTCTGCTCTACCACAGAGCTGTACCTCCAACCCCCTCTCAGAAACATTAAATAGTCCAATTTGAGTAAGAATTTATATATCCTAGCTGAGCACCAGTGGCTTATACCAGTAATCTTAGCTAGGTACTCAAGAGGTTGAGATCTGAGGACTGAGGTTCAAAATCAGCCCAGGTAGGAAAAAAAATCTGTGAGACTCTTCAATTAATCACACACATACACACACACACACACACACACACACACACACACACACACACACACACACACACACACACACACACACACACACACACACACACACACACACACACACACACACACACACACACACACACACACTGGAAGTGGAGGTGTGGCTGAAGTGGTAGAATGCCAGCCTTGAACAAAACAATACAGACAGCACCCTGGGCCCTAACTTCAAACCCCAATACCAGCACACACACACACACACACACACACACACACACACACACACACACACACACACACACACACACACACTTTAGTGTTTTATCGCCACTGAATGTGAAAATCCCATTTTAACAAGATTCATACAGTGATTGTGTAGGTCATGTTGACTCCAACGTGAAGGTGGGTCTAGGTAGATTGCCGAACCAGATCTTTACATTCTTGGTCTGCTGACTCCAAGACATAAGTTTATCAAAGCAAAGATGAAGAGCATTGGCTGAAAAGAGCAGAGACAATGTTGCTTTGTTCTGACAGCATCCACTCAGTACTCTAAGTCCTGTAAGTGTGGGAGTATAAATTAGAGCCAGGGACATTGGCAGAGGCTGGAGCACTTGTCAGAACACCTTACCTTTTGTTCACTGCGAGATCAGCATGAGAGAATCCTGTCATTCTGCAGTAATAGTTTTGCTCTTGGAAGAAGAGTAAGAAAGTGACATTGACAGGTTAGGTGGTTTGGTGTTTTGGGTTTTTGCTTTTTTTCACATTTTCCAAATTTCCCCTCTTCACTAAGCAATTTGTTTGCAACTAAAGAAGGACTTCATCTTTGGTCTGTAGGGACTTGCTCTAAACCAAGATCCGGTGTCTGGGCTCCCTGAGAGCAGTTTACTCCTCACGTCTGGTTGTGACTATGGGGGCCTTGGAGTCCAGGCTTGCTACGGAACTGCTCTGAGAGGAACATCACTGCACCTATGGTTGAGAAGAGGCCATGGTATTTTGTTTGTTTGTCTTTTGTGCTAATACTGGTGGATGAACCCAGAGCCCAGCACTTTTCCTTAGCTTTTTTGCTTAAGTCTGGTGCTTTGCCCTTGAGTAGCACTCCACTTCTGGCTTTATCACTTAGGTTTGTCTCCCTGGGCTGATTTTGTACCATGATCTTTAGAGCTCCACCTCCTGAGTAGCTAAGGTTATAGGAATGACCCACCAGTGCCCAGCTTGCCATGTTTTTTGTTTTTTTTTTAAACTACTCTCTCTTTGTGTGTGCCAGTCCTGGGATTTGAAGTCTGGGCCTAGGCACTGTCCCTGAGCTTTTATGCTCAAGGCTAGTGCTCTATTACTTGAGCTATAGCTATACTTGTGGCTTTTTTAGTAGTTAATTGGAAATATAAAATCGTCTCTGATTTTACTGCCCCAATTAGTTTTGAACCATGATCCTCAGATCTCAATCTCCTGAGTAGCTAGAATTACAGGCATGAACCACAGGCACCCAGCTTAAGTGCTCTCTTTGATAACCGTTCAGCTGAGTCTCACAACTTTGTCTTTTCCCTAATAGTACTTACCATCGTGGATTTTTCCCCCTCTTTACTGTATAAAATAATGGACTTCATTATTCATCATATTCTTAACCACTACTTTAGTTCCTTAGGATTATGAATTAAAAGGTATTACTTTGGAGGAGCACCAGAGAGAACACCTGATCATCCCAAAGCCAGAAGAGGAAGCTCATTTGTGGGGGGTGAGGGTGCATAGCCCCTCAAGAATAAGCAACTGGCTATAAGACTAGAGACATTAGGCTATAAAAGATGTGAATGCCTTAGGAACAAAGATGAAGAGCAGTCTCCACTGGGAAGTGACCTCAGCCTGGAATACCTGAAGGATGTTTTGTTTAGGAACAATCCACATGTGTTTGCTACCAAAGGCCGAATTAGGACCAGTAGTTGCATAGAGTTATTTTTAGGTCAGTATCAAACAGTACATTCTGACATGGACCTTGGTAAAAATAGACAAAGCTGAAACTGGCTTAAAACAATCCTGCTTCCTTTTCTTCCTTGATATTATTTTTTATTTCATCGTTCTGGAGACTAGAAGTCCAAAATCAAGGTGTTTTCAGATCTGTGTTCCCTCTAAAGTCTCCAGGGGTAGTAAGTATCTCCTTGGCCTGGAAGCTTCTGGAAGCCCTAAGCAATGTTTGGCTTATGACAGCAAGACTGCTATCTCTTCCCTTTGTCTTTCCTCTTTGTCTGTCTCTTTTTTTCTTTTCTTTTTCATTGGTCATGGGGCTTGAACTCAGAGCCTGTGCACCACCCCTAAGCTTCTTTTGCTCAAGTCTAGAGTTCTACCACTAGTGGCACAGCTCCACTTCTGGCTTTTGTATTTTTGTATTATAAGAACTCCTCCCCCTTTGTTTTGTATTATAAAATCCTAATTGCTAGGCTAGGATTTTTTTTTCTTTTTTCTATTTTGGTGGTTAATTGGAGATGAGAGTGTCATGAACTTTCCTGCCTAGGTTGGCTTTGAATCTAGATCCTCAGATCTCAGCCTCCTAAGTAGTTCGATTCTAGGCATGATGATCAGCACTCAGCTATCTCTCTTCTTTTAAGGACTTTTCAGTCCTGTTGAGTCCAGAGCCTACACAATGACCTCATTTTTTTTTTAATTTTACATCTACAAAGAATCTTATCTCTAAATAAGGCCATATTCTGAGGTATTAGAGGTTAGGACTTCAATTTGTCTTTAAGGAGACACCATCCAAACATGACAAGTTGCCTCTAAAGGAGTGAATTCCATATGCCTGAAGTGTACAAATGAAATCAGAGGTTTTCAAGATGCTTCAGGAGATTAAAAGATAGAGAATGCAATTCCATGGCTTCCAGGTGCCTTTCTGACGACAGTATTTCATACTGCTATGACTCTTGTTCTAAGTGCTTACCTAAATCCTGGGAGCACTCTTGGTCCAATCTTGGTGAAATCACATGCATAGAAACACAGTCCCATTCCCAAAAACCATTCAGAGTCCAGTCTTTTCCTTTTCACCCCTGGAGAACATCTTAGGAGATTCCTTTTCCTGTCCCTTGTCTTCCGGGAATCATTGTCTTAGTCAGTGCTCTTTTGGCCACCTCAATTCACACTACCTTTTTAAAATTCTATGTTCTCTTGAACTTTCAAGGTCCAATTGTTCTTTTGACTTGGCCTGCAATGTTTAGCTTTGTTTCTTCTCCACTGGTTTCAACCTCTGGTAAGTTTTTCCCATAGCCACCAGGATGCTCAGGTTTAAATCCTATCAAACAACAGACTCACTGAGAAAAGAACCCCTTTGCCAGCTGCACCAGCAAAGTCCCAGGGCTGGCTCTAATTGGACCAGTCTTGTCATGTGCAGTTGTCACATGCTGATCCGTGGGTTTGACCAATTCTTGAGGAAGGATCTGGGTCCCATGTGACTCTGGCATGGGCCAGAAAGGAAGAAGCCTGCTTCTCAAAGGGAAATTGGGATGCTATTAACAGAATAAAGGGGAGTCAAAGACCAAGACAACTATACCCCTCTAGCTCCTCTCCTCTTTCTCTGTTTCTGTCTCTCAAACTAAGAGTTATACCCTTCCCCTTTTCTCCTGCCTCTCAGCCTCTTCCTTCCTATTTACTCTTCCAAGTTTGTATTATAAAAGCCTAGCCACTTGGCTGGCTTTTAAAGTCTCAATTCTTTTTTAAAGAGCATGGAAGGAAGAGAAACAGAACCAGACACAGTTAAGTTCTTAGAGCAGTGGAGGAGAGGAAGTCACTTTAATAATTTTCCCCCATCTATCAGATCGCCAGTGTTAGCTCTTGTCACTTGTGAGTAGTGACTGCTTTAAAATGTTGCATGTGTATCCAGGAAAAAAGATAGATGAATATGCACATGGCAATGAAGGAAGACTTGGGGATGTAAATACTCGGATGCTAAGTTATGAATCAGCAACGTCTAGTCTGACAGTGTCTGTGTTTTTTTAGCTCTAGCTTCTGCAGAGAGCTGTACCTGATTCCCCAAATGATTTTAACCTGGAAACCCCTCTTCCCCCTGCAGGATTTGTCTGTTTCCAATCACATAAGCACCCAGGAATTGAAAACAATACCAGGTTATAAAATAAAATAGTCTCTCAGTATTTAACTTTTATTCTTCTGCCTTTGGCGGCTCAGACTCAAACTCTATAAACAAATCACTCCCTTCCTTGTCCAGGCAGCCTGCTAAGAGCAGTTAGCATCCCTACCGTGGGCTTTGGCTGCCTCTGCTGCTTCCCAGTCCTCTCCATCAGTGGTCTTAAAACTCTGTATTGTTTTGTCCTCTGTCCACAGATTTTGTAAGCTGGATCCTAGTACTTACATCCAGCCTCTCCTGGTGTTACTCTTGCTTCAGGCCTGGCTTCAGGCCTCCTTCACTCTTTGACCCGGATGGGAGTCTCTGATCCGGAGATCTGCTGCAGCCCTAGTTCTGTTAAGTTGCTCTCTGCCCATCATCATCAACTATGAGTCGGGAGCCCTCCCATATTATGCCAGGACAGAGTGGTACCCAGGTGTATTCATTTGTTACAGCTGCCATGACAACCTATCACAGTGTGGCTACAAGCTGGACTCCTCTGAACTCTCCAGAAGATTCTTTTCTATATGTTTCTACTTGATCTAGTATGTTATCTGAATGTTAGGGTGGTATCAATGGTCACTACACAGTATTTCTGACCTAAGAGCAGGAGAGGAAGCTCTGGCAGGACACCCAGAACTTGGGGCGGAAATGTGACATCCTAGCCACCCATTCAGGGACGTTTGCACAGGGAGGAAGGAGAAGGACAGAGCAGTGCTGGAAATTGGGTTGCCAAGGGAGAAATCTGCCTCCAACACTGTCTGCCAGCTCCCTGTAGGCTGGGACCGGGTCTTTCCATCTGGGTCTCCCAGATGTCTGCTGCACAACAAAAACACAAGCTATGTGGTTGAAATGTAGAGGGGTGTTTCACAGCTGCATTTCGGGAAGTCAGACCTGAGTGGGAGGACTTCAGAGACCAGAACACATGCAGTTGCATGGGGATGGAGAGGAAGGTTAGGTGGGAAAGGCCTTTAGAACCCAGCTTCTTACTTGTCTGCAAGGGCTCAGTTGTTCATTGTGCCTCGACTCAAGGCACACCAACTGGATAGTTGAGCTTTCCAAGAGTTCAGATCCTGCCAGGCACTGGTGGCTCATGCCTGTAATCCTAGCTATTCAGGAGGCTGAGATCTGAGCATCACAGTTCAAAGCCAGCCCAGGCAGGAAAGTCCCTGAGACACTGATCTCCAATTAACTACCAGAAAAACCAGAAGTGGCCCTGTGGCTCAAGCAGTAGAGTGCTCACCTTGAACTGAAGAGCTCAGGAACAGTGCCCAAGCCCAGAGCTTAAGCCCCACGACCTACAAAGAAAGAAAGAAAGGAAGGAAGGAAGGAAGGAAGGAAGGAAGGAAGGAAGGAAGGAAGGAAGGAAGGAAGGAAGGAAGGAAGGAAGGAAGGAGAAAGAGTTTAGATTTCTATGAATATTCCAGGCACCAAATGCATTGCAGCTTTTATCACTTATTGGTCATGCATCTTCTCCAGATCCAAGACAGTGGCTTGGGATTGTGTTTTAAATTATATTTTATTTTTAGGGACTAAATATCTATTTCTGTTCCAACCTAGTAAAATCAGGCTGGCCAAAGTAGCAACTAAAGTAAGTGGAAAATTGAGAGAGAAGGGGTGGGGACACTTTATTGGAACCACTGACTAGTAAAAGCTGCAAAAGAATTTTCAAGAAATTAAGATTGTGTGTGTGTGTGTGTGTGTGTGTGTGTGTGTGTGTGTGTGTGTGTGTGTGTGTGTGTGTGTGTGTGTGTGTGTGTGTGCTGGTCTTGGGGCTTGAACTCAGGTTCTAGGTGCTGTCCATGAACTTCTGTTGCTCAAGTATAGCACTCTACCACTTAAGCCACAGTTCCATTTCCAGCTTTTTCTGAGTTGTTTATTGGAGATAAGAGTCTCATGGGCTTTCCTGCCTTGGCTGGCTTTGAACGGTGATCCTCAGATTTCAGCCTCCTAAGTAGCTAAGATTATAGGTGTGAGCCACCCAGCGCCTGGCTTAAAAATCAGATTTTAAGTTGTTTATTTTCTCACAGCTGAGTCAGGTCCCTGTTCAGGAACAGTCCTTAGCTTTTGCTATAAGTAGCCTAAATAGTACCTTGCAAAGTTTTAACTTATAAAGACTGGCTCAAACTAGCTAAAACAAACCAGTTTGAAAATTACTTTGAACTACAAGAGCCATAGAAATCTCACTTTAAAAAGCACCAGGATCTTTTTCTGCTCTCTTGACCAAGGCCTTACTGAGGAATACTTTTTTATATTTTTCTCCATTTTAGCACTTAACAAGTAATTTAACTGTGTACTTGTTTCTCTGTCTTTTGATACTAAATTGCCAGTCACAGTGATGGACCTTTTGGTTTTGTTTAATGTATGTATCAAATTATTTGCCAAGAGTAGTTACTCAAGAAATTCTGAGGGGCTGGGAAGGTGGCTCAGAGATAGAGCACTTGCCTTGCATGCATGAGGCCCTGGGTTCGACTCCTCAGCACCACATAAGCAAAAAGAAAAAAGCTGGAAGTGGTGCTATGGCTCAAGTGGTAGAGCGCTAGCCTTGAGTTGAAGAGCTGAGGGACAGTGCCCAGGCCCAGAGTTCAAGCCCCACAACCGGACCTAAAAAAAAAAAAAAAGAAAGAAAGAAAGAAAAGAAAAGAAATTCTGATATCTGGGGCTGGGAAGGTGGCTCAGTGGTAGAGTGTTTGCCTTGCATTCATGAGGCCTGGGTTCCATTCCTCAGCACCACATAAGCAAAAAGAAAAAAGCCGGAAGTGGCACTGTGGCTCAAGTGGTAGAGTGCTAGCCTTGAGCTGAAGAGCTGAGGGACAGCACCCAGGCCCAGAGTTCAGGCCCCACGACCGGACCCCCTCCCCCCCAAAAAAAGAAATTTGAATATCATTCTTTAAAAGCAAAAACACTTTCTTTGACCTGAATACTGTCATCTCAGATGTCATCTTGAATGAGAACCTTAGTCTTTTTTTTTTCAATGTGTCTTCAAGCTTCCTTTCTTCCTGTAAAAACAAAGAAAGATGTAATATGCAATGGTTAGGTCAATAGCCTATGAATTCAAAGTGCTTGGCTTTAAATACTGGTTCCCTCACTTGCTTGCACAGTGGTTTCATCTTTGTTTGTTTGTTTGTTTGTTTTTGGACCAGTTATGGAGCCTGAACTCTGGACCTGGGCACTGTCCCTCAGCTTTTCAGCTCAAGGCTAGCACTCTACCACTTGAGCCATAGCACCACTTCCAGATTTTTTCTTTTTGCTTATGTGGTGCTGTGGAATCAAACCCAGGGCCTCAGGCATGCAAGGCAAGCGCTCTACCACTGAGCCACCTTCCCAGCCCTGGTTTCATCTTTTTTAAGACTCGGTTTTCTCATCTATGAAGTGGGGATAATATGGTACCTGCCCCATTAGGTAGATGAAATGCCCATAAAGGCAGAGTCCTTGACCTGTATTGGTGACCTGAGGGTGTTTGACTGTAGTTGGTGAAATCACTGCAGCTACATTTGCAGAGAGCAGTGAGGTGAAGACATGAGACCAACTTGACAAGACATTGGGCTTGTTTGGAGGCATCTTTAAATCCCTGAACATCTCCTCCTCAGACTCAAGGAGGTACAAGTAGAAGATAGGGTCCAATAACAACTGGGTGAGATTGGGAAAATACCTTGTCATCCAAAAGGTGGACCTTTCTCTTTCCCAATGACTTCTCAGAGAGATGAGCCAAGGGAGGAGGAAATGGGCCTGCCGTCATTGCTTCCAGAGGCTCCAGGGCCTGCCCCAAGCAAGAGAAAGCTGGGCTGGGGCCCAAGATGAGCCACTACCTGGAGGAGGGTAGATTGGGGCAGGGTGACATCCTGTCCTATTTCTCCAAGCTCCAGGGCTGTGTTTCCCATCCAGAGGAAGCAGGCCCCATCAGCTTATCCTGGGGTGGAGTTTCCCAAAGGCAAGTGTTTAAAGGCAAATCATTGTTCTGAAGTTCCGCTAGGTTTTAGTAACCACCCTGCTGAGAATTCTTCCAAGAATAAAGTGGAAACCCACAGTTAGTTTGAACCAAAAGCAATTAAAAGGAAGAGACAAATTGGCCTAGTCTGAATTCTGTGCCGAGAGAGTCTTGGGTGAGGGAAAAGAGGTAACAGTGGGACCCAGATTTCATCTCCATACTTTTTTCTGTGATCAAGCAAAATGATTTCACAGTGCACCAATCTTCTGTATGTAAGATGGAGTTGATGATAGTTTGTGCCCCAGGAAGAAGCTTGGGGTAGGAGACATAGGCATTCTTGTCTCTCTGTCTGGGCCTAGCATCCACTGCCTGTGAGACCTTGAAAAACTGCATTTCCACCTCAGAGGCACACTTCTCTTGCTGAAACACAAAAGGCCAGCCTCTCACATTTCCAGGAGATCCATGGCTATGGGTTGATGGGGGTTAAGACAGGAGTGTGAAGAAGAAAATAACCAGGATGGATAGAAAATTAAAGCCTTTTGAGAAGCCTTCCAGAAAGTTCCAGAAAAGGGCTGGGAAGGTGGCTCAGTGGTAGTGTGCTTGCCTTGCATGCATGAGGCCCTGGGTTCGATTCCTCAGCACCACATAAGCAGAAAAAGCTGGAAGTGGTGCTGTGGCTCAAGTGGTAGAGCACTAGCCTTGAGCTGAAGAGCTGAGGGACAGTGCCCAGGCCCAGAGTTCAGGCACCATGACTGGCAAAAAAATAAAATAAAATAAAATAAAGTTCCAGAAAGCCATATACTCTTAATAGTTGAAAGCCCTCCACCATATCCTCTTGTTTTTTTCTACAACCTCACTTCATGGGTCGTTATGGAGCATCATTACTCTCTACATTGTTTATGCCTTTAAATTTCTTAAGACTGTTCAGTGGGTACTGGTGGCATATGCCTGTCATCTTAGCTACTCAGAAGGCTGAGATCTGAGGATCAAGTTTTGAAGCCAGACCAGGCAGAAAAATCCATGAGACTGTTATCTCCAGTTTGCCATGAAAAAGCCAGAAGTAGAGGTGTGGCTCAAGTCGTAGAACACCAAGCTTGAGCAAAGAAGCCAAACAAAAGTGAGAGGCCCTGAGTTCAAACATCAGTAATGGGGCATGTGCAAACACACACACACACACACACACACACACACACACACACACACACACACACACACACACACACACACACACACACACACAGACTCCATGTCAGCGGCCTCCTGTATGACCTTGTAAGGCAGTGAGTGTTGTGACGATGGAAGGGTGATGGAGAGCCCTTGAAGACACGTCTATTTTGGTGGAGAAGTCACTTAGGCAGCCTTGGAGCCCCCTCTACTCCTGTTCAAGTTGGGAAATATTTAGTGACTCATCGCCATGAGCTGAGTGCCGCCATGAGCTGAGTGCCACCATGCTGACTCAGAGAGTGAGGCCTAAGGGTTGTGACTGGTGAACCAACAGCCCTATCTCTAAAGCACTCAGCTTCTCACCACCTACCTTGTTTTGTATCTGTGACTACCTTTCTGTGTGATTCCCATGTTGGAATCCCTTGCCTGGCCCTGGAGCTCAGGACCAACCACTGTCTGTTGTTTCTTCAGCCAGAGTGAACCAACTGAGCCCAGGGACTGTGTTTTCCTTACCTTCTCCTCCTCTTTTTCACATTCCTCCTCTTTCAGCACTGTCACATCCCTGTACTCTAAACCTGTTTTGTGTCAAATTGCTCATTAAACAGGCACTTGGTTGAGACTAGATTTGTGTCATGCTCAGCCATTGGCCAAGGGCCTACTGAGGCAGTCTTGATCAGCACACACTGTCAGACACACTCAGGCCCTAATGAGTGTCCCCCTAGTGGGACCAGTGGGTTCCAGTGAGGGTGAGGGTGGAGATGTCACAGTGGGACTCAGCTAAGATACCACCTTGGAGGCACTGGGCCTGGAAGGTTGATTCATCAGGTAATGGGGTCACCTACGTGTTCTTAACAAAATTAATGGGAAAAGTGGGAATTGAAAAAGCCATTCTGCCTGACATTTCAATCCATGTATGAGAGACCCTAGAGTTGCTAAATTAGTGATAGTCACCTCTCCCCATCTTTTTTGGGGGGTGGAGGGGAATCAGGGCTTGGCACTGTCCCTAAGGTTTTTTGCTCAAGGCTAGTTTTCTACCACTTTGAGCCACAACTCCACTTCTGGTTTTCTGGTGGTTAATTGGCAATAAGTCTCATGGGCTTTCCTACCAGGGCTGGCTTTGAACTGCAACCCTCAGATCTCAGCCTCCTGAGTAGCTAGAATTACAGGCCTTAGCCACCAGTACCTGCCGCTCTTCTTTTTTTTTAATAATTTTTTATTGTAAAGATACTGTACAGAGAGGTTACAGTTCCATGAGTAAGGTAATGAGTCCATTTCCTATGGAGCACTGTTAGCCCTCCTTTGTTTTTCCCCTATTATCCCTTTGCTCTCTGCCTCCCCAACTCCTCCCTCCCCTACTCTGAAGTTGTAAAATTCACTTTCAACATAGTGTCTTGTATATCTCATTGTTACAATGAGTCAACCTGTATCCTTGTTTCAGCATTTTGTTATTTCCCTTCCCTTCCCCAAATTAGAAAAATGTATATACACAATGCAGGGCATTAGAATCAAATACAGTGACAACATGGGTTATACCATAGGGAGAAGAACATACAAAAGAAACAAAAAAAATCACATAGTACATTAAAAACAACAGCAAGAAAGATAAAACCTCTTGTGTCCCTATCTTGGGGTTCATTTCACTTAGCATCATCTTATATGGTCATAGGTACATAGCTTTTGACCTTTTCTGTTTGTCTAGTAAGATTATCCTAGACGTATACTAGTTATTGCAAATAAGGGAAACCACGGGACCTATGTTTCTTTGGGTCTGACTTATTTCACTTACTATAATATTTTCCAAGTCTTTCCATTTCCTAACAAATGGAGCAGTGTCATTCTTTCTGATGGAGGCATAGAACTCCATTGAATATATATATACTACATTTTCTTGATCCATTCATCCTCTTTCTTGCTAGCCAAGAGACTATTTTGTTCCTTCATTCATCCTCTAGTGATCATGTGCTCAGGGAAAACTGAAACTCTCCCCAGCCCAGCTGGTAAATCTCAGATAATTCCCAGACAGTGTTTATAAGTCTATTTCCTTTTTCCATGATTGGTAGGTATAGACTTATATTGACCTATAGATATAGCCTTGTGAACATAGACTTACGTTGAATTTTTGAGAGTCTGCTTGAGTGGGCTGTTGAAGGTTCTTTGGGGAAAGGCTTCTTTTAGAAAGTCGTAAGGGGATAACCAGGAATGGTGGTACATGCCTTTAATCCCAGCATTCGAGGGGCTGAGAGGTAGAAGAATCATGAGTTGAGGCCAGCCTGGACTACATAGCCAAACCCTGCTCAAAATAAAACAGACAAGAACAAAAGAAAAACATGTATGGCAAGGGGAGAAGGGGAAGAGTTCTCCCTTCTCTGCTTATAGACATTTTCAGGACACATGGAACTGCTGTCACCATCATGGGACCGCAGAGGAAAGTCAAGAGGACTGTAGTGGTCGGCTGAGGCGATTGCCAGTCTAACTTGAGGCTTGTCCCATGAATCACTTTTTAAAAGTCTGTTTGATTGGTTGGTTGTCTGCCAGTACTGGGGCTTAAACTTACCATCTGAGTACTGTCTCAACTTTTTCATTCAAGGCTGGAATTCATCTACCACCTCTGGCTTTTTGGTGGTTAGTTGGGGATAAATTTCAATGACTTTCCTGTGTGGCCTAGCTTTGAACTGCAATTCTCAGATCTTAATCTCCTGAGTTGCTAAGATTATAGGGGTGAGCCACCAGCACCAGGCTCTTTTCATTTCTCTCCTAACCAGCACCTCCTCAGGAGACTGAGATCTGAGTATCACAGTTTTAAACCAGCCTGGATAGGAAAGTCTGTGAGACTCTTAGCTCCAATAAACTACTCAGAAAATCCAGAAGTGGTGCTGTGGCTCAAGTGGTAGAGCACTACTAGCCTTGAACAAGAAAAGCTCGAGAATAGCGCCTAGGCCCTAAGTTAAAGCCCCAGAACCAGCACAAAAAGGAAGGAAAAAAGAAAAAGAAAGGAAGGAACGAAGGAAGGAAGGAAGGAAGGGAGAAAGAAAGAAAGGAAGAAAGAAAGGAAGAAAGGAAGGCAAGAAAGAAAGTCAAAAATGAAAGGAAGGAAGGAAGGAAAGAAGGAAGGAAGGAGGGAAGGAAGGAAGGAAAGGAAAGAAAGAAAGGAAAAAAGAAAAGGAAATAAAGAGAAAGAAAGAAAGGAAACAAAGAAAGAAAGAGCAAGCAAGCTAGGTGGAATATATAAAAGCAATTTTTAAAAGTTCATGGCAATTGATTTATGTCTAAGAGATCTATCTAAAATAATCTCTAATGAAGTATTTATATTGCTGCTATAAGAAGACAAGTCTCACCAGGCACCAGTGGCTTATGCCTATAATCCTAGCTACACAGGAACAGATATGCTAGCCCTGTTGGAAAGGTTGGTGGGACTCTTATGTCCAGTAAAAAAATACCAAAAAGTTGAAAATGGAGCTTTGGCTTAAGTGGTAGA
Source organism: Dipodomys merriami (assembly GCF_024711535.1). NCBI lineage: Eukaryota > Metazoa > Chordata > Mammalia > Rodentia > Heteromyidae > Dipodomys > Dipodomys merriami. The sequence goes on from NW_027202382.1 coordinate 26,873,372, forward strand.
GTGCTAGCCTTGTGCACAAAAGCTTAGGGACATGTTTAGGCCCCGAGTTCAGGGCCAGCATGAAGAAGAGAGGAAAGAAGGGAAAGGAGGAAGAGGAGGTTTAGGGGAGGAGGTTGGTTGTTTTTGTTTTTGTTTTTTTTTCTGAAGGTTTGGTTTGATTTGAGTAACAAGTAGTAGTATTTCTAGGGACTCTACCACCAACCTTTAAACCCAGCCCATGATTAATAACATTTTTTAATGAAAATATCATGTCTGTTTTCTTTTACTCTTGCCAGAAAACAATAGACTAATTTGGATTGTTTTATTGGTTTCAGGCTAAAATTTTAAGAATACTAACATGTTTGTCTCGTATCTCATTCTTATGTTCATAGAGCATTTATGAAAGAAAAGACTAGCAAACAAAAAATATTTCCCAAAACAGAGGTGCTGGGGGCTCATGCCTGTAATCCTAACTACTCAGGAGGCTGAAATCTGAGGATCTCAGTTCAAAGCCATCCTGGACAGGAAGAATCTAATCAAAACTCTGGAAATGGATCTTTGGTTCCAAATGGTAGAACTCTATCCTTGAGCACGAAAGCTCAGGGGCAGCACCCAGGCCTTGAGTTCAAACCCAAGGACAAGCACATACAAAAATACTTCCCAAAATAAAATAATACATATAGCTAAAAATCAATTCTTGAAAATGAATTTTTGTCATTGTTGTTTGTGGGGTTTGCTTAAACTCAGGGCCTGGGTGCTGTCCCTGAGCTTTTGTGCTCAGAGCTAGTGCCTTACCACTTTGAATCATAGTGCCACTTCCAGTTTTCTGGTGGTTAATTGGAGATAAGAGTCTCATGGACTTTCCTGCCCAGGTTGGCTTTGAACTGCAATCCTACCAACACCTGGCTATAAATGAAATTTTTTTATGCTACAAAGAGTTGTATTTGCACAGATTTAAAGGAGGTGATCCAGCTTAGTGCTCGTGGCTCACACTAGTAATCCTAGCTAATGGGGAGGCTGAGATCTGAGGATCAAGATTTAAAGCCAGACCCAGTAGAAGAGTTTCTGAAAATCTTATCTCCAGTTAATCACCCAAAATCCAGAAATGGAGCTGTAGTTCAAAGGGGTAGCTAACTAACCTTGAGAAAAAAGCCAAGAGACAGAGCCTAGGCCCCCTGATGTGTGCATGTGTGTGCGTGTGCATGTGTGTGCGTGATCCAGGAGATATGGTGGGGTGCATTTGTATCCCAGATACCTGTGAGGCTGAGGCAGGATTGTTTGAGCCCAAGAATACAACGCCAACTTGAGCAACATAGCAACATGGGAGGAAAAAAAAGTACTTGATCTAAAATTGTTTTACTTCTAATTTTGCTTATATCTTGCTTTAGCTCCTATTAGCTATTATAATGCTTCTTCACAAATCATCTCCAAACTCAGTCCTGTTTAATGTGAAGTATATGAAGTGGGGCTGGAATTGACTGATCTAGACTTGGTTTGGTTCCAAGTCTGTTCCCTCCAAGTCTGCATCCTGGGACATGTCCCTCTCCCACCACAGTGGAGTGCAAGAGGACAAGCCTCAGATAGGCCCATTGCAAGCCTTTGCTTGTCCTGCCTTCTTGTACCTCATTGGCCAAAGGCAAACGAACATCAGCAGGATAGGGAGGAGCTTTCTCTCACAGTAGGAGAGGAGGGAGGTGAATGTGGGCAGATCAACAATGCGAACTATTACATGAACTACACATCACATAATTGTCTGCCACCCAACATCTGTGTCTCTGTGAGTCGAATCTACCAACAGTGAAATAATTCAAGCGTGACAATTAGTCTGTGAAATGCAATACATAGTAGGGAAATAATCTATATGGCAGTAAAGGGTTTTTTGTTTGTTTGTTTGTTTGTTTTTTTGTCGGTCATGGGGCTTGAACTCTGGGCCTGGGCGCTGTCCCTCAGCTCTTCAGCTCAAGGCGAGCGCTCTACCACTTGAGCTACAGCGCCACTTCCGGTTTTCTGGTGGTTTATTGAAGATAGGAGTCTAACGGTCTTTCCTGCCCAGGCTGGCTTTGAACCGCGATCCTCAGATCTCAGCCTCCTGAGTAGCTAGGATTACAGGCATGAGCCACCAGCGCCCGGCGGTTTTTTTTTTTTTCTGAGAAATTTGCAGTTAAGATAAAACCATTACAGATATAGCTCAGTGGTTGAGCATTTCCCTATAATATATAAGGCTCTGGTTTTGTTTTATTATGTCTGTGTGCCAGTACTAGAACTTGAACTCCGGGTCTGGGCACTGTCCCTGAGCTTCTTTGCTCAAGGCTAGTGCTCTAGAACTTAAGCCATACCTCACTTTTGGCTTTTGGTGATTAATTGGAAATATGAGTCTTATGGACTTCCCTTCCCAGGCTGCCTTCAAACTGTGATCTTCAGATCTCAGCCTTCTGAGTAGCTACTATTACAGGCCTCCATTACATGAGCCTCCAGTGCACCTCCAGTGTGTGGCAAGAACATAGTTTTGATCTCCAGCATTTAAAAGACAAAAAGCAAGAAGGGATTGCAAGCATGTCACCAAACTCTTCTGGCCCAATTTCAGCAATCCAGTAAGATTCAACAGTTATTGTATTTTGAAATGAATTACAGCCCATAGATCTTGAGTAATCCATTGTTCATATAGCCTATAAAATGGGAATCCATATAATATAAAATAAAGGAATGTGAGCAATACTAAAATAATAAAAATGTATTTAATATCCTATTCATTTATTTAAGGTATCATGTAAACTCCAATAATTTTTGGTGTTTTACCATCCGGTCATTCAGTTGATTCTTGCTAGAAAATGTTGGATATCGTAATCTTACACATCCCTAGTTTCTCTACTTATTTTACTAAGCACAGGGTCTCACACATGCTAAGTATGGGCTTTACCACTAAGCTATGTCCCCAGTTCTTCATTTGGTTAATTTAGCACAGAGACTGGTAAAATATGCCTCATGGGATAAATATGGGCTACTGTTTATTGGATCCTAGCTATGCCCATTTGTTTATAATTTGTCTAATGGCTGCTTGCACCCTGTAATAGCAGCTTGAGAAATTACAACAGAGAAGATAGCACTAAAGCCTAACATATTTACTATGTGGCCACCAGCAAAGCTTGCCAATCATGAATTAACATGATGGGAGCACTTGGAATCTTTGAATTGGGCTAATTGGAATGAATATTGTTCTTGAGTTACTTTAAGGAAAATTTCTTATTAAGGAAATTAATTAGGTAAACAAATATGGCAGATTGTTTTAACTTATTGAAGAAAACCTTTTTGACAGCTTTGGTTAGGAACACTCATTTCCCAAACAGGAAATTACGTATACAAATTAAATAAGTTTGTGTGGACTGGGCATGCAGGCCAGTGGTAGAGTTCTTTCCTAGCATATGAAAGCCTCTTGGTTGGCTCCTTAGCACAAGGGAGGAGGGGGGCAGGAAGGGAGGGAGGGAGGAGGGACGGAGGGAGGAAGGAATGAAGGAAAAAAGAAAGAAAGATAGAAAGAAAGAAGGAAAGAGTGAGTCAGATGTTGGTGGCTCATGCCTATAAGCCTAGCTATTCAGAAGGACAAGATCTGGAGGATTTTGGTTCAAAACTAGCCCAAGCAGAATAGCCCACAAGATTCCATCTGCAATAAGACAGACTAGAGGTATGGCTCAAGTGGTAGAGCACCATCCATGAGTAAAAAACCACCCAAGCAAGAGTATAAGACCCTTAATTCAAGCCTCAGTACCAGCACACATGTAGATAATACATACATATACACACACACACACACACACACACACACACACATACACACACAAAATAAATACTCCATTATTTCTAGTATGTATGTGGAATTGAGAAGAGAATTAGAATAATCTAGAATTAGAATCATTTGTTTTTATGGGGTTTAAAACTTTTTTATTAATAAGTAATTGTACAAAGAGTTACAATTCCATAAATCAGATTGTGAGTACAATATATCTTGATCAAGGTCACCCCTTCCATCATTTTCCCCGTTTCCCCCTCCCATCCATATACTAAAGTATGTACATAGTTCAGTTTTTACAAAGTGTACATTGAATATAATGACTACATTTGCTCACCCTTCCTCCCTCCATTCAGGTTTCTCCCCACTGGCCCCTCTCCAAAATAAAACATATTTCTACTTCCTGGTATTTGAGACATTCTCCCCTGGTCTCCCTAGGCAACCCAGGCTAACCTTGAATTAAAGATTTTCCTTCTTTGGTCTCTCAAAGTACTGGGAGTGCAGGCATGTACTACCATACCAGTGTTGGGTTATTTCTACTTTGTACTGTGACAGATATTACATAGTTCTGTGTTCTGGATTCAGTTTAAGCCTCAAATGTATCAGGCTTCCATGTTGGAGGAATCCATTTGAGCCCCCTTTTCTAATCTGGGTTTGGATTGGATTGGAATTCTCTATAAAATACCTGATGGATCCTGCAGTAAGAGATTAGGTTACAAAAAAAAAAACACACAGAAAACAAAGGAAGAGTTAACTGACCATAGTTCACAAAGCAAACCTTCCTAGTCAACATCAACTACCAGACAGATTAGAAGCCATAGGTCATCATGGGTTTCTTTACAAATCATGTGAATTTGTAATCCACAAAATGACAGCTATATGCTCCTTTGTGTCAGCTCTATCTATTTGGCTCAAATGCTTTTTGTTTTCTCCAGGAACTGGGTGGGAGAGTATGCTGCTAACGGTGGAGGAGGCAACCTTGGGAGCTACGGAAACATCCTACCCAGACATGACTATCAAGGTAAGGCACAGGCCAGTTCTCCCCCTGCATCTCCAGATTCCAAGGAGCTTCTCTGGGGCCAGAGCTAGTACTGCCCCTCCACTCACCTGGGTTTTCTCTCTTCACTGATGCAACCCACAACGGATTTCCTGAAACCTGGGAGTAGATTAAGAAATCATTTGAAAACTAGAACCTAAGAGCCCCTTTCCAAAGAGCTCATTGTAGGGTTTTCAGAGAACATCTATGTGTAGGCTGTTGGCAAGTGGTAACCTCCGTGGGGTCAGTGAAACAAAAGCAGAATTTCTAAGCTGAGAAATCGGGCCCCACTGTGCATTGTGAAGAAAGGTCAGAGACACATCAAGTGGCTTTGATCTGGACTCAAGATTTCCAGTGATATCAGCGGGAAGGAAGCGCATGGCCCATTCCAGCCAGCACGCCAATGGCCAATGGTTTGCAAAATGAGTCATTGGGAAAGCAACTAAATTATCACTGTTCAAATTAAATGCATGAAATTTGTAATCATTGCCTAGACTAAGGATTCTATAATGAACGTTATTAGAGACTCAACCACTTCATTTCTGCTACTGGATTAGACACAAAAGATTTGTTCTCCTTTCTTGGAATTTTACTGTTTTAGTTGACAAAGATTGGGGGTGGAAGGGCTTTCTCACATTTTTCCTTGAATGACTAGAATTTGAATACATGCCACTATTCACTGTTGCTTTGGGTGGAAAAAAAAGTTGCTCCTTTTTACATAGAGATTCTACTGGAGATATTTCATGCCCAGATTTATTAGAAGTTACACAACATATTATATCAGATGAGTTGGTTCAAGTCTTTCTTATAATGTGAAAGCTGAACATATTTGAGCTATGTTATAAAAAGTAAAGGTAGCAAGCAAGTGTTACTATAGTGAAATTGAAAGAAAAATAGGATAGTAGATGATTGGGCAAAAAGTCAACTAATCTAAATAACTGTCCAAAGCTTTCTGCAAGGTCATTTGCTGGTAATTGTGTTTAGCAGAATTTACAAGACAGTAATAGAAATCGCAATGAGGGGCTGGTGCTGTGTTGGCTATATGACAAGGATGGAGTCTAGGGCCATGCTGGACAGAGGGGATGATGCCAAAAGTGAAACCTGACAGAATTGCTGTCTTTTTTTTGGGGGGGGGGAAGAGGGGGGGGGAGTAGAGGATGTGTCCGGTCGTGGGACCTGAACTCTGGGCCTGGGCGCTGTCCCTCAGCTCTTCAGCTCAAAGCTAGCACTCTACCACTTGAGCCACAATGCCACTTCTGGCTTTTTTCTTTTTGCTTATATGGTGCTGAGGAATTGAACCCAGGGCCTCATGCATGCAAGGCAAGTGCTCTACCACTGAGCCACTTTCCCAGCCCCAGAGTTGCTGTCTTGGAACACCATTATATTCAGAAGAGGTTTTTGAAATAAGTTACTGTAGCTACAGATATGGTTATGGATGGACAAATACATAACCCAAAAGACTATAGTTAACTTTAGCTTGTTCTAAAACTTAAAACAATTCTGTGTGTGTGTGTGTGTGTGTGTGTGTGTGTGTGTGTGTGTGTGTGTGTGTGTGTGTGTGTGTGTGTGTGTGTGTGTGTGTGTGTGTGTGTGTGTGTGTGTGTGTGTGTGTGTGTGTGTGTGTGTGTGTGTGTGCTGGTCCTGGGGCTTGAACTCAGGGCCTGGGCAGTGTCTTTGAACATTTTTGCTCAATGCTAGTATTCTACCACTTGAACCACTACTTTTGTCTTTTTGGTGGTTAATTGGAGGTAAGAGTCTCATGGACTTTCAGATCTCAGCTTCCTGAGTAGCTAGGATTACAGGTATCAGCCACTGACTCCTGACTCAATTCTTCTTTTTATTAGGATGCACTTGTACAAAAGAAAAGATTTTATTGTAGTATTTCTTACATGTGTAAAATGTGATTTGGCTGTTAATAAAAGCAAATGGAATAGTCTTACAAAAACAAGTCTTGAAAAAAAAACAACAAGTCTTGGGCTGGGAAGGTGGCTCAGTGGTAGAGCGCTTGCCTTGCATGCCTGAGGCCCTGGGTTCGATTCCTGAGCACCACATAAGCAAAAAGAAAAAAGCCGGAAGTGGCACTGTGGCTCAAGTGGTAGAGTGCTAGCCTTGAGCTGAAGAGCTGAGGGCAGCGCCCAGGCCCAGAGTTCAGGACCCACGACTGGACCCAAAAAAAAAACAACCAAGTCTTGTCCAAGTCCTGTTTTTAGGGTCACTCCATAACCTGCCTATTCATTCTTAAAATCAGATACAACTGGCACCAATTGGGGTTGTCCTTGGGTTTACAGAGGATCACATGCTTTTTTCCTTTCTTCCTTCCTTCCTTCCTTCCTTCCTTCCTTCCTTCCTTCCTTCCTTCCTTCCTTCCTTCCTTCCTTCCTTCCTTTTTGATTTCTTTCTTTTTGTGCCAGTACTAGTGCTTGAACTCAGGTCCCTTAGCTTTAGTGCTCAAGGCTAGCATTCTACCACTTGAGTCACAGCTCCACTTCTGGCTTTTTGCTGATTAATTGGAGATAAAAATCTCGTGGACCGGGGCTGGGAAGGTGGCTCAGTGGTAGAGCGCATGCCTTGCATGCCAGAGGCCCTGGGTTCGATTCCTCAGCACCACATAAGCAAAAAGAAAAAAAGCCGGAAGTGGCACTGTGGCTCAAGTGGTAGAGCGCAAGCCTTGAGCTGAAGAGCTGAGGGACAGCGCCCAGGCCCAGAGTTCAGGCCCCATGACCGGAAAATAAAATAAAAAAAAAAAAGAATCTCGTGGACCTTTCTTCCCAGCCTGACTATATCAACTAGACCTCTAAAGAAATTGCTGGTCACAGAACTTCCTTTCTTCTGGGGAACAAACTGTCCAGAGCTAGCATGCTGAAGTGTCTTGACCTTATTCAACTAGTGCACTGCTATACCCTTCAAATTTCATCTGCCTGGTTCTGTGTTATTTTCTTGAATTTGAAATGTCATGACTTGGTTTCCATTTTAATCAAATACATTCATTAAAATCTAAATACCATCTTTATCTTATTTTCCTTTTATGCTTTATTCCCAATAGTATTACTTTTATTTTTTAACTGTTACATTTATGTATTAAGAAAAAAGCACAGTGCAATTAGATTAGAGATTCATTGGATTTCAAACTATTCATCTTAATTCACAACAATATCTAATTTACTGAAAAAGTAACAGAACACAAAGGTCAGAGCATTTTACCTTCAAATTCAGTACAAACAATAATTTATCACAATTCATTTAATAAGATCTAGAAAGTCCTTAAGAAATTAAGCTAATACCTGTTCAGTTCAGAGACATAAATTCTACACATATTATCACACAATTATTTCTCCATAATGTAAAGAAATAGAATATATTGGGCTGGGAAAGTGGCTCAGTGGTAGAACGCTTGCCTTGCATGCATGAGGCCCTGGGTTCCATTCCTCAGCACCACATAAGCAAAAAGAAAAAAGCTGAAAGTGGCACTGTGGCTCAAGTGGTAGAGGTGCTAGCCTTGAGCTGAAGAGCTGAGGGACAGTGCCCAGGCCCAGAGTTCAGGCCCCACGACAGGACCCCCTCCCCCAAAAAAGAAATAGAATATATTATGGAAGTTGATGAAAAATTAGTCATTCAAAATGTAAAAATCAACTGGGCACTGGTGGCTTACCCCTGTTATTCTAGCTAATTAGGAGGCTAAGGATCTGAGACTGCAGTTCAAAGCCAGCCAGGACAGGAAGGTCCATGAAACTATTCTCTCTAATTAACCAACTTCAAGTACTAGAGTGCTGGACTTGAGCAAAAAAGTTCAAGGAGAGCACACATACACATACGTGCATGTGTTCACATGTGCACACATGTGCGCACACACATACACACAATGTAAAAATTGGCAAAAGAAAAATTGTACATAACCTGCTCCTTCAGACCATACTCGGTTCCTTTAGAATATCCATTTTGACAGTCAGTAGGGTTCATTACATACTAAAAATAACACTGTATTTATACATAGAAAAACTAAATTTTATTAGTAAATGCTGATCTTTTTAAAAGATTGTCCATATGGCACTGGTGGTTCATACTTGATGACTTGGGACATGGAGATAGACATGTGCTCTCTCTGAGGTTAGCCTAGGGGAAAATGTTACAGATACACCCTCTTGAACAACAAAAACTTGGGCCTAATACCATATGCCTGTCATGCAATTTATGTGGGTATATGGGATAATCATAGTCCACGCAGAACCTAGGCAAAAATGGTAGATACTGAAAGACCCCCGACTTCGGGTGTCCCCCATATCAGGACCTCCCTGCCCCAAGCACCAGTCAGACGACACCAGATGCAAAAGGCAAGAGGGTTTTATTTGGGCATGCCCAGGTTCCCAGGTGCACGTGACCTCGAGATCCGCAAGGTTCGGGTCAGTGGCTGGGAACCCCGAGCAGTCCCGGGGATGGTCCTTTTATGGGACCCCTCTGTCCGTTACAGGAGTGCCCGCGCTTTTTCAGCCAGTAAATTTAAAGTATTACAACCTGGTCTGCACGCAGGCAGCCAATCCTTTTAAAACAAATCATGTGTTTTGGCCAATCACTGTTCGAGGGGGTCCCTTGGTGTACATGCCCCGAGTTGTGAGTCTCCCGCCCTTGGTATGAGGAAGTGACCTTTGTCAGCGCCTGTCCTTCGCTCACACCAGGGGGCTGACTGCGGGGTGGGATTAGTTAGTAGGGTGTGGGCTTGTTGATTAACTGGTGAGGTTAGTTATCAAAGGGGGAGTGTGGGGTAATAGAAAAGCAAAGCATGTTACAGAAGCCAGAAATAGCTTGGTTAGATACAAAACTCTGTTCCCCTACAAAGAGGCTCAGGGCCTGGTTGGTTGGGGAGGGGGTCTTTCATTCCCCCATTTCTTTTGTTAGTGCCTCTAACCTTAGAGGCCGGTGTTGTCCTTTTTCATATTAACTACCAGTTTCCTGTTGCCTGAGGGCTTGATATTGTTGGGTCAAAACTAGGGCCTGTACTACCGATAGGCGGTCTTTTACAAGTTGTATCAAGCGGTTCACAATGTAAGGGCCTAAAGTAAGGATTAGCATTAGTAGTATAAGTGGTCCCATCAAGGAGGATAATAGGGTAGTGAACCACCGAGACTTGTTCCATAATCCTTCATACCAGCTCTGTTGGGACTCAAATTCCCGCTTTCCTTTATCTAGCCTCTCTTTGAGTTTGTCTAGGGTCTCGATTATTACTCCTGTTTTGTTAGCGTAAAAACAACACTCTTTTTTTAAGGCTGCACATAGGCCCCCTTCCTTTAGAAAAAGCAAGTCTAACCCCCTTCGATTTTGGAGGACTACCTCAGCTAAGGGGCTTACGGAGTCTGTCAACGCCCGGACAGACTTTTCTAGGGTCTTTAAGTCTTTATTTACAGCCTGATGTAGGAGCATGTATTGATCTGCCTTCATCAGGGCTGTGGTTCCTGTGGCGATTCCGGCCATTATTCCTCCAAGGCCCAAAAGAACAGCTAGGGAGAGAGTTACAGGTTCTCTGTTGTCCCTGTATACAGGGTTCTCGAAATACTGGAGGACAAATTCATCGGGATGGTAGGTGATGGGGAGCCAAATTTGCACTAGTACACAATAATCCCTAGTTGGGTTAAAAACGGCTGTTGACACACACGGGGTAATTCCAGTGTTACAAGCCCAATTTTCCTTTGGCTTGCAGAACCTTTATCTTAGAACAGCCTTAAGGCACCACTGTGATGCAGAAGCTTGCTAGATTTTAAGGCTAAGAGTATTACCTCCATTGATAACACACTCAGGTTATTACCATACCAGAGCCAAACTAGGCTGTGACCATAGAGTGGATTTCCAGTCATTATGCACTGAAGTGCCTAAGACAAGCAAGCCAGTGATATCCTTGTCCCCAATATCCACTGTGGGAAGAGAGGGTTTCTGGATATCACCCAAAAGAATGTCCCACAAGATCTTAGATTTAGCAGCAGTCAACCAGGAAGCAGACTCAGGTGATGGAATCAAGCAGGAGTTCCTCCAAGTGACTGTCAGGCCGTCGTTGAACTTTACCCATTAAGGTATGCAGCAGCAGCAGCAACCGTAACAGCAGCAGCAGCAGCAGCAACAGCAGGATCTCTCAGTGGCTCCAAGGGACTGTCACACCTCATGCTCGGCTGTAAATTCCTACACAGACTGGTTAAGGATACATTGCATAGGCTTGGCAGGCTTTGATCCTGTTGGTTTTTAAGATCTTTTAAACAATAGTTGAGGACAATTTACCAAAATCACAACTTTTTACTAACCAGATATTTTAGTAAATAGACACAGAAGGCTTAGTCTTGTAACCATCTCTGACAAATGCAGTCTCCACACCTTGCACACCTACAAGAGTTAACACTATTTTTTTATGCCCTTTTTTAAAATTATTTTATCTATTTTGCCTCATTTTTCCAAAACTGACTCTGGACCCTTGATCTTAAAATGGGGGTAGAAGGGCGAAGGTCCATCTTCTGTAACTTCTTCAAGCTGACTTTAGGGGCGTTGATCTTACCTAGCCAGGAGCCTATAACCTTAGCCTATTTTACAAAGAGGCCATCAGGGTTAGATGTCATTAAGAACAATATTTAACTTTTGACAACTGCACAGACCTTTTCTCCAGCTATAGCAGTGTAGCTTGTTTAGCACTCTGGTTTGTAAAAGCATCTTTCTGGATGACTTAGGAATGTGATCTCTAGTAACCCTAACACAATGCCTGAGTTACCTTTGCAGGCCTTTAGACAGATATCAATAGAAACACACTCTCAGGTTTACAAACTTTTTCCTGAGAAGATGAATTTCATGTAACTGGTGTCAGCTCAATATTACTGCCAATTAGAGCTTTTGGCACATAAAGGGGTTAAGATTTAAACTACCCCCCACATTTTATAACATTAGCTTTTTTACTATCACAGAGGACTGGCAAGTTCCTGTCCCTTACAAGGTAGTCATGAACATTAGGCATGCTTCCAAACTATCTTTCTATGACCTCCCGGCTCTGATCAGTTTTGAAGGGCCACGCACAAATGACTCTAGGATCTGACATTTCTGCCATCCAAGCAGTGGCTTACTGCCTCTGGATGTTCCTCCATTGTTTTTGTCCCAGGAGTGTCTTCTCTACACTGGATAAATGCCTCATTGGCATTTTCCTTAGCTGGTTGCTGGACTTGAACTCGGGGCCTGAGCACTGTCCCTCAGCTCTACAGCTCAAGGCTAGCACTCTGCCACTTTGAGTCCCAGACTCGGGGCTTGAATGCTGTCCCTTAACTCTTCAGTCCAGGGCTAGTACTCTGCCACTGTGAGTCCCAAAGCATCTCTGCTTGCTCTTTCAGCACTCTGCTGGCTGAGTAGAGGTGACAGTCTCACAGGGACCTTTTTCTGCCCGGGCTGGCTTTGAACCAGTTTGCAGATCAATGAGTCTTATAAAAGGCCACTTTATTCCAATTGAAAGCAACAAGGTGGTCAACATAGAAGTAGCTTTTAAGCATGCTCTTACCTGAAACTTATTAAGAGTCAAAGTTATATCTGACAAACTGTAAGAATCCTCTGTGCTTTGCTCTGGACTTTGCTGGAAACTTGAAAAACCTATAAGAGCAAACTAGAATAGCAATTATTTTGGTAATCCTAATTTTTCCTTTGTGCACATTGAGGCCAATGTCAAGAACAATTTTACATTTAAACTTTATATCCAAAAATCCATTCCCTATTTTTTTAAACCTCTTATTAATCACCTTTAATATTTTATACTTTAGTTATTATTTGTGTTTTGAAAAGATCCCTTGAAATCTTGAGGCCAAGTGTCACTCATTGCCTCTTGGCTGCTTGTTTTAAAACAGATACACATTAAAAATTTTAAACTCAAATGACAATTTTTCCTTAATGAGAAAATAACAATTATCATAACTGAACCAAAAAGTTAGACTTAGTGTCTTTATGACTTTTAAAAACATCCTAATTGTAAACATTAAAAGCAAGTCACATTATACAAATAACTTTTTAACCCTCTTTTTAAGGCCTTCCTAATTTTAATGTTAACACATCCAAGGGGAAGTTTTAGCAATACTAATCAGATCATCACATCACTCATTTTAATCATGTTTTCAGTGGCTATCCACAGGGAAAAGAGACAGAACAACGATGGGCCACTTGGCCCCTCCTATGGAATAGGCAGGCACACACCCAATCCGACTCTTTAGGGTTAGATGAACTGCGTTTGTGCCAGCTTGCCTCACCATGGGTGGACTCCTCCCAGGGCCTGTCCCACCATGCATGACCAGCTGAGCTGCACTTCTGCTTGTTCACCCCTTACCCCTAAAGATAGGTCTTCTGTTGGCTTCTAAGTTTTTCCCCCTGTCTCTTCTCTTGGTTCTCGAATGAAATACACAGTTTTAGACAGACAGAACAGGTAACATCTTTGACAGTGTTAAACTAACTTTTACATTTAAATTTTTATTATTTTTCCCCAAATTTTAGCCAAGGGAATTAAATGCCAAACTGCCAATGCATTTTGTTAAGCCAGATAACTTGATTACAGTATAAACAGACTTATGCATTTTAAAATATTAGCTTTTAAAATACCAGATTTTCTAATTTGCAAGTTAAAGAATCTTTAAAAAGCCATTTAAAACATTGTGAAGATTCTTTAAAATTTTTGGTAATGTCCAAACCTCATAATCTTTTGAATTTTAAATTTAAACTCACCCAATTGTTACAGCATGCTGACAATTTTCATCTTTGAACACGTTCACAGACACACACAAAACACTCACACAGATCTTAAAGTGCGCAAAAATCAAAATCAGTTGTATGTACGCCTTCTAAAGTTTTTAAACAAAAATGTAAGACAGTATTTCTTTTAGAACTAGGTACCTTTGTTGGGCTTCATTTTCACAGAGCTTGCTTGTTAGCAAGGCTTTTGAATCTCTTCTGAGTTGGAGGAGGGCTGGGGGAGGGAGTCACCTAAAACAAAACTGGCCTGATTTATTTATTTATTTATTTTACCCAATTTTAGACAAAACTAGCTGAAAAGTCCAAACCAGGCACACAGCCTTCTACGCCCTCGCCTGTCCTCCAGCAGCCTCCACTGGGAGAAGGTGCAGCCTGAGGCTTGAAGGGAACCAAACTAGCCCAGTAACCTTCCATGCCCCGCAGGGAGGGTGGGCATAGCAGGTCTGTGACCAAGCCCAGTTGGAACTTTTATTCCCTCAGAGATGTTTAAATAAATAAATAACAAAAACACAGATACACACAAAAACCAAGGATCCACATTTAAAACTGGTACCAATTTTAAAACAGAACTAGACAAGAACCAAAGGCTGAGTTGGGGACTAATGGGCCCCAGTTTATCCCTACCGGAACTCTGTGCTGTTCTCACTCAGCAAGCTGAATCCAGAGTCTGCTGGGTGAGCCTGCCACACTCACCCAGAACTTTCCTACCCCAGAAAACATAAAACAAACACACTAAAGTTAACAAGACAAACAAGTGGCCACAAAGACAAAATCAGGTCTCAGTGAATGGGGCGACATCTCACCACTTACCAGGGGACTCAACACCCCCTCTACTCATTCCAGAGAAATTTTTCTATTAGATTCCTGCAGACGTTGACCCAGGGGCCTTCCAAGGCAGAGGAGAATTCCCAGTCATCTTGGGGCAAGGGAAAGAAGTCCCTAGCGGCCGTCCCCTCAGACTGACAGGTTCTCCCCCACGCTCAGACCCCCTAAGCCAAGGCCTGAGGCTGAGATCTAACTGGGGCCACTCGCAGGTGGTCAGTGGCAATTTCATAATTGACAAACAAGCAAGTTTCCAAAACCTGACAATCTCGGCTCAGGCTGTAACTTCCAGTGATCTATAGTCAGACTTAAGGGGGTTGTTAGTTGCTGCCCCATCCCTTTAAGGGCAACAAAACAGACAACAGAGACAATTAACACTAAACAGAAACAGACAAAAACAGACAGGCGCCAAACAGAAAAAGCAACTTCAGATGGGAGTGGCCGACCACGGCTAAACTCCCCGAGAAGGAGAGAGATTCCACGTTCCCTCCTTCCCCCGAGAAGGAGAGAGATTCCACGTTCCCTCCTTCCCCCGAGAAGGAGAGAGATTCCACGTTCCCTCCTTCCTCCAGGTCACCCTGGAGTAGGACTCCAGGGCGGGGCCAGGAAGAGAGAGATTACTTCTCCAGTGGTCTAGGGTTAAAGACAGAGGAGTAACAACAGCCTGACCCATGTTAAAAAGAACAAGAGTTAAACCAACACTGAACACAAAAAGAACCAAAAACGGACAGGTTAAGACAAACGCTGCGCGGCTCCGGTCACAAACCGAAAGCAGATTTTCAGACGGGGAAGCAAAATCCCCGGGAAGGAGAGAGATTCCACGTTCCCTCCTTTCCCCGGGAAGGAGAGAGATTCCACGTTCCCTCCTTCCTCCAGACATGAGCTCCGAAAAATCGAGCCCCTCTAATCCCTGAGGCGTCCCCCAGGGTGGCGGGGGAGAAGTCCGAGCTCGTCAGCTCCTTCTCAAGCCGCCCAGATACAGAGCTATTACGCGTAATAGTACAGACGCTGCGCGGAGACAAACACCAGACAGACAGAGACAAAGACAAAGGCCGGCTTACCTCCTGGTGGGTCCGAGCTGGAGTGGGACAGGGGGCGATCCCGGACGAGCCCCCAAGATGAAAGACCCCCGACTTCGGGTGTCCCCCATATCAGGACCTCCCTGCCCCAAGCACCAGTCAGACGACACCAGATGCAAAAGGCAAGAGGGTTTTATTTGGGCATGCCCAGGTTCCCAGGTGCACGTGACCTCGAGATCCGCAAGGTTCGGGTCAGTGGCTGGGAACCCCGAGCAGTCCCGGGGATGGTCCTTTTATGGGACCCCTCTGTCCGTTACAGGAGTGCCCGCGCTTTTTCAGCCAGTAAATTTAAAGTATTACAACCTGGTCTGCACGCAGGCAGCCAATCCTTTTAAAACAAATCATGTGTTTTGGCCAATCACTGTTCGAGGGGGTCCCTTGGTGTACATGCCCCGAGTTGTGAGTCTCCCGCCCTTGGTATGAGGAAGTGACCTTTGTCAGCGCCTGTCCTTCGCTCACACCAGGGGGCTGACTGCGGGGTGGGATTAGTTAGTAGGGTGTGGGCTTGTTGATTAACTGGTGAGGTTAGTTATCAAAGGGGGAGTGTGGGGTAATAGAAAAGCAAAGCATGTTACAGAAGCCAGAAATAGCTTGGTTAGATACAAAACTCTGTTCCCCTACAAAGAGGCTCAGGGCCTGGTTGGTTGGGGAGGGGGTCTTTCAATACTATTTAAAAACCAAAGCAAAAGAGACTGGAGGCATAACTCAAGTGGTAGAGCAATAATAATCTTACTTCTGTACTCATTCTGTATTGATCCACTTACTCTTTTGTTGATGAATCCTTTAACTTTCACAAGATTTAATGGGTTTCATTATGACATTTTCATACATGCTTAGAATATGCTTCCATCATAATCACCTCCCATCACTCTATTTTCTCTTCCCTAGCTCACTTTCCTTCCCCCTTTCACATCCATATCCTCTTTCTCTCTTTTTCTTCATCTAGACTCCCATATGAGAGAAATTTACAATACTTGTCTTTCTGAGCCTGGCTGAAGATGTATTGAGATAATTGTGTGATATTTGTTCCTGATTCTGTTTATGTATTGTATTCATTTCCTGGTTTGTGGATATTGAACCATCCTAACATCCATAGAATGAAACCAATTTGGTTATGACATACAGTCTTTTTAATGTATTGTTGAGTTAGTATTTTCTAGAGGACATTTGCATCTATGTTCATCAAGGAAATTTATCTATAATTTTGTTATTGTTGTTTCTGTGTCCTTAACCTAATCCAGTTTTGGTATCAGGGTAATAATACTGGCTTCATAGAAGAGTTTGTGATCTTTTGCTTTCTGCTTTATGGAATGATTTGGGGACCATTGGTGTTAGTTCTTTAAAGGTCTGGTAGAAGTCAGCAGTGCATCTGTTTGGTCATATGCCAGTTACTCTTTTTTTTTTTTTTTTTGGTCAGTCATGGGCCTTAAACTCAAGGCTTAGGCACAGTCCCTACGCTCTTTTCACTCAAGACTAGTAGTCTAATACTTTGAACCACAGCTCCACTTCTGGTTTTCTGGTGATTAATTGGAGATAAGAGTCTCACATACTTTCCTGCCTAGGCTGGTTTCGAACCACAGTCCTCAGATTTCAGCCTCCTGAGTCGCTAGGATTTCAGGTATAAGCCACCAGCACCCAGCCAGTTACTCTTAATGAAGAAAAATGTCTTAGCTGAACTCCTATTGAGAAGTCCCAATTTAACCCACTCTGGCATTGCTAGAATGTAAATTGGTATTACAAAAACTGTCTTTTCTTGTCAAATTAATGAGAACAGGCAGGCCCTTTTACTGCCAGCAGGTGCTCCTGTTTGAGGAAATTCACTCCACTTCCACCAGCCCTTTTGACCCACTGTGTGTGGAAGCTGAAGAGGTTATCTGGCCTAAAAGAACATAGAACACAGAAAAGCACGGTCAAACACACCCCAACATCTTTCTGTTGATGTATCTTAAATTCTTACCAAAAGGTATTTTTTGTTTGCTTTTGTTTGTTGTTTGTTTCTTTATTTTGTTTTGTTTGCTTCAAGGTCATTTCTTATGTCTTAGAGAAATTATTTTATATAAATTATTTTCCATCTCTTACCATATAACTCAACCTCAAGAACAACATATAGCTTCTCAAATGCCAGCATTGCTGAAATGTATCTAGACCTTTGTTCTCTGTATATTAAACCTTTGTCCTCTGCATATTAAACTAAAAACAAAGGGTTTGCTAAGAGGAGCACAATGCATGCTAGTACAACAGAAATTCTTTCAGAAAGAAGCCTTATATTCTTTGTGTGTGGGTGTGGTAATGCTACTGGGGCTTGAACTCAGGTCCTGGTGCTGTCCCTTAGATTTTCCACTCAAGGCTGGCACTCCACCACTTGAGCGACACCTTCACTTTCAGCTTTTTGGTGGCTAGTTGGAGATACAAGTCTTACAAACTTTCTTGCCTCTGCTAGTTTTGAACCACTATCCTTAGATCTCAGCCTTCTGAGTAACTTGGATTTCAAACGTAAGCCAGCAGCCCCTGGCCAGCCTTGTGTTCTTATTTACAGGTACAGAATTCACAGTAGCAACAAACCAACAAACAAACATGGATGTGTCCTTGAGGCAAGTTAAAGCTTTGGCAGGTAAAACGTTTGTAAAGGGCTCCTTTCCAAGTCAAGGATGTTGCTTTTCTTGCATGTAAAAGTTCTTGCTGGGAAAGAAGTTGTTCTCTGGGAAGGGCAGATGTTCTCCATTACAAAAGGGGAAAAGCATTTAGACTGCTGGTGGTGAATGGAGGCCACAGGTTATAGCTTTCTTTGGCTTTTGCTTTAAAAAGCTATTGGGCTGAGAGCCTTTTGTTGCCCTTTGTGCTCACTGATGACGCCATTGAGAAGGATTGTGGCAGGCAGGGGCTCAGGACAAAAAAGGACACATGGGGGACCAGAAGTCCTGTCTGCATTGTGTATGCCTGTAAAGATCACACTAAATTTGCTTCCTGACTAAAGGAGATTTTTCGCCAGAGATTCTTTTTTGGAAGCCTTTAAGTCTATTTAGAGTAATGGATCTCAGAGGGGGGTTGGCAGTGGTAGACAGGAGGCCGAGCCAGATTTTATGGGTCAATTCACTACGTTGGGTTTTCTTCAGAATACAGTTTCATTTTCAGCCGGGTGTGGTCATGAGCCTCTGTAATCCGAATATATGGAGTTCGAGGTCAGCTTGGGCTACATAGTAAGCCCCTGTCTCAAAAAATAAAAACAAAACATAGCTCAGAAGTAGAGTGATGGTTGTAGAGGTCCGGGGTTTGGTTCCCAGCACTACAAAACAATCAAACAAAACTAACGTTACATTTTTAAACAAAAGGATAAGAAAGGCTGTGTTGAAGACTATTGTGTAGTGTATTGACATTGATTATTCATTATTCTTGTGGACCTACCTTTCATTGTCAAATGAGTGAATTTATAACCACTTTCCGCTCTCATTTATCTGAATACAGATAGTGAGTGTATTCCTGGCAAATGAAAGGTCCCAGGTTCCTTCTTTGCCTGTCTGCTTGCCAGGTACAATAGCTAGCATTAATTATTTGTGATCTTATATACTAAACCCGTATATACATCACCTCATGTAGTCCACAAAACAACCTGCTAAACAAGAACTGTCATTAACCCCATTTTGCAGATGTGGTCATCTTGGCATCATGAGTTAGGCCACTTATCCCAGATTGCAAAGCCAGCACAGTATATGATGGCATCAGGGTTTTGTTTTTGTTTTTGTTTGGCTGGGTTTTTTTTTTGCCAGTCCTGGGGCTTGAACTCAGGGCCTGGGCTCTGTCCCTGAGCCTCTCTGTGCTCAGGATAGAGCTCTACCACTTGAGCCACAGCACCACATCTGGCTTTTTCTGTTTATGTGGTGCTGAGGAATTGAACCTAGGGCTTCATGCATGCTAGGCAAACATTCTATCACTATGACACATTCCCAGCCCTGGCATTTGAACCCAAGTAGAAAGATGCTTGAGACCTCTGTGTTTGGATAACAATGAATGCAAATTCATGTTTTTATTAGCAAAAGCAGGAGATTGGTGAAGGTAGGCAGGAATGGCATAATCAGATAAAATACAAGAAATCAAGGGCTTAAAGTCTTAGCTTAAT
Source organism: Dipodomys merriami (assembly GCF_024711535.1). Lineage (NCBI taxonomy): Eukaryota > Metazoa > Chordata > Mammalia > Rodentia > Heteromyidae > Dipodomys > Dipodomys merriami. The sequence goes on from NW_027202382.1 coordinate 26,892,928, forward strand.
TGTGGAACATGTACTTTGCATGCCAGAGACCCTAGGTTCAATCCCCAGCACCAAAATGAAAACAGGCACACAGATACATAGACTAGGAGGTGGGGGTGGGGGGACACAGAGGGAACACACACACACACCTGGAAAAATGAATACTGAACACCCAGTTAAATTTGAATTTTAGATAAGCAAATCAGCATTAGCATATCCCAAACATTGTATGAACCATACATACACAAAGAAATGGTTCATTATTTACTTGACGTTCCAGTTTAGTTGGGTGTTACTTTCATTTGTCAAGTCTGATAACCAGGAGGGGCATAGCACCAAGAAAGCTGAGAAACGCATTTTGATCATCCTGCTTTGGTATTATTTGTGGGTTCAGACTCTTTTTCTTTCTTTTTCTCACAGATGGCAATTATTGAAAGACAGTTGTGGAAGGACAAAGTTACAATTTAGTTTAAAGAGCTTAATTGGCTGTCTTCACTATTCTAGAATTGGCCAGCATTTTATCCCATAAAATAGAGTAAGTGTTGTGATTGGCTGATTTGTTTTCATAGATAGAAAGAAGCTAAACAAACAGAAGCAGAACAAAAGCAGATTGGTCATTTCAAAGTAAGTTTCCTGCAAGGGTGAGGATTGAATAGGAGACAGAACCACAGAAAAAATAACTAACCAGTGGTTTAACAGATTACTTCAGGTTACTTTTGCAAGGATTAAAGGATAGTAAGAATTAAAGCCATGGTTGTGCTGATAGCCCTGATTGGAAATGTTGGCTATCTCTGATTCTCTTAATTGCTCACAAGGTCAGATAACAACAAAATTTTGCTTAGGTGACATGGAGCTTCAGCACTGGTGACATTATTTTTCTGACCTATCAGGGCCCAGTATTGAGTCTAGTTCAAAACAGCACTCACTTGAAATTAAATTTAACATATTATAAGAAGCTTTAGCTGGACTCTGGTGGCTCATGCCTGTAATCCTCGCTACTCAGGAGGCTGAGATCTGAGGATCGAGATTTGAAGCCAGCCTGGGCAAAAAAGTCTGTGAGACTCTTACCTCCAGTTAACCATCAAAAAACCAGAAGTGAGGGCTGAGAAGGTGGCTCAGTGGTAGGGTGCTTGCCTTGCATGCATGAGGCCCTGGGTTGGATTCCACAGCACCACATATATATGCAGATAAAGCCGCAAGTAGCGCTGTGGCTCAAGTGGTAGAGTGCTAGCCTTGAGCTGAAGAGCTGAGGGACAGCGCCCAGGCCCAGAGTTCAGGCCCCACAACAAGCAAAAAAAAAAAAAAAAAACAAAAAACCAGAAGTGGAGCTGTGTTTCATAGTCATAGAGTGCTAGTCTTGAGCAAAAGAGTTCTGGGACAGAGCCGAAGATTTCAGTTCAAGCCCCATGACTGAAAAAAAAAAAAAAGCTTTAAACCAGACACACGTGTTATCACAGTACCTACAACATATTGATAACCACTGCTGGTGCTTATATGTGCCAGCTACCCCAACATGGGAGGCTGAAACATGAGGATTACAAGTTGGAGGCTAGTCTGCAGCTACATAGCGAAAAAAGAATATATACACACATATATGTATAACTATATATTTCAATATATATATAATGTTCACATATATGTACTGATAACAATTGATATCATATACTTCTTAGAAATCAAAGCTTCCAAAGTAATTCACATCAACTCTTGGTTTTTCATCGGTTTCTCTGCAAAACTAACCCCTCCCTGTTGATTTGTCCTTTTGTTTTTCTCTTGAACCCAAATCCCCTCTTTCTCAGTCTCAGTGTACCTTAGCTTTGTTCTGGAATCTTCATTGCCATCAATTTTAGTCTGATTTCATTTTCTACAGATAGAGTCATTTTGCAAATGTTGTGGATAAAACAGTTCTCTCTTATTTAGTAAAAATCCCCTTTCTCTAAGTGATCACCTCCTAAAATAGATGACCTTGGCCTGGCTATTCCTAGCAACAGTTCTGAAACATTCACAGACATTTCCTGGATATATCAGTGCATTTCCTTCTGTGCAACCTTTCACACATTGCAGGAATGAAGATGACGAATGACACAGAGTTCTAGAAACCACCTTGTTCTACCTCTGTCTCCTTTAGAGTCCAACTGCAGATCCACCTGTGTTTTAAGAGTCATCAGCCCTAACCCAACTTGTTTGGAAACAGGGATCACTTGTAAGTCAGAAAGAAACCAAACAAACCAAACACAGCTCCCAAGGACAGAAACCATTGATCTTTTTTTTTTTCCCTTTAAATTTTTTTCCTTAAATATCTCTCAGTGAGTCTTGGCTATAAATAGGTAATAGCTGTGAGATTCTTAAAACAGATCTAACACCTAACAGAAGAAACTATTTGCCTTTAGTGCTACTAAAAAGTGACCAAAAATCAGGGAGGGAACCTGTCAACCTATCCAGTTAATGTGTGAGTAAGTTATCACTAATCCTTGAGGATTCCAGGTGACCAGAGATTAATTCTGAAAATCTAAGGAGCACTCATGTGACCATTCACAGCAGGCTTTATCCTTCTAAATAAGGTGTACATAGGCCTCTACAATCTTGAACATGATTCTTAGCAATATCTGTTATCTTCATAGGAGTGGTGATACTTAAGGTTGTTTAAGTCAGTATCTACTGCTTCTATTTTGCTATATTATCAAATGTCTCTTCTACTCTTTTTTCTATTCATTCCCCAGTGGCCATCTCCCTTTTTTTTTCTGTTGTAATAAAAACTTGTAGTTAAAACTACACTGGATGGGGCTGGGGGGAGGGGGTGGGATATAGTTCAGTGGTAGAGCACTTGGGTTGCACACATGAAGTCCTCAGTTCAATCCTCAGCACCAGCAAAAAACAAATCAAAATAAAACTCAGAAAACATGATGAAAATCAGGGACCACATAGAAACTGCATATGAATAAAGAGACAAAACATTCAGACAAAATGAAGGATTAATTTGCTAGAACAGGCTGAAACACACTAATAGGTCTACATCTTGAGCCCATTATCATTGCAACAATTGCTTCTTTCTCAAAAACAAGCCAATGAAGAAGTGCCATTTATTCTATCTCAACATTCTTAGGTCTCTTTCTAGAAAGAAAAAGTCTATAAAGCAACTACAGTTCTTACTCCCTATCCTAAAGGAGTCTGGGGTGAGGGCCAGGGTATTTGATTGTCACTGTATTCTGCACACATTCACAGATGGTTTGACTTGATGTAAGTCTTACGGTATATTTCAGTTTAAGAAAATGCTTAGTGACAACTTTTCCTAGGTCTGACATTGCTCTGGGTATTTGGAAATTATAATGCTTAATTCTTACCCAACTATATGAGATACATACAAAAAGTATCACCAACTTGCAAAGGAAGAAAATAACATATAGAAGCCAGATACAGGTGGCTCACACCTATAATCCTAGCACTCAGAAGGCTACCTGAGGTTTGAGGTTCAAAGCCAGCCTGCAAAGGAAAGCTTGTGTAAATCTTTTCTCCAATTATCCACCACAAAACCAGAAGTATCATGTGGCTCAAAGTGGTAGAGCACTAGCTTTGAGCAAAAGAGCTCAGAGACAGTATGCAGGCTCAGAGTTCAAGCCTCATGACTGACAAAAAGAAAAGAAAAGAAGATATAGAGAACTTAGGTAACATGTGTCAAAGACAAAGTTAAAGATCTTAATTGACCTTATTTTGTAATTCTGGAATCAGGCAACACTCCACCCCAGGAAATAAAGTAACTGCTTCAGTAAACCAGCAGAGAAGGTTGGTTTTATAGACAGAGAAGGAGTAAAGAAAACTGAAGCAAAGCATAAGAGGGAGACAGAACCACAGCAAAGTCACTGGTGAGCCCCAGGGTATCATGGTTTGTAAGGACTAAAACAGAGAATGTCTATTTTTCTCATTGAAACTGGCCTTTTTTTAGAAAGCTCTCATTTCTTCCTGGTTTCTTAAACAAACAGCTTAGTTTGAGTTGGGTGACTTGGAATTTTAGCATGTGTGACTCCATTTGTATTTTTAGTCTAGTATGTTAGAGCCCAGTGCAAAACCCTACACCAAAAACAATGGTAGTAGTAGTAACAGGGAGTGGCAGAGCTCAAATGTACCCAGGAAACATCTCTGTGTCTGTTCTGTCTGCCTCCTAGAAAAACATGGTAGAAGCTTTGTGTGCAGATGTTTAAGGAGAACATCCTCGTCTCTCAGTCCTGGTTAGTAAGGGAGCTTTCCTGTAGCTCTGCATTCACTCATTCAAGAGCAAAGCTGCAGTTTACCTGCTGGGATAAGATAGGTTTTGATCCCTGAGAATGGATTGGTTTACAGGCCCTTGGATCTTCCTCCTATTGGCAGTGTCTTCTTGTAGTTTTTCACTAAGATATCTGTATGTCTCTTATGTCACAAATAATAAAGCATTTGTGAAGTTTTAGGTAAACAGCTAATTGAATGTTCAATCACATGCTTTTTATATGGGTGTATCATTTAAACAGGTTCACATTTTGGAGGGGGAATAAGTGATTTTTTTGTCAATAAGTTCCTTAGAAAATTTGAAGACAAATCCTTATTTGAATGGAGAAATAGAGAAACATTTTCTATGAACAATTATTATTATTATGATTGATTGATTGATGCTGGTGAACAGACCTCGAACCTTCTACTGCTCTACTGCTGAGCTATATCCCCAGCCAATTAAGAACTAATTGTAATCCCTCTGTTCAGTATTTTCACAATAAAAAACATAAATAAATAAAGTACCCAGTAGATTTAAGTCTCAAAAGAAAGAACTACTAGTTTTATTATTCATGAGTTTTAGAAATGCTTGTTCTTGCAAAGAAAATAAGGAACAAATCCTAAATGTCAACAAAATCTCCAAGTTTATATTCAGTCTATCCCCTGAATAACATAGGAAAATCCCTCTTAAAACAAAATGACATTTCAAAAGAGGCGAAGAATGGTTTTCTTTTTCAAGTAAAACTATGCATCCCATTTTAAGCATTTTTCATAGTATTTGACAGTTCAGTAAAAATAAACCTTTCTTCTCTGTGTGGATTTTGTTCAGCTTTACCTTGTAACAGCCCTTTACCTCCCTTCATGCTTTCTTCTCCTTGTTCATCTTCTTCCTTCTCTCTTTTTCTTTCTCTTCCTCTCCTCTATTTTCCTTTTTCCCTCTTTCTCTTCCCTCCTTTTTTTCCTTTCTTCCTTTTTCCCTCCTTCCCTCCTACCCTTCTTCCTTCCCTTTCTTCCTTTCTTCCATTTGACTTTTTCCCCCTTCCTTACTAACATCTTTCCTCACTATCTTCCTTCCAGTGGTTACTCTGGGCAAGGGTAACTCATTAAACAGTTCCTGTATCATGAGATAGGCACCCTCACTGTCAATGTGCCTGTGACAAGTCCACACTGAGAGGCACTGCCCTGAGCTTTTTTGCTCAAGTCTAGTGCTCTATCACTTTGAGCCATGGCCACTTCGGGTTTTCTGGTGGTTAATTGGAGATAAGAGTCTCACGGATTTTCCTGCTCAGGCTGGCTTTGAACCGTGATCCTCAGATCTCGGCCTCCTGAATAGCTAGGATTACTGGTGTGAACCACTGGCACCCAGCTGCAAATGACTTTTTTCAAGAGTTCTAGAAGAAAGTCAGGCTTCAGTCTTAGTCCACAGTTTATCATTTATTGCTTTCTATAGTATGATTAAATGTTTCTTTTAAAATTCAAAAGAAAATATTTGAATTAATCTTTAAGACAGGAAAATAACTGTGATATTCTAAGAAAAAGATTAGTTAAGAATTAATTTGAGGGGGGAGAAAAATGAGGGAAGGGGGTAACAAGTTAGACAAGAAATGTACTTGTTACCTTACTTATGTAACTGTAACCCCTCTGTATACCAGCTTAACAATAAAATTTAAATAAAAATATAAGAATTAATTTGAGAGCCAGGCACCAGTGGGTCATCCCTGTAATCCTAGCTACTCAGGAGACTGAGATGTAAGGATCCTGGTTTGAAGGAAGCTCTGGTTTTGAAGGCAGGAAAAGTCCATGAGACTCTTATCTCCAATTAACCAGAAAAAAAAAAGCTGGAAGTAGAGCTGTAGCTCAAGGTGATAGGGACAGTGTCCAGGCCTACATTCAAGCGCCAGTACTCGTTCTTTTTCTCTCTCTCTCTTTCTCTTTCTCTCTCTCTCACACACACACACATGAATTTTGAGGAGCTGGGCATGGTGGCATATTTCTATAAACACTTGGGAGACTGAAGTAGGAGGCCAGCTTGGGCTACACAGTGGACTTTGTTTTCTGTTTGTTTGATTTTTTGTCAGTCATGGGGCTGTCCCTGAGCTCTTCAGCTCAAGGCTAGTGCTCTACCACTTGAGCCACAGTGCCACTTCTGGCCTTTTCTGTTTATGTGGTGTTGAGGAATCAAACCCAGGGCCTCATGCATGCAAGGCAAGCACTCTACCACTGAGCCACCTTCCCAGCCCCAACACACAGTGGACTTTGTAAGAAAGAAAAAAAGAAAACTTGATCTAATAGCATAGAAAGAGAGAAAATTAGTAACAAATACCCTAACAACTCTTGGTATTTTCAGGTACATTCTTTGGGTATATATATGTGCTAGTACTCGGGCTTGAACTCAGAGCCTTGTGCTCTTGCTTTGTTCTCTTGCTCATGGCTAGCATCCTACTACTTGAGCCATACCTTTCATCCATTATTTTGCTAGTTAATTGGAGATGGAGTATGTTAGACATGTCTACCTATGCTGGCTTCAAATTCTGATTATCCAGATATCAACCTCTTGAGTAACTAGATTATAAGAGTGAACCATTGGCATCTGGCTCTACAGGTATATTCACTGGTCTTAGTATGCATTAAATTGTCCAGTGCTTACCACAACCCATGATACACATACTATATAATTATTCTTTTTTTTTTTGAGGCTGGAAAACTGAGACCAGAAGGTAATGACCTGTGGAAAGTCCTTCCTGGAATCAGAGAAGGAGTTTCCATACCCTGTCCCTTGGCCATGACACCAGAGCTCCTCTTGCCTGGGATGCTCGCTGCCTGTTTCTTGGGAAATGCGGTGGTGGCAGATCACTCCACAACTGGACATTCACTTGGAAGTACATCCATAGCAAAGGAGCAACCACAGAGTATGTGGTCTCCATGGAGGGAATCAGTAACTTCCAAGCACCTACTCTTTGTATAAGTGACATGTCTGCACATAGCTGTATTTGTTGTGATTAGGGAGTTAAAGGAAAAGAATGCCATAGATAATAGGAGAGGAAAATGAAAGACCAATTGAATTCACCCATGGTAAATGTCAGAAATGTGCAGGTCAATGGGATCCTTTCACACAAAATACCAAATTCTTCTTGGAGTCAGTTGATGGGAAAAATCTAGTGTTTAGTGCTTTAAACATGTTTTGTTTTAGGTTTTGGTGTTTTTTTTTTTTTTTTTTTGTCGGTCATGGGGCCTGAACTCTGAGCCTGGGTGCTGTCCCTCAAACTCTTCAGCTCAAGGCTAGTGCTCTACCACTTGAGCCACAGAGCCACTTCTGGCTTTTTCTGCTTATGTGGTGCTGAGGAATCAAACTCAGGGCCTCATGCATGCAAGGCAAGTACTCTACCACTGAGCCACCTTCTCAGCCCCTAAAAGTATGATTTTTAAACCTAAAATTCAAGACTATTTTGCCCAATGGATTAAAAAAAAACAGTTTTGGTAAATTGACACTTGGATTTTTGACAAGAAATTAATCATGATCAGAAGGAATATACACACACACAAATACAATACACACATATACACATACATATAGTAAGAGTGTGTGTGTGTGTGTGTGTGTGTGTGTGTGTGTGTGTGTGTGTGTGTGTGTGTGTGTGTGTGTGTGTGTGTGTGTGTGTGTGCCAGTTCTAGGGCTTGAATTCAGAGCCTGGACACTGTCTGAGCTTATTTTACTCAGTTAGCATTCTAGCACTTGAGCCACAGTGCCACTAAGGGTTTTTGTTGTTGTTGTTGTTTGCCAATCCTAGGGCTTGAACTCTGGGCCTGGACACTGTCCCTGAACTCCTTTTACTCAAGGCTACCACTGTACCTCTTGAGACACAGTGCTACTTCTGGCGTTTTCTGTGATCAATTGGAGATAGTCGCAGTGACTTTCCTGCCTGGGCCGGCTTCAACTGCAATCCTCAGATCTCAGCATCCCAAGTAGCTAGGATTATAAGAGTGAGCTGCCAGTGCCCTGCCATTGTAAGCTTTTTGATGGTTAAAGGGAGATAAGAGTCTTCTGGACTTTCCTATGTGGTTGGGCTTTGAATAACAATCCTCAGATGTCAGCTTCCTGAATAGCAAGGATTACAGGGACGAGCTACTGGTGCTCAGCTAGTAAGTATATTTTGTTGAAATGAGAATAAGAAATATTTGGGCATGCACTGAAAAATGTGTATATTGAAATACCTATGACAGATACATATGATAAGTATATATGTATTGAGTGCTTCTGTGAGCAATGCTTTGTGCTACATGCCAGGTACTGCTTCTCACTTTGATGGTGTTCAGAATATGATCCTACCATTAATATCACCACTCCACTTTAATGTCTGGTTTAAGTCATTATCTCTCTCCCAGAAGACTTATAATCACTTCTCCTTCTCTCTTCCTTTATAGTACAGATTCCACACAGAAGTAACCACTACAACCTTTTAAAAACAAATACAATAGAACCAATTATCTGCTTGTAATAATCAAAAGGCTTTCCATATTATTCAGGAGAAAAGAAATAAAGGACTTATCACAGCTTGGGGGGCCCTCAAGATTCCAGATCTTTTTGCAGATCTTTGTTCAAATGTCACCTTGTTAAAGAGTTAACCATTGATCAGCGCTGGTGGCTTATGCCTATAATCCTGGCTACTTAGGAGTCTGAGATCTGAGAATCACAGTTCAAAGCCAGTCAGGGCAGAAAAGCCCATGAGACTCCAATAAATTACTCAGAAAAGCGAGAAGTGGCGTTGTGGCTATAGTAAGTAGCAGGCTAACCTTGAGCAAAAGAAGCTCAAAGATAGCACCCAGGCCTGAGTTCAAGCCCCAGGACCAGCAAAACAAACAAACAACAACAACAACAACAAAAACAGTTGACAACCATCTCACAGTTAAAGGCCAACCAAGGCAGAATAGTCTGTGAGACTATATTTCCATTCCAAAGAATAAATAGATAGCAGTGGCATGTAACTGTGAATAAGCAGTCATGTGAAACTTCCAATATGTGTATCACAACTCAGCTATACCCCTAGGTCTGAAAATAGAATTGGAGGCATGGCTCATTGGTAACATGCCAGCCTACAAGTGTGAAGCCCTGAATTCAAATCCCTAGTACTAAAAAAAAATAAAAAAGGAAATTCCTGAAACCCTGTGTTTTATCCATAACACTACAAAAATACAAGAACAAAATCAAATAGCTCTCAGCTTTAGTGATTTCAGTCCATGGTCAGTTGGCTCTATAGTTTTTGGATCTGTGATAATGAAGCAGTGAATTATAGCCAGAACACAAGGGTGAGAGAGAGGAAGCTGCCCACCTCATGGCAGCCAGGAAGCAAAGATAAAGAAAGAGGAATAGGTGAAGGTCCCACTGTCTCCTTCAATGACTTCACTTCCACTAGACCCCACCTCTGCAATAGGGTGGTAATCAATTCCTTAACACATAGACCTTTAGTGTTATTTAAGATTCAAACTATATAGCAGAACCAGAAAATGAGACCAATAAATAATGGTCACTGAGGTCTGAGGAGAGCCCAGAGAGTGTTTTAGATGCCAAATGAAGGAATTAACTAAAAAAAAAAAAAAAGAATGACTAATGCTCTCTGATGGATTCTGCCTAAAGAGTAGGTCTGTGGGCCTGGGACACCCAGAGGTCATGAGTGATTGTGACCTACGCTGTGTTTGTAGAATGAAGGGGTAAGGAGAGAAAGGGATAAGGACTGAGAATAAGGACAGTAAATGGAAGCATATCTTTTACAGATGCTTGTAATAGCTTAAGACCTTAAATGTAATCCCCTGTACCATCAAAAACAAACAAACAAACCCCAAATGCTTGTTCTAAGAGGGACTAGGAAATTGTATTTGGAAACTGTAGAAGAATGTAGAAATAAAAGAAATTATTTTGGTTTTAAATTTTGATGGTAGAATGTTAACAATGAACCAGGTGCCAATAACTCAGGCCTGGAATCTTAGCTACTCAGGAGGCTGAGATCTGAGACTCATAATTCAAGGCCAGCTGGGCACGAAAGATCATGTGATCCTATCTCTGATTAACTACCAAAAAGCCAGAAATGGCTAAGTCTGCCTGAGTACAAAAGCTCAGGGACGGTGCCTATGCCCTAAGTTCAAGCCTCAGAGCTGGTACACACACACACACACACACACACACACACACACACACACACACACACACACACACACACACACACACACACACACACACACACACACACACACACACACACACACACACACACACACACACACACACACACACACACACACGGAGGAGGAAGAGGAAATCTACTCTCTTAAAGCTTTTGTTTTTTGTTCTTGGCAGTACTGGGGTTTGAACCCAGGGCCTTGCCAGGCAGGAACTCTACTACTTGAACCACACCCCAACACTTTTTTTAAGTGTACAGTATGATAAAATTAACTGTATATACATTAGAATTCTTTTTGAAAACAAATTTAATGCATGAGAGATTCTCAATCACTCCCTCTCCCTCTTCCTTTCCAACATTCTGGCTTGAAAGTCATGATTCTCTTGCCTCAGCCTCTCAGTGCTGGGATTACACGTGGGCACCACCATGCCATGTATGAATTCAGTTGCTGGTAAAATGTCCTGGAGCAGCTGAGGAAGGAGGATTTGGAGGCACGGAGAGGCTGAGCAACTTCCCTAAATTCACACAGCTCACAAGTGCTGTTGCAGGGTTCAAATCCAGGCTTGGTACTCCACAGACCTATTTTCTTCACTGACATCTTCCTGTATTGTAAAATGAAAAAAAAAAAAATGACTTGAGTGACATGTGGCTTGATATACTCTTGACCATCTAAGCAAGTAAAAATAATAGTGCTCAAGTATAACACATGAGCACAGCGGCCAGCATGGATGTGACTGTACACTTCTTGTCTCTGTGTGGGCCTATCTTATCTCGGCCAGTCTATAAATTACTTAGAAGTTAGGCCCTTGGACTCCCCTGTGCCTGAGTCCTTCATGGGAGTCACAAACTGTTTGTGATACGTGGCAGGCTTTACTCATTTATGTTATCTTCAGGCTTCTTAAAGTATCCAGTTTGTAAGGCCTGCTCCTAACATTAACTAGGTTTGGCCTAAAAACAAAAACAGAGAAAGGGAGGGGAGTGAGGGGGGAGAAGGAAAGATGTAGGAAAGAAGGAAACTAAGAAGGGAGGAAGAAAAGAAAGGAGTGCAGCGAGAAAGAAGGAAAACAGAAAGTACAAGGAAAGGAGAGGAGAGAGCAGGGGAACGGTAGGAAGGTACTTGATAAACTGGAGAATCTTCAAAGACAACAAGCATTCATACTTTAGATGATTTCATTATAAGTTGTTGTGGTTTCTAAAGTGATTTGATCTTGGCCACGGTCCCAGTCCTGCAGAAGCTTTTAATATGCTGCTTAAGAAACTATTAACATTCTCCATGCTTAAATAGTCTTAGCAGTTTATAATCTTTTTTGGGGGGCGGGGGTCCAGTCGTGGGGCCTGAACTCTGGGCCTGGGTGTTGTCCCTCAGCTCTTCAGCTCAAGGCTAGTGCTCTACCACTTGAACCACAGCGCCACTTCTGGCTTTTTTCTTTTTGCTTATGTGGTGCTGAGGAATTGAACCCAGGGCCTCAGGCATGCAAGGCAAGCGCTCTACCTCTGAGCCACCTTCCCAGCCCCCTTAGCAGTTTATAATCTTAATGTGACTTAGAAATTATATGACTCTGTATATAAACTTAAAATGATCTGAACGTGGTGGTGTGTGCCTGTAGTCCCCACTTCTCAGGAGGCTTAGGTGGGAGAATCTCTGGAGTCTACAAGTCTGAGACTAGCCTGCCAACACAGCAAGACCCTGTCTCAAAAAAAGAAAGAAAGAAAGAAAGAAAGAAAGAAAGAAAGAAAGAAAGAAAGAAAGAAAGAAAGAAAGAAAGAAAAGAAGGAAGGAAGGAAGAAAGAAAGAAAGAAAGAAAGAAAGAAAGAAAGAAAGGAAGGAAGGAGAAAAAGAAAGGAGAGAAAGAAAGGAAGAGAGAGAGGGAAGAAAAAAAAAGAAAAAGCTTTCCTTGTATAACTCGGCATCTTTGGTAAAGTTATATTCTTACTAGAACAAGCTGTTTAATATGCTCAATATGGTCCCAGGAAAAGCCTATTTTTCAGTGGATAATTATTAGTATTGAAAAAACTGCAGAAGCTGGGCATCAGTGGTTCATGCCTGTAATCCTAGCTACTCAGGAGGCTGAGATCTGAGGATCACAGTTCAAAACCAACCCAGGCAAGACAGTCTGTGACTCTTGTCTCCAATAAAAGATAGAGATGGGTCTGTGGCTCAGGTAGTAGAGTGCTAGCAAGAGAGGCTCTAGGATAACCCCCAGGCCCTGAGTTCAAGTCCCAGGACCTACCAAAAAAAAAAAAGTTGTATAAAGGCTTCTGAAAGTTGTGCTTCTGTTGTTCTTCTGTGAAAATCAGGATCATTAAAGTGCCAACATTTAGTCTTTTTCCTTTGATATGTCTGAAATTCTGCACGGTTCCTTCTATAAATTAATAGCCAGTACTTAAAAGTTTAGAGGGAGAAGGTTGGGAATGTGACTTAGTGGTAGAGTGCTTGCCTAGCATGTATGAAACTCTGGGTTCAATTCCTTAGTACCCGATAAACAGAAAAAGCCGGAAGTGGCCCTTTGGCTCAGGTGGTAAAGTGTTATCCTTGAGCACAGAGAGGCTCAGGGACAGAGCTTAGGCCCTGAGTTCAAGTCCCAGGCGTGTCAAAAAAAAAGTTTAGAGGGAGAGAAAGACTTGGAAATTACTAAGAAAATGATACTTTTGTCTGTGTTTGTGTGGGAATGTGAGTGTGTGTGCACACACACATGTGTGCATGCTTCATGTGCATACCCATGATGCTGGGGGTTCAAACCTGAGTCCTTGAACATTCAACAGTGCTCTACAACTGAACTTGTATCTGCAGCCTAGACCCACTTAAAACTAAAAGGTAGTTCTCAGGTCTCAGTGATGGCTTAGCATTAGTGAGGTTCTACCACTAACACCCAAACCAAAGACAAACAAATGATACTTTTTTTTTTCTTTTTTCTTTTTTTTTTTTTTTTTGTCGGTCATGGGGCTTGAACTCTGGGCCTGGGCGCTGTCCCTCAGCTCTTCAGCTCAAGGCTAGTGCTCTACCACTTCAGCCACAGTGCACTTGTGGTTTTCTGAGTGGTTTATTGGGGAGATAAGAGTCTCATGGACTTTCCTGCCCTGGCTGGCTTTGAACTGCAATCCTCAGATCTCAGCCTCCTGAGCAGTGAGGATTATAGGCGTGAGCCACTGGCACCCAGCTTCAAATGATACTTCTTTTTGTTTTTATTTTCTTATTTTTTTAAAATTTCTTGCTCCTTCCCATTTACATTCAAACCATCAAAATTCTGTCTTAGGATCAGGGATGTAAATGACTAAAACAGCATGGTTCTAGTATGCATGAAGGCTAGGGGTTGATCCTCAGCTCTTTCCATCTTAGTTAAAATGGAAAGAATTCATTCAGCACCACTGGAAATGAAAGGAAGATCTGCATTTAAAACCTGGTTCACTTTCACCTGTGAGTAATAGATGCACTTGATGAACTCCATGAAAACTATCTTCGGGAGTTTCACGCTGTTGGCCCTGGAGCACAGCATCCTGTCTGTGGAAAAGCCGTGCACATGCCATATGCATTAGGCAGAAATGCCATGCGTAAAGAGTACCTTGTTTTATGCTGTCTGTCCATTAGGGCATGAACTCTGGAGTGTTTACTACATTTTTTAAATGCTTCATTTGTTAAGTGAGATAAAATTCCTAGTTAAGACACAAAGCACTTGGACCTCTTAAAACTTTGTTGTTGTTAATTACCAACATTATCATGAGTGCATTCTTTTTTTTTTTTTTTTTAACTTGCCAGGCAAAGTACACTACCCCTTGAGCCACACCCTCAGTCCCAAGAAACACATCCTTCTTAAAGCTAGCAAACCATTTTGATGCATCTGGAAGGAAGAGATGTAGGGGGTCAACAACATTTGTTGTAGCCAGATGCAGTCTGGCTTGCCCTCTGGCCTCTCCCTCCCTTCCCAATTAGGCTCTGCTCACTATCTTTTCCAACACCAGGCTTCCCAGCCTTTTTGTTTTTTTTTTTTTTGGCTGACGATATTAGCTTGTAATACTGTTAAACTGTTTCCTTAAACTGGACTGTATAAGGTACATTTCACTGGGCAATCCAGGCAATACCACCACATCTATCAGTAATGCAGAAAAGGCAAAGCAGCTGCAGCGTGGGACACACTGAGCAGTCAGAAGGGCATGTGTTGGTTGGGTTTGGAAATATTTCATTCGGGAGTGTCTTAAAGGGCTTAAAAAAATAAGTTCAAGCAGCTGGGGTGAACGTAATCAGGTCACCATTTCCTATGTCAGAGGGTTTGGACAAGTGTGAGGATGTAGGAAAAGGAAATAAATGTGGAATAGACAGGAAAGAAACTTACTTGGGCACAGGAAGCATGAGACCCAGGAGAGGAAGTGAAGGAAAGGCAGTTACCACAAACTAGGCCAAGAACCGAGTAAACACAGGTCCAAGAGCCAAATGTTCTCATATGACACCGTCCCTGTTGCTGTATTTGCTTTCTCTCTTCTCTCCATGCTTAGAACAATTGTGTCACTATAAGTGGTTCCCAAACCAGGCTGTGTTGCAGGATTAGATGAAAAACTCCAACAAATGCACACACCTAGGACACAGATCACTCAGGGAAAGGAACATAGAATGCCATTCAGCTTGGAAAACTCCGATTTACAACCCTCTAAAAATTTATCACATCTCACCAACCAGCCTACCCTTAGAGAGGAGACATTTTAATTACTCACACCTGTATTTATGTATTTTTGTGCCCATATTGGGCTTAAACTCAGGGCCCGAGCACTGTCTCTTAGTTTTTTCTCTCCAGGTTAGCACTCCACCTCTTGATACACAGCTCCACTTTTGTCTTTTTGCTGTTAATTGGAGATATGAGTCTCACAGGATTTCCTTTCCAGGCTGGCTTTGAACCGTGATCATCAGATCTCAACCTCCTGAATAACTAAGATTATAGACATAAGCCACCAGCACCTGCCTTAAGATAGCTTTCGGAATGATGTTTTTAACTAGATACAAAATAGCTGTAAACAATGTTGCCTGGAGACTGATTTATCAGTCTTACAGTGAGCATTCAGAAAGGATAATTAATGAACAGTAGTGGTTCTGAGGCTGCAAAGATGCTAGCTTCACTTTCTTCCTATTCTTATAAAGCTACTAAGGGACTTCACCACAAAGACATATATATATTCTAATAACTTCTCAAAGACTTCACCTTTAATATAACTCACATATAATCTGGAGTGTTAAGTTCCACCATATGAATTCTGGAGAACACACTAAACCATAACATAGGGCCAACAGTTGGCTGGGCTCAGTTCTCTCTCTTTCCCATTCTCTCTTTGGTTTCGTGCTGGTACTGGGATTTGAATTGAAGGCCTCATGCTTGCCGAACTGGCACTCTACCCCTTGAGCCATGCTTCCAGCCCTGTTGTTCACTGGTTTTATTTATTTGAATAAATAAATAAAAATTGAACTCAGGGTCTGGTTACTGTCCCTTAGCTTTTTCTGCTCTAAGAAAGTGCTCTATTACTTGAGCCACAGCTCTAGTCTCATGGTGGTTAATTGAAGATAAGAGTTTTATGACTTTCCTGCCTGAAGGAACAGGCTTTCTTCCAATGGTGATCCTCAGATCTCAGCTTCCTGAATAGCTAGGATCACAGGCATGAGCCACAGTTTATTTTATTTTTTTTGAGATTTGTCAATTTATTATTATTAATTTATATTACTAGAAATAAAATACATCACTTGGTTCTCATTACTTCCTCACTGATAGATAATATTTCTATCTTATGTACTCAGTGACATAGTTTAAAAGCACTATTCCAATAATTATACATGTACTTCTTTAATTATGAAGTTGGGGTATTTTTTTACACATTGGATGGCTAATTGCTCTTATTTGTCTGTAAACTACTGCTTTGTTTTAGTATTAAGTTTGAATTTTCTTCAGTTGCAATTGGTTTAGAAGGACTCTTAGCAGGGGCTGGGAAGGTGGCTCAGTGGTAGAGGGCTTGCCTTGCATGCATGAGGCCCTGGGTTTGAATCCTCAGCACCACATAAGCAGAAAAAAGCTGGAAGTGGCGCTGTGGCTCAAGTGGTAGAGCACTAGCTTTGAGCTGAAGAGCTGAGGGACAGTGCCCAGACCCAGAGTTCGGGCCCCACGACTGGCAAAAAAACCCCAAAAAAACAACAACAAAAAAAAATCCAGAAGGACTCTTAGCATATCAGAGATAATATCTCCTCCTAGGTTTTTAGTGGTGCCTCTAGTCCCATGGGTATGCCCTTGAGTTTGAAATGATCTCCTACTTTCTTATGACCTTATCTGCCACTGCTTGATGACAAAGATCCACTAACCTAGTCCTGTATAACCTAGTCCATTTGTTGTTGTTTTTGTTTGCTTTTCTATTACTATTTTCCCTCTAGCAAACTTTTATTTTCTATGGGACAAATTTGGCATTTGGGAACTAACCTTCATTTGATGCTTTTTCCTTGCTAGAAGGAGGAGTGGTAAATTCTTTTATGATAGACCAGTCCTTGAGTGTTTGTATGGTGCGTATGCGTGTGTGCATGCATGCACGCACACGCACATGCATGTATGTAGGTACTAGAGCTTGAACTCCAGAAAAAAGCAGGAAATAGGGCTGTGGCTCTAGCAGTAGAGCACTTTCTTTGAACTTCCTTGTGCTCTCACTTGGCTTTTTCACTCAAAGCTAGCAATCTACCACCTCTACTTCTAGCTTTTTAACTGGAGATAAGAATCTTGAAGACTTTCCTGCCAGTCTGGCTTCATACTGAGGTCTTTGAATCTCAGCCCCCTGAGTAGATAGGATGACAGCCATGAACCACTAGTATCCCCATACTTTTAAAACACTAAACACTAGATTTTCCCATAAATTGATTCTTAGAGATATTTGTGATTTTTTTGTATGAATGGACTTCTTTGACCTGCACATTTCTAAGACTTACCATGGTGAATTCAATTGGCCTTACACTATTCTCTGTGGCATTCTTTTCTACTAATGCCTGGCTTATGATAGCTCAGTCTTGGCTCCTCAGTTTTGTTGCTTTTTTTTTTTTTTAGCTTGGAGATGTGTAGTAACCTACACTTGAATTTTACTTTATTTTATTTAATTTTTTATTGTAAAGATACTATACAGAGGGTTACAGTTACATGAGCAAGGTAATGCGTACACTTCCTATTGTTGGCTCCTCAGTTTTCAGATCAGTTCTGTGGGCCACTCATCAGTTTTGTTTTGTTTTGTCAGTCATGGGGCTTGAGTCAGGGCCTGCTCTAGGCTACAGTTCTATTACTTTGAGCCACAGCTCCACTTTCAGTTGTTTGTTTGTGGGGTTTTTTTGTGGTTAGTTGTTAATAAGAGTCTCATGAACTTTCCTGCCCACGCTGGTTTGGAGCCACAATCCTCAGATCTCAGCCTTGTGAGTAGCAAGGATTACAGGAGTGACACCCACCAGCACCCAGCTTCATCCACTTCTCATGTGACTGAGAGACCACTCTTGCTCAGGGCACAACTGAAAGTGGGCCAGAAGCAGAGGTGAAGCAACTTGAGCAAAACTGTGCACTTAGGTTACAATGAAGACAATCCTCTTCTCCTCCCCTTAAGAAAATTTTTATAGAAGGCTTTGTCCTAGATGGTGCAGGATCTGTGTGAGACTGCAACAGTTCCACCTTCCAGATGTTTCTTTCAGAGTGAGTCCTCATTTAGTTGCTCCAAATATGTGCCTAAACTACATCTAGGAAAGTATTTGTCTTCACTAATTATCACTGTGTTAAGAAACAGATGATGCAATGAATTCCCAATCCCATGTCTCCCCATTTGTCCTTCCTTCCTTCCTTCCATTTTTAAGGTTATATTATAGAGGGGGATTTCATTGTGACATTTCTGCATATGTATTCCAACCAATCTTGCTTCCTTTGTCACTCTCCAATATTCTTAAGACATAAGAATAGCTGGTCACAGTGTGACATGCCTATAATCCTAGCACACAAGAGGAGAGATAGAGGGAAGAACATCTTGAGTTTTAGGACAGCTTGAGATACGTAGCCAGACACTGATAAAGCAGCTCAGGAACAGCACCCAGTCTCTCAGTTCAAGCCCTGGAATTCCATCCCCCCCCCCCAAAAAAAGAAGACAGAAGTGGGAAGTGTGGCTCCAGGAGTACAACACTACCAGCCTTGAGCAAAAAAGCTAAGGGACAGTACCAAAGCCCTGCCCTTAAATCCCAATTCCATTACAAAAAAAAAAAAAAGAAAAATAAGGAAGGAAAACAAGATCACAGGACTGTCTCTTATTTCCGGGGTTCTGATTAAGTAGGTAAAGATCAGGGCTAGGGATCTGTATTTAAAAAAATATATATATATGTATATATATATATATATATATATATATTATTGTTAACATTAAGATATTGGACAGAGGGGTTATTGTTTCATAGGTCAGGTGATGAGTATAGTACGTTTCTTTTTGGACCATGTCACTCTTTTCTTGGCATTTTCCCTCTCCAGTCTCTACCCACAAGTTACATAGCTCATTTTCCACATAGTGTCTAGGGATCTGTATTTTTGACACGGAAGTAATTCCTACATCTTTGGTCCTTAGTATTGGCTTTGAGAAATGTCATGGTCAGGGGCAAGATAGTTGAGCCTTGGTCCTATTGGCAATTGCAGCTCAGTAATTTCAGAAGCTGAGGGTCTGTACTGTAGGTGCATAAACACTCCAAGGGAAAAATCAACGTGAAAATGTTTCCTACTTTATTTTTTAATTTACTTTCATGTGCAGCCATTCACATCCTGTCACTGATTTCCCAAACAAATTTTTTTTTGAGAAGCTGCTATGTATCAAGCCATTTATATTAAAAATATAATCTCTTCCACTGGGTGCTCAGGGGCTTACATACATAACTCTCGCTCTCAGGAGGCTGAATTCTGAGGATTGAGGTTAGAAGCCATTGTGGGCAAGAAAGTCCATAGACTTTTATCTCCAATTAATCAGCAAAGAGCTGGAACTGTAGATGTTGCTCAAGTGGGATAGTGCTAGCTTTGAGCAAAAATGCTAAGAGATGTGACCAGATCCTGAGTTCAAGTCCTATACCACATAAACAAACAAACATATACCTCTAACACTCTGGATTTGAAAGAGGGAAATGTAGTTATAAATAACACTGAGCATACCCCTTTCCTATTCATGTTCCCAATAGTTTTCTTTAAAACGGCATTCCAGAATTTGGGGTTGTGTGTGTTGTGGTTGCTATTTTGAGGCCAAGGGTTGTTATGTAGTCCAAGCTGGGCCTCAGTCCCAGGATCCTCCTTGTTCAGCATCCCCAAACTATTTCAGAACTTTGAAATTTATTTTATTAAAGTTTTGAGGTTGGTTTAGAATAGAAATAACTCAGAATAGATTTGGCACAATTTGTTTATTCTTTCTAATCGAAAAGGAATTTTGTTGTTGTTGTTGGCTGCAGGGCTTGAACTCAGGACCTAGGCGCTGTCTCTGAGCTCCTTTGCTCAAGGCCTAGTACTCTACCACTTTGAGCCAGAGCACCACTTCCAGCTTTTGAGTGGTTAATTGGAGATAAGAATCTCACCATTGACATGCATGAGACTTCACTCAACTTCACCTCCATCCAGTGACAATGGGGACTTCTCTGCTTGGGCTGGCTTCAAACCCATGATCCTCAGCTTCCTGATCTCAGCTTCCATGATCTCAGCTTCCTGAGTAGCTAGGATTACAGGCTTGAGCCACCAGCACCCAGCTCGTAAAGGAATTTGTTTTTGTAGATTTTATATTTACTGTGATTTAAACATACATGAGAGGAGTGATAAGCAGCTGTTGTGGAGTCTTTTATAAAATGTTACCTGTGCTGTAATCTTGCTTTGGAGAGTCTGTTTCTGGACGAATTCACAACTGTGGTACCCAAGCATGCTTGTTTGAATAAGGTTTTCACATGATACCAAAATGTTAAAAAAAAAAAGTTAAAAATAGATCAGGATATAGGGCACCCCAAATACTTAATTTCTTAAATCAATGACATGAGGAGGAAAGGAGAAAGGGACAGAGGAAAGAGGGAGCAAAGAAAGGACTGAGGAAGGAAAAGAAGGAAGGAAGGAAGGAAGGAAGGAAGGAAGGAAGGAAGGAAGGAAGGAAGGAAAGATTGGTTGATATAAGGCTGAAGCTCTGGAATCTACAGCTACTTGTCAGTAAATGCTACTGAATCCAAAAGAAATGCACAGAATGGATAGTGAACCAATCTCTAAATGCCAACAACAAAAAAGTACAGCTTGTGGACATTAAAGAACAATGAGGCCAGTTTGAAGTCTCCTTTGTAGACTATTATCTATCTTCATCCCCAGGTTAAGGCTGGGTGAAGCTCCAGGCTGGAGAAAAGCAACCTTTCTCTCTGAGGTGGTGCTGTTTATTTCAAACTTGGAGGAGACAGGCTTTCAGAATAGCTCTCCTTGATGGTATCACTTCTTTGTGTTGGAAATCAGGCATCTCTAGGGGTTAGGGAAGGAAGGAGAAAGAGAACCTGAGTGGTTTTTTCCTGTTGTTTGACATGCAAAATTGACATTCAAAAGAGGATACTGGGCCTTGTCCTGGGGCTTTTCCAATGGTAGGACTCAACTCACAAAACAGCTTGTCTAGTGAAAGTTGAATTCAAATGCGACTTTAGATGGGTTTTACAGAACGTATCCCAAAGTAGAGTAAGACACAATAACTTGCCTGCTTTTCTTTCTTTCTTTCTTTCTTTCTTTCTTTCTTTCTTTCTTTCTTTCTTTCTTTCTTTCTTTCTTTCTTTCTTTCTTTCTTTCTTTCTTTTCTTTCTTTCTTTCCTGTCTGTCTGTCTTAAATGCTGTTTTCTGTGTCGGTCTTTGTGTTTGTGTCCTCAGAATTTCTAGATGGTCCATTTTCAAAGGGTCATTAACATTATTTAAATATTCATGGTGGGGGAGGGGACGACAGACTGAAATTTCAGACCTCTCAGGAGTGAGGGATGGCTGGCCACCTGCCTAATCAAGGCCCACGCTGTGTCAGCTGCCACCCTCTCCGCGGCTGGCATGGTTAACACATGCGCCTCGACCCGCAGCGCTGCCGCCGCTGCACAGCGAGGGCCGCTAGCCAGGGATCCCCACACGTCTCTGTTCACATCCCAGCCTCTGGATCACCCCGAAAGGAGCCCCAAAACACACAAGGGTACTATTACTGCTACCAGACACATTTCCTAACCAGTCCCGGGGGGGGAGGGTTCTCACCGAGGCGTTCGTCCCGGGTACTAACCTGGTGTTCGTCCTTGCTCGGGCAGGAGCCCGGCATCCTGAGTAGTGAGCGAGCTCAGACCCTCACGTAGCCCCACGAGCACAGAGACACACAGCGAGCGAACGCTTGATCACCTCCCTCCCCGGGCATACAGCAAGCATCCACCTACCCCAGTGAGGAGCAGCTCCGCGCGCCCCATGCCATCCCACCATCTCCCCCTCTGTCCAGGCTTCCGGGTCTTTTCCGTAGACTCCTTTCTCCATTTGTGCCCAGGCTCTGTGCGAGCAAGGGGAGCCGACGTGGAAGAGCAGGGGGCGGGCCGCGCGGGGAGCGGGCACCGAGGGGGCGGGCCGCGCCCGGGCGGGAAGGGGCGTGGCGAGGGGCGTGTCCGGCGCGGGTGGGCGGGGCCCTCGCCTGCAGCGGAGCTCGGGCAGCCGGCAGCCTCCAGCAGAAGCGTTGGCCCCCAGCCTGGGGCTGCTCCGGTGTCAGGTCCCTTCCTCTCCCGGACGCCCCGGGGGCCGGGAAGGCAGCCGCCGCGCCCGGCTGGTTCCGATCGATCCGGGAGGACCGCGCTTCGGGGAGCAGGCGTCCCGAGGTGGGTGAACCAGTTGGGGGCACAGCGGTCCCAAACGCGGAGTTGTTTTGGGGCGTGGAGGAGAGGGTGGCCGAACGAGGAGGGTCTGCCTCGGGATCCGTGCCCCGGAGGATCGTCGGCGGTCTGGCTGGAGAGGTTTGGGCCATGTGCATTTTCATTCCGAGGGTGTGTGGCGTTTTGTTGTGTGTGTGTGTGTGTTGAGGGGGAGGCTGGGCCATCTGTTCAATTCACTGCCTGCTTATTTGTGATTAGGGGTAGGTTTGCGCACCCCTTGACCCTTGACCCACCCCCCCCCCAGCCCCAGCGCGGGCGGCGGACGGAGCCTCGCGTCTGGCCGCCTGGGTTAGCAGCGCTGGAGGCGTTTTTGCAACTCCTGGACTGTCAGGTAGACTGAGGCCCGGGGTGCCTGGTCCCCCTCCCACCCCCCCGCCAGCTGGAGCCTTTGTGGACTGGGGTGCTGGGTACTGGACGGGGAAGAGGGTGGATGAGCCCTTCCGCCCCGGGCATTAGGGTGGTCGGGGTGGGTAGTTTGGCCCGAGGCCAGGCTCTCAGCACTTCAGATGGGAGCTTTCCCTCTTCCTCTTAGCGCCTTCCTTCCTTCCTTCCTTCCTTCCTTCCTTCCTTCCCTTCCCTCAGGAGAAATGGAAGGGAACGTGTGGGACCCGCTGTGCGCGGGTCTGTCCGCGCGGGCTGCGCGCCCGCTGGAATCGGAGCGAGGGGTCTCCGGCCGCCTGGAGGGGCTGAAATGATGCCCCGGTGAGAGCCCGAGGCTGGGGTGCGGGCTGGGTAGAGGAGCCGGGCAGCCAGCCGGGGCGGCAGCCCGGCTGATGTTCCCGGACACAGATGCCTGCCCCTCGCCAGCCCCTCCCTCCCCGGGGAGCCCTCCCACCCCGGCGCAAAAAAGAGAAGAGGGCATCTGGGAAAGAAGGAGGAGGTGACTCCTTCGCAGAGACAAATAGATGAGCTCTCCGAACTCAGAAGGGCCTGCTGGCTGTGTTGTGGTTTGGCCGATGGACTGCGCCGTGTAGAGACTTTGACAAATCAATTTCCTTCCCTGGGCCGGCTTTAAAGTCCGGGGCCAATAATCGGGTACTTTGCCTACTACCCACATACTTTACAGCGGGTCTTGGTAGTTGGGAATCTCTGAACAAGTTTGCTTCTCTCAGCAAGCGCCTTTCTGTTTCAGCACGTGTTTGCAGGCGCCTGCCGCCTGAAGACTAAACCACCCACCTGCCTTTGTGGTCCCCGGGACTTGTTTCCTAGCCATTGTTCAGATTAGAGCTTCTGTGAGCATCATACTTTCCCTCTTGGAAGTGTTTGCCATTTAATCAAACATCTCCCACTCGGTCTGGCAGCTTCCCTAACTTTGATGGATAAAATTTGATAATAGTATGAAAAAGATCAAGTATATCTGGGAAGGAATTGTGTGTGTGTGTTCCAAGAAAACCCATACAGAATTGCAGATTCTGAACAAGCTGTCTGCTGCCAGCTCTCTGCTCCCCAGTTTTAACCCTTGATCTTTTCTCCCGTAGGTGGGGCACTCTAGGACTTCTGGGGGGGGGCAGAGGGGGAGAGTCCCACAATTACTTTTGAGTGCATCAGAAAAATTATTCCTGAGCCAGCTGACACAACATTAATCCTGCTAGATCTCCAAATCTTGAACCTAACAGGCAAGGAAGTTCATTCTCCAGTTTCTTTCTGTGGTGCTGGGGTGCTGTGGTGACAAGGATGGAGGGATGGGTGGGCATGAGATGGGACAAATATTTTGAAATCTCCATTATCTCATAGTTTTGGCATGACAGTTGGCACAGCTTCCTGCCTGCAGAGTTCAAAGTAGTGTCGTCAGAATTCATTTCACTTTCCTAAGTGGTTTATTCTGACTCAGTAGCCTCAGGATCTCTGGCAAGTAAGGTTATAGTATCTTAACTTATCAAATGAGGGAGAACATGCCAAATGCGCTGGTTTTATTTCTAACCCCTCCATCCCCCCTTTTTTGGACCAGTACTCTAAAATGTGAGTTGTTAAAAATGCTAACCGTTTGGCCTTTCTAATTATCATTATCTTTTTTATCTAGATACTGTCCTGATAGATGTAGTGGGCTCTTAAAATACCCATGACCCAGATTCCTATCATGAATGTTATTACTAGTCTCTGTTTTTTTAGGGTAATGAGGAATGTTTAAATAAAGATGAAATTGAGTTTGGATGGAGATTGGGTTGAGAGAATTTAACTGCTAAAACCAGAGCATGGGGGCTAGATACCATCCCTTAGCTTTTTCCTCTATTGTTCTACCATGTGAACCACACCTCTACTTCTGGCTTTTTACTGGTTAATTGGAGAAGAGAATCTCAAGGACTTTTCTGCCCATCCTGGCTTCAAACCTTGATCCTAAGATCTCATCTTCTTGAGTAGCCAGGTTTACTGGTATGAACTAACTGTAGTTCCTTTTTTAAATCTTATGCACAACTTTGATCTTTAAATCATAAAAGTTAACACTTGCTTAGATAATTGATCAGAGATCTATTGAGATCTTTTGAAAAATGAATAGTGCATTTATGGTCCTCCTCCCTCCCCTACTATGCAAGCCTAATACCCAGAGGCAGGTTTTCTGTGAAGCTCAGAAAAGAGCCCCAGAGTCTCACCTAGAAGAAGCACGTTGGTTGATTTATGGCAGATACAGAACTCTGAGTGTCCCCTATTTCATTTATCCCCTCTCTATAAGATAATCCCTCTCCAAGAATATATAGCCTAATGTTGAAAATTTTGGACATTCACCCTTTAAGCCCTTTTTTTTTTTTCAGGAATATATTATGGGAAAGTTGAAACCATCTCTGTTCTAAAAGGAACAGTTGGAGCTGGGTGCCACTGGCTCATGCCTGTAATCCTAACTACTCAGGAGACTGAGATTTTAGGATTGCAGTTTGAAGCCAGCTGGGACAGAAAAGCTCCCCCACCCCCACCTTGAAACTGTTATCTCCAATTAACCATTCAAAAACCAGAAGTGGCACTGTGGCTTAAGTAGTGGAGCCCTAGCCATGAGCACAGAGACTCAGGGACAGTGCTTAGGCCCTGTGTGCAAGCCCCACAACCAACAACAACAAAAACAGGAACAGTTGGCTCAAGTTTTAGAGTGTGATTTTTTTTTTTTTTTTGGTAATAAACTAGAAACCTTAAGAAATGGAGAGCTCTGAGTAACAGAATACTTGAAGTTTAAACCTAAGGTTTTCAGCTTCAGTTTGACTGTTGTCGATGCAAGTGTTTCTCAGCTATAATGGCTGACTATCACCTCTCTCACCTTCTTGCCTTGGAAGCAGTTTTCCAGCACTCCATCTCACTTCTAGGTGTATCAGTGCTACCAGGCCTAGAGGGGATACAGGAGTAGGTTCAAGAGATAATATGTAACTGGAACTTGTCCCCCATCTCAGTGACAGTCTCAGAGTGACCCCGAGGGCCATGCAACTGGAGATGCCCTATGAGGCCAGATGCTGCTGGTGTTCTTGTCCCAGTAGAAGATGGTGAGGGGTACAGTAATGGTTCTCATCTTGTGGATTTGAGGGGTTGAGTTTATTGTTTGTTTTGTCTTCTAAGTCTTGAGAGGATATACATGCTGGTTGAGGGAGTCATTATATGCATGTCAAGGCAGGGAAGAGAGCTGTAGAACTTAATAGAGTCTCACTATGACTCAGTCTTTTTTTAATTCTTAAGGGTGGGCAAGAGTTTTGTAGATGTTTATAGATGTTTGGATGTTTGTTTGATTTGAGCTGGCTTGGTGAGCAAAGCCAAACACAGAGACAATGTAGTTATCTAGAACTAGGGTGTGGTCCAAGCTCCTTTGTGTTTTGTTCATGATCTCTTCACTATCTTGAGCTTGTTACCAAACTAGAGTCTATATAGTTTACTACCTACTTCAAAACTCATCTTAAATTAGATATAGATGAAGTAAGTTGGTTCTGTTTACTTCTCCCTTCTACCTTGTGTTCTTTATTTTTTTTATTTTTTGTCAGTCTCAGGGCTTGAACTCTGGGCCAGGGCACTGTCCCTGAGCTTTTCAGCTCAAAGCAAGTGCTCTACCACTTGAGCCATAGTGCTACTTCCAGTTTTCTGGTGGTTAATTGGAGATTAGAGTCTTATGGACTCCTTTCCTGTCCCAGACTTTTCCTGCCTTGGCTGGCTTTGAACCACAATCCTCAGATCTCAGCCTCCTGAGTGGCTAGGATTACAGGCGTGAGCCACCAGCGCTTGGCTTTCCCTTGTGTTCTTAAATTCCTTCCTTCCTTCCTTCCTTCCTTCCTTCCTTCCTTCCTTCCTTCCTTCCTTCCTTCCTTTTTCTTCCTTTCTTTCTTTCTTTCTTTCTTTCTTTCTTTCTTTCTTTCTTTCTTTCTATCTCTCTCTCTCTTCTTCCTTCCTTCCTTCTTTCCTTCCTTCCTTCCTTCCTTCCTTTCTTTCTTTCTTTCTTTCTTTCTTTCTTTCTTTCTTTCTTTCTTTCTTTCTTTTTCTTTCTTTTTCTTTCTTTCTTTTTGTGCCAGTCCCAGGGCTTGAACTCAGGGCCTGAGTGCTTGCCACTGAGCTGTTTTGCTGAAAGCTAACACTCTACCACTTGAACCACAGCTCCACTTACAGTTTTTGTTTGGTTAATTGTACATATGAGTCTCATGGACTTTCCTGCCCAGGCTGGCTTTGAACCAGGGTCCTTAGATCTCAGCTTCCTGAATAGTGAGGATTATATTTGGCTCAGTGCCTGATTTATACCCCAATTTTTGGGACTTAATTCTGGGCTGATTCACACTGTGATAGATACTTTTGGAACTCTTTGCTGTAAAAACTTTTAATGAGCTGACTGTTTAGGTACATTCTATATAAAGTTACAATTTGCAATGAAAAGTAGAAATGAAAATGGTTTTAGAAAAATCTTGAGAAGTCTGAACAATGCAGTCCATTCTGTTCTGTTGTTTGAGTTTTGACAGATTAGTTTGCTGGCTCTCTGGATTATTTCATAGTACATTGGTGAGGTAGACAAAGCAGAATCATTATTTTGAGTTCTTATGCGTTACAAATTATTCTTGTAAACAAACATACAAAAAGTGCCATTTAGCGGGGCACTAGTGGCTCATGCTTGTAATCCTAGCTACTCAGGAGGCTGAGATCTGAGAATCACGGTTAAAAGCCAGCCCAGGCAGAAAAGTCCCAGTGAGACTCAAAAACCAGAAGTGGTGCTGTGGCTCAAGTGGCAGAGTGCTAGTCTTCAGCACAAAGAGGCTTGGACAGTGCCTAGGTCCTGAGTTCAAGCCCTACAAAGGGGTGGGGAAAGTACCATTTATTACCTCCCCACTCAATTGGGGGAGCTGGCCAGCATTGGGGTTCTGGACTAGGATAATACTACATTTTATGAAGTTTGTGAGTTAGAAAAAGTAGCCGAGGATTCACAAACAGTCCTATTTAAAAGCAGAAAACCACAGT
Organism: Dipodomys merriami; assembly: GCF_024711535.1. Lineage (NCBI taxonomy): Eukaryota > Metazoa > Chordata > Mammalia > Rodentia > Heteromyidae > Dipodomys > Dipodomys merriami. Next base: position 26,920,618 of record NW_027202382.1, read on the forward strand.
AGGTGACCCAGTTTAAAAAGTTTGCATGGTCTGTGGGAAATTCCCCACAAAATGCCCATGGATGGGGCTATCCAACGCAGGTCCTAGGACACTGCAGCATCTGCCTTCTATTTAAGGATTTGGACATGTACCAGGCCCCTGATTCCCTAAGCATCTGTCTTGTTTACTCTTTTTTTTGGTCGGTTATGGGGCTTGAACTCTGGGCCTGAGCGCTGTCCCTCAGCTCTTCAGTTCAAGGCGAGCACTCTACCACTTGAGCTACAACGCCACTTCCCGTTTTCTGAGTGTTTATTGGAGATAAGAGTCTCACAGTCTTTCCTGCCTGGGCTGGCTTTGAACCTCGATCCTCAGATCTCAGCCTCCTGAGTAGCTAGGATTACAGGCACCCAGCTGTCTTCTTTACTCTGAGTTGTGGTTCTATCTGTCCTAAGTGTCCTTGTAATGAATTCTGGATCCTGATATGTATGTTGGGGTCACACAGCTTTGAGGAACCTGTGTATTGTTTTTGTGTTTTGCTTTGCTAGTCCTGGAGCTTCAATACTGCCTGGATGCTGTCCCTGAGCTTCTTTTACTAGTGTTCTACCACTTGAGCCACAGAGCCATTTCCGTTTTTTTTTTTTTTTTTTTTTTTTTTTTTCTGAGTTTATTGGAGATAAGAGTCTCATGGACTTTCTTGCCCAGGCTGCCTTTGACCAGCAGTCCTCAGATCTCAGATCTCAGCCTCCTAAGTCACTAGGCTTACATGCGTGAGCCACCAGCACCCAGTTTGGATCCAGGGTTTTAAAATGTCTTTCTGGGTGCTGCCAGATGAAGCTTGAGAACTTATTGCTTCTGGGCACCAGCCTAGAGTGGATGTTGAATACCACCCAACCTGCCCATACATGCAGCCCTAACTCTTAACTCTGACGGACCAGGTCCTCAATGAGATGCTTAAGTAAATGTATCCTGGAGCTACTTCAGCAAATGTGTGGATTCTGCCGTGAGCTTTCTGCTTTGTAGAGTCTCTGACCTTCTCATAGTCTACCTGGGAAATTGAGACAGGATATAAAACCAAGTAAATGCAGGTCTAGAAATACTTTTTGTTTTGTCTGCGGTGGAACCCAGGGCCTTGAGCACAGTATGTGCTCTTTGCTACCAAGCTACACTGAGCTACAGCCCCCCAGAAATACCAACCTGTCTCTAAACTACCTAAATAAAGATGCATTTTATTGCTTTTGCACACTTTATCCATTTAATCCATTCAGGCTACTTTAGCAAAATATACACTGGGCACACCACAGAAATTTATATCTCACCATTCTGAAGTCTGGGAAGTCTGAGATCAAGGCACTGGAACATCTGTTGTCCGGTGAGGGCTCTCTTTCTGGTTCATAGGTTTTGATTCACAGGGGATGTTTTCTTACTGTGTCCTAGCTGGGTGGAAGGGTGTGGGATCTCTGAAGGTCACTAATTGAATTTCTGAGGGCTTTGCTATTAGGACTAATTATCTCCCTCAGGCCTGCCTCCCAATTCCATCTTTTGGGTGATTATCCTTCCATATATGAAAGGAGGAAAGGGTATAAACATTCAGCCCACAGCGTGGACCTTGAGAAGGGTGCTTCCTGAGGAAAGTAACAATAAGCTGTGATGTTGCCTAGAGTTTTCCAGGGTGGCTTGAAGAAACTGAGTTTCCCTATAATGTTTCTATACCCTGGGTTGGTAGGAAGTGGGATTAGAAGAGGTTTTCAGGATTCTGTGTTGAAGAACAGTGTGTAGAACTTCAGGGTATTTGTGATGAGCCTGTGGAGCTTGGATTGAGTTGGTGCTGAGACTTGGCTGAGACTCATAGCTAAGACTCGACTACAAAGTGCCAACCCCAAGGCAAGAGGAAAGGAGGGACACCTGCTACCTTTCTTCCCACTTCGCAGTTAGTTGCCTGCCTGCAGTCTCTGGACAGGGCTCTGCCAGTGCCCACCTGAGCCAGAACCTGGGTGAAGCCTGAATAGAAGGTGTGAGAAAGCCAAACCACATTTTCCTGGCAGCTGTTAACTGACAACTTTCAACCTCTCTCCTGGTGCAGTAGACAGTGTTAACTGATGGCATCATGGCCCTAATGGAGTCATGTAGAACCCTACTTTGCTTAGTGTTGTGCCTCACAAGAGTGTGTGTTGTGTGTTTGTCTGTGTGTATGCATGCACATGCATGTGTGCCTTATGCTCTCACTTGTTTTTTTTCTCTTAAAACTTTATGCTATCACTGGAGCCACACCTCCCTTTCCAATTTTTTCCTGGTTAATGGGAGATAAAAGTCTCCTGGTCTTCTGCCTGGGCTACTTTCTGACCACTATCTTTAGAGCTCAGCTTCCTGAGCAGCCAGGATTACAGGTGTGAGTCCCCAGCACGCAGCTATCAGAATTTACCAATAAAGACCATTGTGTGTGTGTGTGTGTGGACCATTTTGTGTGTGTGTGTGTGTGTGTGTGTGTGTGTGTGTGTGTGTGTGTGTGTGTGTGTGTGTGTGTGTGTGTGTATCTGTCTGTCTGACTGTCTGTCCTGGCTTGAACTCCATGCTAGCACTCTCTACCAGTTGAGTTTCACTTCCATCCCCATCCCCCCTTCTCCTCCCTTAATTGGAGATAAGGGTCTCATGGACTTTCCTGCTCAAGCTGGCTTTGCAAGGAACCATGAATCTCAGATCTCAGCCTCCTGACTAGCTAGAATTAGCTACATGAGGTGGCTCATGTTGAGGGACTGATTTCCCAAAGGAACATATTTTACTTCTAGAAAATCCAAGTATCTCAAACTCCTGAATTCAAAAGTTTTTTTTTCCTGCATGTGAATGAACACCAGGGGCCTGTGCACCACGTACTGTGTGATTCCAAAGCTCTTTCACTTTGTAAGTTCATATTTTCTATCTGAATAATTTAGCCTTTCGAAACATGAGTTCCCTTCTGACACAATTACAGACCAATGTGTAGAATGTATTCACTTGGGACGAAAATGAATGAGAAACTATATTGGAAACTTAGGTCATGTCCAAAGCTGATTCTTCTTTGGGATCATTTGTTCCTTCACAGAACAGTTCAGATCAGCAAGGGAGATTGACATCAGCCAGGAGAGTAGGAGGCAGGCATAGCTTTCACAGCCAGTAACAAGATGTACCTTGTTTTCAAATATTCTTCTCATCCTATGCTTTATTATCTAAACAGTTGATAGCATCCAAAGGATGACAGAAGTTATGATAGAAACAGCACAGACAGTATTAGAGAAAAGAGGAGAAATTCTCCACTAGCCTCATTCAGAGTTTTCTGGGTAATTCCCAGGAATCCCAGGGGAAATCTTGATCCTGATCTTTCCCAGCATGGTAGTAGGAGGAGCTAAGGGAAAGGGGGAGGGAATAACTTTTTTCAAGTGACAGATGTTGGTGCCCAGTTGGTTGCTCCACTACCTTATTTAATGTTTACAATCATAATTTTTAAGATGTGGATGCTGAACCACCACAAGACTTCAACTGGCCAGCCAAGTCAAGGGTCCCACAATGGCTGAAGCTCCTACCAATTTTTCCTCCCTACTTTTCCCTTACTAAACCAGTGCTGTGGGGCCTTGTTGCTCAGATGTGTGGTCCCAGGACCTGTGGTATTCCTGTTACCAGAAATATGTTGGAACTAGGGAGTGAGCTTGAACCCATTTCAGATCTGATCAGAATGTGCATTTTAACAAAATTCCCAGTGTTTCCTGTGAGGAAGCTTGCTACTATGGACAATTAGGAAACCTAGCCAAGCCTCAGAATTGGAATTAACTGGCTAGATCTAAAGGATGTGTCTGTCATGTAAGTGGGAAGGGTTTTATTAGAATCTAGTGGGTACCTAATGAACTGTGCACAGAATAACTCTCACCCCAACAATACTAGTCTAGTTGTTTGTGTCTAGAATTCACATCCTTGTGGAGATGTTTCTTAGTTTCCAATGTATGCAAATCTTTATCAAGTACATCTTAAATGAGATGATATGAATTGCAGTGTGCTATGCAAATGGTAATCTTTGGGGGACTTGAACAGCTTAAATGAAAGCTGAATGATCCTGTTATTATTTGAGGTATCTGACTTTAGTCTCAAGGAAGCAGTGGAAATATTTCTAAATAAGAGCCCACAATGGAAACGTTGAAGTTGATACCATCTCTCAGCCTTGACTGGCATCAGTCAGTGCCCTACGTTGTTTTGGTTCATTCTAAGACTTTCCAGGCCTGGATCCTACCTTTCAGCCCTCAAGCAGGTTAGTGCTGGGTTATTGGTGCCACCTGGAGGCTGGAGGAGGATAGAAAAGAAATGCCAGGCTGGGGAAAGAGGGCAGAGCTTCATTCTTACTCCTTTTTTCCTTGCCCCCTAGAGCAAGCGTCTGTCCTCAGATCCTTTCTTTCCACCACCCTGCAGGTATTTCTCCCTATAGACTGCTGTCTGTTCCCCACCTCCCATTTCCTCCTTCCTCTTCTTTTTCTTAATTTTGGCCAGATTTTGGCCCAGAACAAGGTGCTTGCCACTGTCTCTTCTGCTTTTCTTCCTTTGCTGAACTGAAAATCAACCAAAGTCATGATCAGGGAAAAAAAAATGCTTTAAAGTGGAATTATATCCAATAAAGAATCTTGTTTCTAATCCTTAGATCCTCTTGTTTGTTTGCTCTGTTCTTTTTTGTTTGTCACTCTCCCCTCCCCCAATAACTAAGGGCATGGTTGACAAAGCACTCTACATCCTTAGCCTATTAATCTGTAGTTGTAAGAGTCCAATTGAAAACTGCTACAAAAAAACCTTTCCCTACTTTCTTCCTTTCTTGGAATAAACTTGCTTTTTTTCAAGGCCCAGAATTCTCTACAGGTTTTTTTTTTCTTTGTCCCATTGAATCATTAGTAGTAGAACAATTATGTTCTGCTGATTTTGTGTGTGTGTGTGTGCGCGCGTGTGTGTGCGCGTGTGTGCGTGCGTGTGTGTGTGTGTGTGTGTGTGTGTGCCAGTCCTAGGACTTGCCAGTCCTGTGCCAGCCTGGCCTCAGCTGTCCCTGAGCTTTTGTACTCAAGGCTAGCACTCTATCACTTGAGCCACAGCTCCGCTTTGGCTTTTTGATGGTTAATTGGAGGTAAGAATGTTGTAGACTTTTCTGCCCAAGCTGGAAACCACAGTCCTAAGAGTAGCTAAGATCACTGTCTAGCTATTCTGACTTTTTTAATGGATATTATCTGTGAAGCATATTGTTTTGTTTTTTTATTGGGGGTTCGGTTGTGGGGCCTGAACTCTGGGCCTTGGTGCTGTCCCTCAGCTCTTCAGCTCAAGGCTAGCACTCTACCACTTGAGCCACAGCCCCACTTCCGGCTTTTTTCTTTTTGCTTATGTGGTGCTGAGGAATCGAACCCAGGGCCTCAGGCATGCAAGGCAAGCGCTCTAACACTGAGCCACCTTCCCAGCCCCATGAAGCAGATTGTTTAGGCTTTCCAAGAAAAAGGAAGGGAAGGAACCTCTCCAAGTCCCTCTCAGTAACTTTCATCTCCTTTGTAAGTGAAAGGTAGAGCCTTATTCAGGAAAAGAGATGGTTGACATTGCTTAGGTAGCACAGAAGACCCTACCCTGGCATTCGATACAGAGGCCAGGCATAGGAAGCCAAAACACCAGGCCTCTGGCTAGAGTGGAATGTGTCCTTCTCAAGACTGAGAAGGCTGTGTTTTTCCAGCTGATCTGCTCCAAAAGGTTCTAAGTTGAAAAGCAAGAAGCTCCTCCCATTGTGGAAAGCTAGAAGGTAGAGAACATGAGGGAGTGTTTTGGAAGATTACCAGTTATGTCATAAAAACAAAAGATTTGGCACCTGGAATTGATTCCTAGTAATTGTCTTGAGAAAATAATTGGGAAATCAATGTTGGCAAAAAAAAAATATTGGAGGTACTAGGTATTGGACATAGATAACCACATGCTCTACTGCTGATCTACATCTCAAGCCCCATTTTAGAAAATATCAGTCTAGGCCAGGCATCTAGGTGCATGCTTGTAATCTCAGGTACTTGGGAGGCAGAGGCAGCAGGATCTTGGTTTAAGGCCAGCACTGGCAAAGTCACATGACCCTATCTGAAAAACAAGCTAAAAGCTTAAAAGGACTAGGGTGTGGCTGAGGTGGTAGAGCTCTAGGCCCAGAGTTTAATAATCCCCAATTCTGTAAACAAAACTGTTCATTTAAAAGGTTTATTACACTTGAGAGTAAGAAAACAGGATTAAAAGATGACCTATTATGCATAAGTGTGTACTTTTTCTAAGATTGTTGAGCTTTCATGGTATTTCCCTGAAAGGATCGGTCACATCCATGGCAGGGGACCACGCAGAGGCAGGCAGGCCCAGGAGAAAGATTATTAGAAGGTTTATTAGAGGAGCCATATTCCCTCTCTCCCCCAGAGAGAGCGCATGGCCTCCACTCTCTAAGGTAGCAGCAGGGTCTGGGGGTTAGGAAGTGAGGTAGATGGGAGTTCTGGTGGGTCTGGGTGGAGAGAGGGAGGGGCCAGCTATAGGGCAGGAAGTCCAGGGCTGGGAGGAGCTCAGGTCTGGGTGGAGCTGAGGACCAAAGGTAATGCTTACATTCTAGATTGGCTTCAAACTCCAGGCACAAGTGATCCTCTTGCTGTAGCTTTTCTAGTAGCTGGAGCTACAGGTACCTTCCATCATACCTAGCCTATGCTTTTTATTGTTGCAATCAATAATCTACCCTCATAAGCATTATGAATAGTAGTTTTAATCCTATTGGAAGATGGAAGATGTTGAAGCTGGAAAAAGCAAAATAAATTGGTTCAGGAAAGACCCCCTCTGCATGTACATTTCCCCCTCTACTGAGGATCAGAGTTGAATAGCTGTCTCACACACTCATGAGGAGAACAGAACCAGGTTTTTACCTTAAATATGACAGCTGCTACTTCTTTTTTTTTTTTTTTTTTTTGCCGGTCATGGGGCCTGAACTCTGGGTCTGGGCACTGTCCCTCAGCTCTTCAGCTCAAGGCTAGCGCACTACCATTCCACAGCGCCACTTCCGGCTTTTTCTGTTTATGTGGTGCTGAGGAATCGAACCCAGGACCTCATGCTTGCAAGGCATGCACTCTACCGCTGAGCCACCTTCCCAGCCCGACAGCTGCTACTTCTTTTTTTTTTTTTTGTCGGTTGTGGGTCTTGAACTCTGGGCCTGGGCGCTGTCCCTCAGCTCTTCAGCTCAAGGCGAGCGCTCTACCACTTGAGCTACAGCGCCACTTCCGGTTTTCTGGTGATTTATTGGAGATAGGAGTCTCACGGTCTTTCTTGCCCGGGCTGGCTTTGAACCGCGATCCTCAGATCTCAGCCTCCTGAGTAGCTAGGATTACAGGCGTGAGCCACCAGCGCCCGGCTCCGACAGCTGCTACTTCTTAACTGCCTGAACATCACTTATTCTGTGTGTTTATTCCCCTTGTTTTAGAAGCAGTCCCAGATTGTAGACCTTTCCTCGGCAGAGGCCTTTTTTTTGGTGAAGTTGCTTCCTCTTCTCAACCCACGCCCTCTAAGTGTATTGTTAGGAGCTTCTTTTGGTCTTGGTAATATATGTCATTTCCTACAATCTACTTAAACCAGTTTGTCACAAATGATGCCTTTTTAAAGGTTACCTGGAAGCCAGGTGCTGGTGGTTTCTATCTGTAATCCTAGCAACTTGAGAGGCTGAGATCCGAAGGATTGAAACCAGCCCAGGCTTATATGCAAGACGTCTTTTCAACCTATAGCTGGCATACACCTGCATCCTAATTACATGGGAGACTGAGATTGGGTGGACAATGGTCCTAGCCCAGCCCAGGCAGGGACGTCCATGAGATTTCATCTCAAGAGAAGAAACTGGGTGTGGAGCTGTATATATGCCTGTCATCACAGCTACCATGGAATGCCTGGGCGGATTGTGGGCCAGTCAGGAAATGAGACCCTGTCTCAAAAATAATGCAAAAAAGGGTTGGAGGTGTGACTCAGCAGTAGAGTATGTGCCTAGGAAGCATGAGGCCCTGAGTTCAAACCCTAGTACTACCAAAAAAAAAAAGTCTTCTTGGAAAAATACTAACAAGAATCATCATTCAATTGCTGCAAATGCTTAGACAAAGGCAAATGATGTGAAGGATGGTGTGTGTAGCACCGAAGGACAATTCCATGCAGTGTGGGTACAACTTAAAAAAGCCTTGAACTTTTAGCATGGGTCTATTTTTGTCTACATATTGTGATCACATTTCTTTCAGAGAGATTAAAGCACGCAGTGTTGTATTTTTTCAGTGAGTTCAGTTCCTAAACTGAATCTCTTGGGCTTGAAGTGGGCTTGTGCTACTTCCTGATAATGAGTATGTTCTATTGAAATTATGGCCCTTCAGGAAGTATCATGAGGACATATACAAGCATGAGCAACTGCCCGCCCAGTGAAAAGGATCTATTTCTTCTGTTCCCTATGGTTTATCATATGGGTAGCTTCTCCTTTCTCTTCTTGCCTTTGTTCATATCTATGTTCAAATGTCCCCTTCTCATAGGAGTCTCCATCTTCCTGCATCAGGGCCCACCCCAAAGACTCACCTCATAAAGTGAATTCCTCACGTTAGGACTTAAACAGAGTTGAGGCTGGATAGGGGTGAATAACTCAGCCCTAGCACCGGTCTACATTAGTCTGGACTGTTTATGCCTACATGGTCAAAATCAAAGCCGTGTGCTAGTCCAAGCAGGTATACAACAGCCCAGGGGACTCTGGAAAGTCTAGATCTGTCTATCTGTGAACATTCCTCCTCTCTGAAGTCTTTTAATTCTCCTTGGAACTTTCAGGGAAACAGAGCAAATCATACACAGGTGGAGGGAGACGGGGCCCTTGCTACTGTGCTTGTATCATCTTGCTGATGGCTTAGATTTTCACAAAGGCCAAGAAGAACCTCACCCCTTGATACCAGATCCCAGGCTTTTAGCTGCATGCCACCTATAGAGAAAATAAAGTACAATGTGAAGGTATTAATTACAGGTATTTTATTTTTTTAGTAAAAGGCTCATGGAAAATGATTTTTGGGGGGGTCATTTGTGGGGCTTAGACTCAGGGCCTGAGCACTTTCCCTGAGCTCTTTTTGTTCAAGGCTAGCCACTCTACCAATTTGAGCCACAGCTCTACTTCCGGTTTTCTGGTCATTAATTGGAGATAAGAGTTTTTTTTGTTTTTTGTTTTTTTTTTTGGTCCAGTCGTGGGGCCTGAACTCTGGGGCGTGGGCGCTGTCCTTCAGTTCTTCAGCTCAAGGCTAGCGCTCTACCACTTGAGCCACAGCGCCACTTCCGGCTTTTTTCTTTTTGCTTATTTGGTGCTGAGAAATCGAACCCAGGGCCTCTGGCATGCAAGGCAAGCGCTCTACCACTGAGCCACCTTCCCAGCCCTGGAGATAAGAGTTTTACAGATTTTCCTACCTGGATTTCTGGGAATTATAATCCTCAGATCTCAGCCTCCTGAATACCTGGGATTACAGGCATGAGCTGCAAACACCTGACAAATGAGTTTTGAAAGCTAAAGAATTGGCAACTGGAATCCTCCAGTGGTAGGATGTGTTTGTCTTGGAAGGAAGTGCCTATCTTTTCCGAACTCAGAGCTCAGCTTTAATTTTGAGCACAGTGGGCCCAAAATGCCCTCTAGTGACTTTGTTCAGAGCATTTGAGGGTCCAAATGGTCTTCTTGGAAGGGTTCCCCTGGTTTCAAAGCTGGGTGGTGGATGGTGTATCCTCAGTGGAGGCTTTGGGACTGAGTTGTAGGAAGGGCTGATTGGAGTTGAATTGTTGCCTATTGTACTGCCAGGGCAGCTTTCTTGGCCTTGGACTGGGGCAGCTCTTTCATTACTTCACCTCTGTCATCAAAGGAATCCTGAGCTCGTACTTCTTCCATATTGTTTCCTTTGCCAATTGATGTTGGCTGGACCCATTTCTAATCGACTGCCAGAGGAAACTCCCCTTCCTCCATAACTTTGTCCGGTTGGCTCCCAGATGAAGGAAATGATGGGTGCCTAGCCTTGTGTTTTGGCGTTTAGAGAGCTAGAAAGGAGGACCCTATGTGAGTCTCGTCTGCGAAACAGGAAGATAGGTCTGTTGCTGTCTCACTGATAGGTTTCTTGGAGTTTGTGTTTCCTGGCTTCCATTCTGTTAAGGACAGGTTAAAACAGTGGTCATGGGTTGCACATGAGAGGGCCTTGGTGTCGCCCGCAGGATGGCTTGCTGGAGGAAAGCCAGTGTTCTGATGCCGTGACAATGGTGTGACTTCTTCCTGAAAGCCCCACAGAGGCATGACATGGAACAGACATTTCAGTGATAGACATGTGTGTGGTTTCTTTGTTTTATGGTCCTGGGTATGGTACCTAGTACCTCAAGCATGTCGAGCTTGTATTCTAGCATTGAGCTGTCCCCCAGCTTTTGTTTCTGCCTTTATTTTTCATTTTCATTAAAATTTTTTATTGCTATTATTGTAAACATGATCTACACGTTTATACACGTGTAAGGGAAAGAGTACATTTCCTTTTGGACAATGTCACCCCTTCCCTTGCTCTTTTCCAGTTTTCCCCTCCCATCCCCACTTACAAGTAGTGTAATAGTGAATTTTCAACATAGTAACACTGCTGTATTTGTTTGCTTTTCATTTTTGTTGTGGCAAAATACACCTCATTGAAAATCCATCATCTAGAACATCGTGAAGTATTCTGGTCAGTGGCATTAAATACATTCTCCTTTTTTTTTTTTTTTTTTTTTGTCGGTCGTGGGGCTTGAACTCTGGGCTTGGGCGCTGTCCCTCAGCTCTTCAGCTTAAGGCGAGCACTCTACCACTTGAGCTACAGCGCCACTTCCAGTTTTCTGGTGGTTTATTGGAGATAGGAGTCTCACGGTCTCTCCTGCCCGGGCTGGCTTTGAACCGCGATCTTCAGATCTCAGCCTCCTGAGTAGCTAGGATTACAGGCGTGAGCCACCAGCGCCCAGCAATACATTCTCCTTTTTGCGTAGCCATTCACGATCCTTTCACAGAACACTCAGCTTGCAACACTGAAACTTCCATTATAATGTGTCTCTCCATTCCCCCTTCTCCAGCCTCTGGCCACCACCATTCTACTTTGTCTCTATGGCTGGCTGCTCTAGAAACCTCATAGGAAGTCAGTCACATTATTTGTCCTGTAGAGACGGGCTTATTTCACTTGGCATGTCTCTAAGTTTCATCTGTGTTATAGCATCTGTCAGAACTTCCTCTCTCCCCTCCCCTCCTCTTCCATTGGGTCTGGCTACATTATTTTGCAAACACCTGGCTAAACCAGTGCTGTTTTACCTTCCTGTATAGCTTGGACTATGTACTGCTGTGCTGCATCACTGAACGTGAGTTGCTTCTACCTTTTGTCTTGCCTTGGTTTGTGAGAGGCATGCTGCTTCTGTGGGGGGGGCGGGGATCAGAATTCACTGGGACTTAGTGTGTGGATTAGTGGTAGAGTACTTACCTAGAAAGCACTTTAAAGTTCCTTATATTTAATATGTTCAGATCTGAGGCCCCGTACAAAAAGTAAGTGTCCAGTACAAGAAGTAAGTGATGGTACAAAAGTTGTATAATGTTGGAACTGGCACCGTGGCTCAAATGGTAGAACATTAGCCTTGAGCAAGAGCTCAGGGACAGTGCCCAGGCCCCAAGTTCAAGCCCAATGGCCAACAAACAGAGTTGTATAATGTAAGACCTAGTTTAAGATGAGATTGGCAAATTTTGGAGGAGGATGGCATGTGCAGAGCAGAGCTTTAAAGTATGGATTCTAGTATTAGGCAGCCCAAGTTCAGCTTCTGGCTTTGTCACTTCTTATCAGTGTTAACTGGGCAAATTATTGAACCTTTGGGATCTCAGTTTCCTCATAAGATGGAGTTGTGGGAGGATGACACAGGACACAATAAAGAGATTAACCAAGACACTAAAATAGAGTGGAAGCAACTGATTACCCCAGAATGTCAGTCAGTTTGGTTATTTTTAGTATGTTGGTCTTTTCCTTTTAATATAACCATAAATGTAAGTGATACAAGTTAACAGAAACCCAGCCATTGGGCTGGGAAGGTGGCTCAGTGGTAGAGCGCTTGCCTTGCATGCCTGAGGCCCTGGGTTAGATTCCTCAGCACCACATAAGCAAAAAGAAAGAAGCTGGAAATGGCGCTGTGGCTCAAGTGGTAGAGCACTAGTCTTGAGCTGAAGAGCTGAGGGACAGTGCCCAGGCCAGAGTTCAGGCCCCACGACCGGACCCCCCCCCCCCCACCAAAAAATGAAAGAAACCCAGCCAATCAGGGAGTTTTGGCTTATAAAACTTACAGATGGTAGGAAAGGCTGATAAACAAAAAGCCTGTCTGCCAACATAATAGGGGTAGGGAGCTACAGAAGAATCAAGAAGTTAAGAAGGACAGGAGAATGAGGAAATAAGGTCGGGAGAGTAAATCTTGAGAATCACAACTACACAAGAAATGGAAAAGAGACCACCAATCAGAAAGCCATGTGATTCTCACTATTTAAGGCAGAGCCAAGCTCTGTAAAGAAGAAGGCACAAGATGGTGGGATGGGCTAAACTATCTTCCTGTCATATCTATGCCACGTGCTCTTTTTCTCTTGTTGTATTTATTTCCTAATAATTTTTGTATCACCTTTAGTTACGTTTTCATTATGCCTGAGTTCCTCTCTTGCCAGACACAAGAATTGAGGTTGTTTATCTGCCCTAAACTTTGTAGTAATGTATTCGATGTACTGGCAGGGAATTCAGGGATTAAGTCTGTTTTTTTTCTGCCTTGGACTCAGGTTATGGTCACACATTTTGGTGTTGTGACTTGAATTGCCATTCCAGTGGTTCTATTAGTGTGTGTATCCACTGCAGTGTTACAAGAATGCATAGTCTCTATTTCTCCTTTCTTGCTTTTCCTCTCTTAAAGGTTATGATTGTTTTAGCAAACACGACGTCCAAGTTGTAAGACTCCTTATCAACTAAAGGATAGCTCTTTTAGCAGATAATTGATAATAGAACTACAAACTGCCTTGCCTTTTTATCACTGCAAATACACAGTAGGAAGGAAGATTACCAACTAATGGTAGTCTGACTAATGGTCATCAGACTGATCACAAAGAGTTAGCTTGCTCTGTCCAGTTCCTGGAGATTAGGGAGAATGGATGCTAGATTTAATCTCCTTTGTGTGGTCAATGATTTCACAGGTTTTCCCTTAGTTAAGGAATTTGTATTTAGATTCCCCCCTCCAGTACTAGAGGTTGAACTAATAGCCTGATTGCTATCCCTTAGCTTTTTTCTGCTCAAGGCTAGTGCCTTCCCACTTTATACTAACAGCTACACTTGTGGCTTTTTGGTGGTTAATTGCCAGAAAGAGTCTCACAGACTTTCCAGCCTGGGCTAGAATTCTTGATCCAAGAATCCAATTCTTGGATCTTATCCCCCTGAGTAACTAGCATTATGGATGTGAACCACTGGCCTTTTAAGTGTTTCTTAGAGTATTTTAATCTCAAGTGTGGAAATGCTCCATTTATCTAGATTACGATATTGTGTGTGTGTGTGTGTGTTGGGATTCAAATCTGTGGCTTTATGCATGCTAAGTACACTGAACTCCCCCTTCAGCCCCAAGAAAAAAATTTAATGCTATAAATAAAGTAAGATTGTTTTGCTGAATGACTTATTTTTTTTTCCTAATGAAAGCATCCTGTAAAGTCTTCTAGAATGTAGGTTTAAGACACACGGGGCTGGTGCATTCTTTACTCTCTTCCTGTTTATCTGCTTGGTATTGTCCACACAGGAGTTGGTCGGCTTTAAGGCAATTGAATCCATTACTAGCCAGGAGGGGGAAAAATCCTAGCCCCAACAATAGCTGTTATAAATGTTTTGTGCACAGGCCTCTGTAAAAAGGCTTTTCAGGAGGGTGGGGTGTGAGCTGAGGAATTCCTCCTCCACCCAGACTCTTGCTAAGCTGTAAGCTAATATTGTGAGAGAGAAAAAATATCCAGGTTTCAATTGTCCTTAGGATATTCTTGGTGTTTTTGTTTACTAGTATTAATAACAACTTCCCAATGCTGCTTAAAGGTGAATTGTTCTACTTTATGTTGCAGACTTTTGAGCTTCCTTAGATTAACTGAAAGCTTTGTAGATATCTCCTGAAGGTTCTACCTTCCTTCCATACTGGCCATCTCATTCTAATGTCTATTCATATTTCTGATCAGGAATTTCTTTTGTGTTGAGCATTGCTCATTCTCTCCTAGCTGGGTTTAGTTATATAGTGTTGTCTTAAAAATGATTGCCGGGCGCTGGTGGCTCACGCCTGTAATCCTAGCTACTCAGGAGGCTGAGATCTGAGGATCGCGGTTCAAAGCCAGCCTGGGCAGGAAAAACCGTGAGACTCCTATCTCCAATAAACCACCAGAAAACCGGAAGTGGCGCTGTAGCTCAAGTGGTAGAGTGCTCGCCTTGAGCTGAAGAGCTGAGGGACAGTGCCCAGGCCCAGAGTTCAAGCCCCACGACCGACAAAAAAAAAAAAAAAAATGATATGTATCTTTGCCATTAACAGTGAAAATGAATCTTGGAGATTTCATTTTGTCTCTTTAAGTTCTGATGCATTGCTTTTTGCCAAAATCTCTGTACTTGGATGTGGAGCCATGGTTGAAATACCCCTGCAATTTGTAGACCAGTAAGGAGAATTTCCCAGATTGGGTTCAGACTCATATTTGTTTATGTTCTGAATTTTGTTTTTTGTTTTTTTGTTTTTTATTTTTGTGAGACCATAATTTTGAGTACCTGTAGTACTTGGGGCAGATAGAGTTTTATGGCTTGGTGAATTCTTCGGGGTTTTATATTTTAGTTAAAGTTTCATGATGGATTAGTTAAGAAGGATAATCTCCAGCAGATTTTATGTGGCTGATTTTGTGGTTTTGTGTTTTTCCTGTTTTCCCAGTTGAACTTCTGTACAGTTCCATTTAATGGGGCAATTGAGTGGTGTGAAAAAGGGAATGGGTGGTGGTCTGGGTCCTGAAGGGAATGGGAGAGGCAGCATGCTAAGAATGAGGAGATCTGACTGGGTGCTGGTGGCTCACACCTGTAATCCTAACTACTCAAGAGGCTGAGATCTGAGGAGCATAGTTCAGAGCCAGTCCAGGCAGAAAAGTCCCTGAGACTCTTACCTCAATTAACCAGCCAAAAGCCAGAAGTGGCTCAAGTGGGGATAATACCAGCCTTGAGTCTTTGAAAAGCTAAGCAAGAACATGAGGGCCTAAGTTCAAGCCTCAGTACAGACAGAAAAATAAAAACAAAGAAGAGGAAATCTAGGATCTCTGTAGCCTTGAGGTTGTCTCTTGCTTAAAAAAGAGACAGCTTTTGTTTTGTCTTGCTTCTGAGTAAATATGATGCCAGAAATAGCCCTTGGTTGACTGTACACTAAGTAAATATCTGGTAGTATGAATGTGAGAACAAAAACAAGGTATAGGAAATTGACAGAGCCATCCACACACTCAGCAAGATCTATAGGCTTGAAGCCTGTAGTGTCTAAGAGGGAGAGGAGGAGAGGTTGTTAGGAAAGAGCTCAGCAGAGGTGGCAGCCTAGAAGAAGCTGATTCAGTTTTATTTTACTTGTCACCTGTTGCTGTTAAGAATTAAGTAAGTGCAGAAGCAAACTCAAAAGTGGCTGGCACACACTCAATTTTCTTGTAATTTTTCCTTTTTCAAACATTCATATATGTGTGCGTGTTTTTTAAACTACTGATATTGCCTGGCACTAGTGGCTCACATCTGTCATCCCACGAGGCTGAGATCTGAGGATTGCAGTTTGAAGCCACCACGGGCAGAAAAGTCTGTGAGACTCTTATCTCCAGTAAACAGCTCAGAAAAAGCCAGAGGTTGTGGTGCTGTGCCTCAAAACTCAAGGACAATGGACTGGCACAAAACAAATAAATAAAACCTACCTCTATTGCTTATCATTTGTATATGCCAGTAACAGAAGAAAAATTCGTCATGAGACAGATGCATTTCAGTATGTTGGCTCCACAGGACATCCTTCTTGTTGCTTAATTTTTAGGGGAAGGTGCAGTACTGCTTGATATAGGGATTTTCCTGCTTGATAGGCTGGTGCTCTGCCACTTGAGCCAGACCTCCAACTCTGTTTTTTACTGGTTGTTTTTTTTTTTTTTTGGGTCCGGTTGTGGGGCCTGAACTCTGGGCCTGGGCGCTCTCCCTCAGCTCTTCAGCTCAAGGTTGGCGCTCTACCACTTGAGCCACAGTGCCACTTCCGGCTTTTTTCTTCTTGCTTATGTGGTGCTGAGGAATAGAACCCAGGGCCTCAGGTTTGCAAGGCAAGCACTCTACCACTGAGCCACCTTCCCAGCCCATTTACTGGTTGCTTTTTAGATCAAGTCTCATGAGCTTTTCTGTCTTGGGTTGGCCTGGTACCCTGATTCTCCAACTCTCAGCTAGGATTACAAGCATGAGCCATTGGTGCTCACTCTTCATGGAACAGTACTTTCTATTGTCTCCATCAACTATGTTTCTGAGGTATAAGTTACTAGTTGATCTCATGGGTCCCTGTTGAATCTAAGATTAAATGATGTTTCTATTTATTTCTTGGCATCCTCCACATCCTGAGGGATGAGAATTTTAAAAAAAGAGAGCAGAAGGTGTTTAGAAAAACAACATTTTCATGTAGTCCAGCTGCCTCTCAGAGCCTGTGTGTCTTTACAAGAACAAGTGAGCTAAAGGTTGAGCTGCAGTGAAGTGACTGGCAGTGGTCACTCAAGTGCTCCGGTTTCTACCTTGTCTGATTTATCAGAAGAGTGCAGGCATGATTCAAAGTTAGTCTTATGAACATTTTTTTAAATTTTTGGTTAAATCATAATCCAGTGACTATCTGCATCTTTCTAATGTCATTTGGTTAGCTCAAGGACGCCCAGCTAACCTTTGTTTCCCTGACTTCCCAACAGGGGCTGCTTGTTAAGAGGGTTGGCAGCATCCTCACCCCAAGGGCATCCTAGCCAGCTCCAGCCAGGGAAGCACAGTGACTGTGATTTCTAGGACCATGCCTGCGCTTTCATTCCCCCTGACAGGAGGCTAAGCTGAGGTTGACCAGTCCCATGTAGCACACAAAGAAACCTGAGTCTCACTGAATGGCTCAAGGTCACAGACTTGCATCTGGCAAAATGCCTGAGGGACACAGACCACCAAAGTTAGGGAAGAGGAGAGACTTTCCTTTTCTAGCTTACACTTTACTAGTGTTCCTGAAGAACAGTGACAAGTTTTAAAATAATCTTGGTCATGGGGCTTAACTCTGGGCTTGGGCGCTGTCCCTGTACTCTTCAGCTCGAGATGAGCATTCTACTGCTTGAGCCACAGTGCCACTTCCTGTTTTCTAGTGGGTTATTGGAGATAAGAGTCTCACAGTCTTTCCTGCCTGGGTTGGTTTTGAACCACGATCCTCAGATCTCAGCCTCCTGAGTAGCTAGGATTACAGGCATGAACCACTAGTGCCTGGCTAAAATAATCATTTTTTTTAAGAAAAAGTTTATTTGATTCTGTTTCTTATAATTATTACTTAAATTTTAGAAAATGAGAAGAAAAAAAAAAAGACCTCAGCAGTCCTCTTATTGAATCCTCTCATTTTCCCAGTTTGGAAAACTAAGGCACGTGTAATTTGGCAATGTGGTAAGCTGGGAAGTGGTAGAAAAGTCTATTTCAAAACCTGAGAGTAAATGCAATGATTCATGTTTTGTATTTGGCTAAATACTAACTTAGATGACTATACGCCAAACCGCTCTGAAGTTACTGACCACTGACTTTCGCATCTGAGACCCTGGATCAGAAAATGACACTTAATGATACATCCTTGAGTCTGTGTGTATGTCTCTCTCTCTCCTGTATCCAACAAATGCTCTCTGATGTTGGGAAGCCCTCTTCTCACTTGAGAGTCATCTCTCCTTTTGCCACCCAAGGACCCATTTCATCTTTTCCACGACACCTTTGACAATCAATTCACTTTTCCCTAGTTTGTTACACATAGGTCTCTGTCCTCAGCAACCCTCTTTTCTCTGGATATCTTCCAATGAAAATCAGTTCTTTTTTAGCTTAGGAAATTTTCTGGGCAGTAGACTGCCTCACTCACTAGTACTTAGGAAAAAAATGGGCCCATTTTCAGACTTTATTGTGGCCCAAACTGTGTCTACACAGTTTTGTGCGTGTGTGTGTGCATGTGCTCATGCGCGCACATGTGATTGTATGTGAGATGCTGGTTGGTACTCAGGGCATTGTGCTCTTGTTTGTCTTTTTTGCTCATGGTTGGCCCTCTGCCACTTATGCCATGACTTCAGTCTGGCATTTTTGCCAGTCTGGGTTGGATTCAAACCATAGTTCTCAGGTCTTAGCCTTCTGAGTAGCTAGGGTTACAGGCATGAACTACTAGCACAGGATGAATTAATGATTCAGTGGTAAGGTCCGAGGGGTTTTGGGGGGGATACTCATGCTCTGCCTACCTACCACTGTTCTTGTGGGCTGCTTTCATTTCATTTCATTTGCTCTTTTATCTATTTGGTTTCATTGTAAATATGCAAGATCTAGAAGATCATTCGGGGTTATGATTTTCTTGCAATTGTATATTCATAACAGTGATTGTTGGATACAGTGAAGAACCGGTTACCAGTGGCTCATATTCTATTTCTCAACTTTTCCTTCTGAAAAGATGTTCTGAACCAGTATGCCACATAGGGAAATACCATGCTTAAGTCTTTCTGCCCATTCTCTCATAAAGCCAACTATTGGTGTAGGTAGAGATGGGGGTGGGGAGAGAAAGATGTGGCAGACAAGGCAAGAAAACCTTACGTTGGCATAATTTTCCATAGGACTCAACCTAGTTTTCTACTTCTAAAAACAACACATCAAACTCTTTGTTATATTTTTGAAAGATTAAGACAAAGGAAGCTAACAATTACGTGAAACCGAACTCAATCACGTCACTTACATGCTTCAGCTTACATTTTCTAGACTTAAATCTTGTTTCATTAAAATTGCATGTGTGTGTCATCTGTTTTACTTGTCTGCATTGTTTTAGAGCCAGGCATCTTATTACTAGTCTTGTAAAGTAGTAGACAAAGGCAGGAAATGGAAAAGCTGGGAAAATAGAAAATGGATTTGGAGGGGTGTTGCAGTGGTTCAAGTCCTGTCAGGGTCTAATGGAGGGCAATGGAAGTGAGGATTAATCGAAGGCAGATTTATTCTTTCTTGACCTTGCATTTGATCCTACCCTGGCCCTTCTTCCTTTGTTCCTTTCCTTTCCTTTCCTTTCTTTTCCTTTCCTTTCCTTTCCTTTCCTTTCCTTTCCTTTGCTTTGTTTTTATTTTATTTTCTTTGCTTTCCTTTTCTTTGCTTTGCTTTTCTTCTTTATGATTCCATGGCAGCCTCTCAAGATCTGGCATTTACATTATGCCCTGGGAGTTTATCAAGTTAACTCTAACTTCTGCTAAACAGCAACGCATCAGCCAGAATGGCAGGAAACAGAATGGGATATCCTACACAGGGCATAGCCCCCGCTGTCAGCACTCAAACAGGGCATATCACAGCACAGCTCTTCTCCTCCAGGTGTTGAAGATGGATGAGTGGCAAGCCCAAGCCTTGAGGACCAAAATAACCTCTCAAAAGATCTTGAAGTCAGAAATGGCGTTGTGGCTCAAAACTGGTAGAGTCCTAGCCTTGAGCAGAAAAGCTCAGGGGCAGCATGCAGGCCCTGAGTTGAAACCCCATGACTGACCAAAAAAAAAAAAAAAAATCTCAAAGTCAAAAGCTGCCTACTATAGCTTGGCCGGGTGGTCTCACTGTGCATCACATAGCTGGCAGACTATGGTGATTTTCAAAAATCATCTGCTGCTAAGCTTAGATCTTTCTAGAATCAAGTAAATGATAACATAATTCTAGGGTGTCATTTGTGGGAAAAGATGAAAAACTGAAGGTGAACGGAACAGAAATGTATGTGTCCTGTAGCATCCTGTTGACATGGAGTACAGATTGTTGAAGAAATGAGGAGGAGGACAGAGGAGATGTTGGTTTGAATGAGATTTGGAGTTGGCCCTGGGGTATAGGAGTACTTTGGGGACATAATGGCCTAAAGGACTTGGAGGCAGAAGTTGTCCAGGTGACTTTTGCCTGGACTCTATTAGCAGCCTGCCCAAATAACCCAAATTTCAGACTACCCTCTGGCTAGCTCATTTCCTACCTTCCTTTTCTTTTCTTTCTTTCTTCTTCTTCTTCTTCTTCTTTTTTTTTTTTTGGTTGGTCATGGGGCCTGAACTCCGGGCCTGGGCACTGTCCCTCAGCTCTTCAGCTCAAGGCTAGCGCTCTACCACTTGAGCCATTGCGCCATTTCCAAATTTTTCTGCTTATGTGGTGCTGAGGAATCAAACCCAGGGCCTCATGCATGTGAGGCAAGCACTGAGCCACCTTCCCAGCCCCTCATTTCCTTCCTCTCTGTAGCGGTGTTTCCCTTTCAGGTATGCAACCCCATTTCACCTGACATCCTCTCTCTAGCAGTGGATCTCCTCTGATCTATCACCCCACCCGCCCCCATGACCTTTCTCTGGCTCCCCTGGCTGGTTTACCTTCCTTCCTTGCTTAACTTTGCAATGGCAACTCCACTTTGATGCTCTAAAGAGAATCAAGTAATTTGAAAATGGAAATCCAAGGCCAGGATGGGGAGGAGAAATGCAGCATTGTGTATTTTTAGAACTTCCGTCCAAATGTGACCTGCTGCCTGAGAAGAGGTTTCCACCCTGTGCTTGCCAGGTGCAAGAAAGGAAAGTTACAATTGTGTTTATGGTTCTCTTGTAATAACATCATACATTCCAAAGCACAGATTCTATCTGCAAACCCATCTCTGTGACAAGGGACTAAACAAGAGTGTCTCATCAATGATCTTAGGTTTTTAGATAAACACAACAGCTCTCAGGAAAAGGACTGCAGGTTCTTCCAAGGAAATTCCCAGAGGCCTTTCAACCCTTGTTAGGAGCCCCTGACCTATGCTGATGATTGCCACGGCAGATGTGACTTTGACAGACCTGCTTCATGCACCTGGAATACAGTTTGGATCATTTTGTACAAGATGTACAGCACCCACCAGAGTTCAGTTAAAAGCCTTCTGTTGAAAGAACAAACAAGAAAGTTCAGATGAGTCAATGGTATATTTTAGATGCCAGCCCTAATGGTATAAGTAGAGGACATATAATTTTTATTTCATAGTTTCCTCAGGGATTAAAAATTGTGTGTGTGTGTGTGTGTGTGTGTGTGTGTGAGAGAGAGAGAGAGAGAGAGAGAGAGAGAGAGAGAGAGAGACAGACAGACAGACAGACAGACAGACAGACAGACAGAGACAGAGACAGACCATTTTTATGACAGGCCATTTTTATACAAAAGATTTACCTTGGGTAGACTGCTGTGTCTACATTATGGGAATTTTCTCCACAAGTCTTTTTCTCTGCAAGTTCTGAAAAATGGTTTTAGTGATACTGTATTTCCTAAGTGTAACTAATAACTATATTAGGAAGATATGTTAGTTGTGTCTGGAGGCAGTTGATTGCTTCTTATTGTTATAAAAACATTTGACTATTGTCCTAAATTAGAGGACATTCAATTAAATAGAGGTCTGTAAACTTTAAGAGTTAAGAAAAGACCAAGAAAGTATCACAAATTGAATGAGACTAGAGAAAGTGTGTGTGTGTGTGTGTGTGTGTGTATGTGTGTGTGTGTGTGTGTGTGTGTGTGTGTGTGTGTGTGTGTGTGTGTGTGTGTGTGTGTGTACACATACATATTCTAACTCTCCCCTAGAGTTTCCACTCAAGGCTGGCTCTCCCACTTAGCCACACCTATACTTCCCAGCTTCTTGTTGGTTAATTGGAAATAAGAATCCCAGAATTAACTGCCTGAGCTGGCTTTAAACCAACTTCCTCAGATCTCAGCCTCCTGAGTAGCTGGGATTACACATGTGAGCCACCAACACCCAGCAAGGGATTTATGATTTACATGGTAGAATTAATTTTCCCAGTGTTAATTGTAAGATTTTGAGGCTGGACTGTAATTAGATTAAAAAGTATCTTTATTTTAGGAATGTACATTGGAGTATAAGAAATAGTTGTTGTACCTTGTGACTGCAGCAGACTCCAGTAGTCCAAACAAATTTACACACACCATATCAAATTCTAATTTTTAGAACTGGAGGTAGATAAAAACTGTTACTGTAGAAAAGGCTAGGTGGGTGCTGGTGGCTTATGTTCATAATCTTAATTACTCAGGAGGCTGAGATATGAGGATCACAGTTCAGAGTCAGCTGGGGCAGGAAAGTCCATGAGACTCTTATCTCCAATTGAACCACCAAAAACCTGGAAGTGGAGCTATGGCTCCAGAGGTAGAACTCTAGCCTGGAGTAAAAAAGCTCAGAGATAGAGCCCAGGCCCTAAGTTCAAGCCCCAGGACTGGCACACGGAAGAAAGGAGGGAAGGAAGGAAGGAAGGAAGGAAGGGAGGGAGGGAGGGAGGCAGGGAGGGAGGGGGGAAGGAAGGAAGGAAGGAAGGAAGGAAGGAAGGAAGCAAGCAAGCAAAGAAGGAAGGAAGGAAGGAAGGAAGGGCGGGAGGGGGGAGAAGAGAGCGAAAGAAAGGGAGGGAGGGAGGGAGGGAGGAAGCACTAAAAGAATGTGGTATCTGAGTAAGCATAGTGGCATATGCCTATAATCCTCTATAGGCTGAGATGGGAAGATTATAAATTCAAGGCCAGCCTGGATTACACAGTGAGGATCTGTCTTAAAAAACAAAACATTGTGAATATAGGTCCAGATTTACTTTGTGAAGCTGTGTTGTCTTGAATGATGCTGGTGAAGGTCCAGATCCTGTTGTAGAGCCTGTTGTTCTGAGGTCTTAGTGGGAAGTAATTCCAGATACGTTGAGAATCTAACTAATGTGATATTGCTGCTGTAAATAGGGTCTTATCTACTTGTATTAGTTGCCTTATCTTCAGATTCCAGTAGGAAGCTGGTACGCAAAAGTATCTGAAGACTTAATCAAATGTTCATGTGACTTATAAAAAAATAAAGCTTTCCTCTAATAGTTCATTTCTTCCTGATTATGAAATTGATGTCTGCTTATTATGAAAAGAGTAGAACAGAAAACAGTTTACATGGGCTGGGTGCTGGTGCTAAGGTCTGTAACCCTTTCATCTGTCCTGCATAGATGGAGCTTCTGTGCTTTTTTTCTGGGCACTTCGTAACCGCTAGCACACGATGAGGCTGACACACAGTTTGGACCACCCCATTGCCAGGCCCAGGCCCAGCGCTTGTCTTAGAAACAATTCCACTAAGCATTTCGTCTAAGAAAGCCACAGCTTTGGTGTGTGCTATGCAGAGTCTGGCAATCCATACTCTTAGTAGTTAGTAACTTAATTCTTTTAGTGTGACTGCTCACTGCTGCATGACAGTGGATAAGTAGCTGAACCTCTTGGAGCTTTACTTCTTTTATCTGAAAGGGATCATAATGGCACCCATCTGACTGGGTGTTTAGTCAGGACTTACACTCAACTGACGTATAGAAAGTGCCTAGCATGCCACTTGCCATGTATATTTAGTGCCTTTCATAACTAACAGTGCTTTCCCTTTGCCATTGTGATTTTCCCTCTTCTGAGGGAAGCCAGAAACGTGTGGATTGTCTCACTGGATAGTTGATAAAACCCAGATGTGAACCACCAAGCCATGGCAGATAGCTAGGGAGGTTGAACACAAATCTCAGGCCTCTGGCTCATGGATGCAGGTTCTCTTTGATGATAGTCTCTGCCTACTTCACAACTCAGTACCTGCAAGTCCAAAGCTATTGTGGAAATGTGGAGTCCTGCCCTGTTCTCCTCCAGATAGGTCTTGATTTAGACCAGTCATTAGCAAACTTCTGCCAAGGGCCAGAAAGTAAATATGTCAGATGGTACAGGCCTTGCAGGCCAGGCAATCTTGATTGCAATGATTCAGCTTTGCTGTTATTTGCTTGAAAATAGCCTTAGACCGTATGGAAAAGAATAGGCCATAAAGGTATAATTTACCAAGACCAGTAGCAAGCAGGTTTGGCCCACAGGCCACCGTGGTGGACCTCTGGTATGGATAGCCACTGTATTTCTGGAAGAGGTCATGCACAGTTCATTAGGCCTACAGTACGGCAGGTAGATACTTGGATATCATGTGCAGAGTACATAAGGGCTTTTTCATGTCTGTATTTTGCAGAGTCTTCTAGAAAAAGTTTATTTGGTGTGTGTGTCTGTGGGAGGGGGGGGGTTGTTTATGGGAGATAATCAAAATTATAGTAGTTCAAGGTTTTTCTCTCTGAAAAGTGATAATTCCAAAGGTATTTTCTTTAGGAAAAGGAAAAGTGGAACACCAGTGCTTTCATCGGGAATGAGTATTGTTTATGGTTTGGAGTTTCTTTCCATTGTTAAAAAGAGACATTTGGAAAGGCAGAGGTGGGACAGGACTGTGGCTTGCATGTTGCCCTTAATCATATCTTTCTTTTCAAGGTCTGTTTTTCTTAGTAGATGACCTTCTTAAAATAGAGCGTGCCACATTCACTCTGTGGTTTGGCAGGGCGCAGCATTCTCATAACTTCCTGAGTCCAGGTTCTGAGCACTAACTTTCCACAAGGAACCCCAGGGCCAAAGGTGCTCGCAGATACCCTTGTCCAAGCCCCCCGCAGTTCCAAGTAGACATTCCCCCAATAACCAGAATCATTCTCCAGAGGAGGCTCAGCCCAGGAGTCCACATTTTCCCCTATTTTCTGTTTCTTAATTCTTATCCAATGCGGTAGCTGGAATCTCTCACCTGGAGGTGAGATGACTTTCATCTTGGGCCTCTTTCATGCTGGAGGTGTCACAAGTTCTGTGCAATCCCTCCATCCTATGCCGGCCATCCTGATATTAAAATTTCATCAGTTAAATTGTCATCACTAACCTCAGCCTTCCTTAATATGTGGTATCAGAGGAGGAAGCTGTGTTCTGCGTCAGAACATCACTTTTCTGGTTCTTAGGGGTTTTGTTGGTTTGTTTTTGTGCTAGTCCTGGAGCTTGAACTCAGGGTTTGAGTGCCGTCCCTGAGCTTTTTTTCAAGGCTAGTAGTCTACCACTTGAGCTATAGTTCCCACTTCTGGCTTTGGGGTAGTTAATTGGAGAGAGGAGTCTTATTGACATTCCTGCTCCTGCTGGAGCTTCGAATCAGGATCCTCAGATCTCAGCCTCCTGCATAGCTCGGATTAACAGATGTGGAGTCACATATACCTGGTGAAGTTCTTAGGTTTATACTTCTGTTAATATAGCCTAAAGTAGGCAGTAGTAGCATCTTAACATGGAAAGGTTAGATTCTAAAACAGTATCTGAGGTGATGCCTGGCATGATGAAAACTACCCTTGAAATAAAGTACTGTAAATAGAAATAGAAGTCATGTAGCCATATAGGAACATTCCATGACTTTAATTCCATGATGACAAATGAGTATAAAGAATCTATAACCCTTTGTCATAGTCCTAGTGTACTTTCAAGTTTAGAACTTATGATCTAGCCTAAAAGAATGGAACTAAAAGAAAAAAAATACTGTCCACAAAAGACTGCATAAAGATCATGAGAAATAAACATCTACTTTTACCCCTTAACCAAAACCTCATTAAAATGGCATAAACAGAAGGTTTTTATGGTTGTTTTTTGTTTGTTTGTTTTATTGGTCAGTCATGGGGCTTGAACTCTGGGCCTGGGCGCTGTTCCTGAGCTCTTCAGCTCAAGGCAAGCTTTTGAGCCACAGGGCCACTTCTGGTTTTCTGGTGGTTTATTGGAGATAAGAGTCTCATAGCCTTTCCTGCCCTGGCTGGCTTTGAACCCTAATCCTCAGATCTCAGCCTCCGGAGTAGTTAGGATTAGAAGTGTGAACCACCATACCCGACAATGGTTGATTTTTTTATTGTTATAAAAAGACACATGCTGGGCCACAGTGACCCATGCCTGTATTCGTTGGATTTGTCTGCCTAGGGATGGCTTTAAACTATGATCCTCAGATCTCAGCCTCCTGAAGAGGTAAGATTAGAGGCACGAACCACTAGTGCCCAGTCATTTTCGCCATTTTTAAGTACACGGTTCAGTAGTATGGAATACACCCACATCACAGTACATCTATTACCCAGTTCTTATGCCGAATGTCTTTGCCTTCCCAAAATGAAACTCTTTTTTAAAATATATTTTTATTGTAAAGGTATTGTACAGAGGGGTTATACTTACATGAGTAAGGTGATGAGCACATTTCCTATTCAGCATTGTTAACTCCTCCTTTGTTTTTCCCCTACCATCCCTTCCCTCCCCATCTCCCCAACTCCTCCCTCTCCCTGCCAAGTTGTAGAGTTGTGTCTGAACATCTCATTGTTACAATGGGTCAACCTGCATCCTTGTTTCAGCATTTTGTTGTTTACCCCCACACACAAATTAGAAAAAAAAAGTATATATAAGATGCAGGGCACCGGAATCAAATAGAGTAAAAACAGGGGTTATACCATGGGGACGATCATACAAAAGAAAAAAACAAACAAATCACATAGTACATTAAAAACAACAGCAACAAAGATGAAACCTCTTTTGTCCCTATCTTGGGGTGCATTTTGCTTAGCATCATCTTATATGATTATAGGTACATAGCTTTTGACTTTATCTCCTAATCTGGTAAGATTATCTTAGACATATTCTAGTTAATGCAAATAAGAGAAATCATGGGACCTATGTTTCTTTGGGTCTGACTTACTTCACTTAATATAATTTTTCACAAGTCTTTCCATCTCCCAACAAATGGGACAGTGTAATTCTTTCTGATGGAGGTACAGAATTCCTCATTTTTTTGATCCATTCATCTACTGAGGGGCATCTGGGCATCTGGGTTGGTTCTATATCTTAGCTATGGTGAATAATGCTGTGATAAACATAGTTGTGCTGGCAGCTTTAGTGTGGGCTTGTTTGTGATCATTTAGGTAAATGCCCAGAAGTGGGATTGCTGGGTCATAGGGGAGCTCTAGGTGGAGTCTTTTGAGGAACCTCCATACTACTTTCCAAAGTGGGTGAACAAGTTTACACTCCCACCAACAATGCAGTAGGGTTCCCAAAGTTTAAGTCCTCAAGTACAAGGGTAAGAGGAGGGGAGGCATTTGCAGCAGGCTGAAGATTTAAATGGCTGAAATAATGCCTGGTTGGTTCTGGTGAAGTTGGACCACTTTGGAGCCTTTGATGTATATGAATGAGCCCGCAGCCTCCAATGATAGCTTAGGATGTTGGGTTTTTTGTTTGATTTAGGTTTGTGAAGATTTTTGTTTTTATTATTGACTACTTCTGTCGGCTTTTTTGTTTTGCTGAAACAAATCTCTTTGGTCCAGGAGCAGAAATAGATCTCATGCAGAGTCAGCCTTGCAAATGACCTTGGTGCTAGTAGGCATGGGCCAGTGCCTTTGTGACCCTTGAAGAAAGGGATTCTAAGTCTGCAACTCTGTGCCCAGATACTCTTAGCCAAGTGTGAGGGGAGAATAATGACATTTCAGGCCTACAGGTTTTCAGGAAGTAACTAGAGAACATGATTTTCTGAGAAGAGAGAACAAACTGGGAAAGAAAAAGAAATTCAGGGGCTGGGAAGGTGGCTCAGTGGTAGAGCGCTTGCCTTGCATGCCTGAGGCTCTGGGTTTGATTCCTCAGCACCACATAAGCAAAAAGAAAAAAGCTAGAAGTAGTGCCGTGGCACAAATGGTAGAGCGCTAGCCTTGAGCTGAAGCGCTGAGGGACAGCTCCCAGGCCCAGAGTTCAGGCCCCACAACCGGACCCCCCCCCCAAAAAAAAAAAAAGAAAAGAAAAGAAAAGAAAAAGAAATGCAAAGTTGGATGCTGGTGGCTTATGCCTGTAATCAATCCTAGCTACTCAGGAGGCTGAATTCTGAGGATCATGGTTCAAAGGTAGCCCAGGCAGGAAAGTCTGTGAAACTCTTTATCTCTGATTAACCACCAGAAAAACTAGAAATGGAGCTGTGGCACTAGCTTGGAGCAGAAAAGCTCAGGACAGCACCTAGGCCTTGATTTTAAGCCCCAACCAACAACAAGGAAGAAAGAAAGAGAAGAAGGAAGGAAGGAAGGAAGGAAGGAAGGAAGGAAGGAAGGAAGGAAGGAAGGAAGGAAGGAAGGAGGAAAGAAAGAAAGAAAGATAAGATGCCAAGTTGTGCTTAAGTTTGCAAGAACACCACTAATCAGGGGTTGGGGATGTAGTTTAGTTTATAGAGTGCTTGACTAGTAGACACAGGTCTTGAGTTTGACCCCACCACTCAACACAAAAAATAAGCAATAACAATAAAAGCCCAGAACCTACTAATCAAAAGGGAAAGGATAGGAAATACTGTTACAAACTCTGGAAGAAATGGTAAGATTTTCAGGAAAGGAAAACTATCATTGTATACCACATGGCTCAGCTGAAAAGTAATGCTATCTTATTATAATCTGATCCTTAAAAGTTTCCATATAGTTGCATTAAGAAGTGTATCCATCTGTGGTCATGGCATAGATAGGAAAACATTATTAAATTTTCATTTTCTATATTGGAAAGTACTAAATAATGCCAACAGCTGAGTGATCAAAGAGAAGCAATACAAAATTATTGCTAAAAAAATTATCTGAAAGAGATTAAAGTTTGGAGAAGAAGAATGGAAAGAAGCAGGCCAACATAGTGGACTTGAGGAATGGTTGTGTACTGTAAAATCCTCAAACAATTAGGTACTTTGAACTGTGTGACTGTATCACTTTAATAAAAAATACTAGTTTAAATTAAACAAAATGTGGGAAAAGGAAAGAAAAAGGTACTGGAGGATATGCCCCAGCAAGATGAGGGAATAAATGTAAAATGTATATGGCATAGAACAGTTACCGAGGGTGATTTGTCATCATGTGCTGACCTTTTTTTTTTATTTTTTTTTTTTTATGGTGGTGGGAATTAAACCCAGGGCAGGCAGAGCAAGCTAGTGCTCAGCCAACTAAGCTACATTCCCAGTCTACATTTATAAGATGGCATTTCTTGCTCTCACTACACCAAACTGTTAAACCTATGAACGTCGGGATCATGATTCCACAGGTGTGTGTATGTTTCTACCTATTCATGCACATACACACATGCATACTCATTAGATGGAAAGTTGGTTTGACTGTATCAGACCATCTTTGGCATCCACATTTGTGTGGGCCTTGACACCATCAGGCTTTTGGACACCAGCAACATTTTCCACCCTTGTCCTACATACTGTATTTATTTGTCTCAAGTGTTATGTGCTTTTCCAATTTCTTCACCTACACTACATCTTGGGGTCATGAAGCTCATGAAAACACAGGTTTTCATCATTACCACTTCTGGTTTTCAGGTGGCTAATTGGAGATAAGAATCTCACAGACTTTCCTGTCTGGGCTGGCTACGAACCAGATCCTCAGATCTCAGCCACCTGAGTAGCTAGGATTATAGGTGTGAGCCACCAGTGCCCTGCATCATCTCCCTTTTAAAAGCCTGCCCTCAGTGGCTCTAGGAATAAAATCTCATGTCCTTGACATTGCGTCTTAGGCGATGTATGACCTGACTCGCTACCTACTGCTCTGTTTTTATTTCTTGCCATTCTAGATCTCACTCAAATCCAAAGTAGTAGCAGTTGTCTGTAAACACTATGCCATATCATACTGAAGTGTTCACTCTTCTTGTTCTTGCTGCCACCTCCCTGCCCCACCTGCTTCCATCCCTTACCATGCTGGCTTTATGTGGCATGGATAACTCTGTCTCACCCCAAGATTCAGCTTAATCAGCCTTTCTCCAGGAAGCCTTCCTTGACCATCCTGTTGAGTAAGCTGCCCCCTTCTGTGCTGTCCTCTGCCAGCAGAGTTCAAAACTAATGCAATGCAGTATCTTAATATTCTTGATATATCACTTCCTGTAGACTTGGGGGTGGGGGGACCAGGTTGTTTTGATTCCAGCCCAAGATCCAGTATGATACTGCTCCTTCTCACTAGCGCAGGACCTCATCTTAATGATCTTCAAGTTTGTGGCTGTTTGATCCAGGAGCCTCATGCTTATTCTTGGAGAATCCTAAGGCCATGGTCTCCAAGTCTTCATCCTTATGACTTTAGTGTAAAGCTCTGTCACCTCTTTGAAATTTGAATGCATAACTAGATGTTGTTAATGAGCTATAGAACTTGATTCTCCTTCCTCCGCCCCCATTCTATCATAGCAGCACCTCTGGAGGGGTGATGGCTTATACAGCTACTTAGGAGGCACCACCAAAGGCCACCCTGGGAAAAACTAGCATCAGACTTTCTGAAAAACAAACTAAAAACAAAGGGACTGAGGAGTACCTCAAATGGACTTGCTGAGGCTCCGAGTTCAATCCCCAGTACTGTAAAAAGAAAAAGAAAAAAACCCCAAGCAAAACAACAAAAATCATAGTGTCCTAGGCCAGGTGAATTGATTTCATCATCTTATCAGATAGTTCCTAAGTGTTTGCCATATGCCAGGCACTGTGCTGGACGTGTGGCAGACAGCAGTGAGTAGGTTGGATAAACATTCCGTCCTTAGGAGCTTCCATGCTGGTGACACAGGAAGCAAACATAGACAGAAATCGTTTCTGGCCATGGTGAGTGATGAGAAGGGGAGAAAGGGAGTGAGGGGTGAGTGTTCTTGTGGTCTGAATATGCAATGAGGTCATCAAATTAAAAGGAGGACAGATTTATTTTAGCTCACAATTTCAGAGGTTTTAGAGTTTACAGTCACTAAGCCCTGCTGCTTTTGGCCTTTGAGGCCTTGGAATGACAAAAGGAGAGATAGGAGTTAGGACCTTCAAGGGCATGCCTCCAAGGACACAAAGGCCTCCTGCTGGGTCCCCCCTAAAAGTTCTACCGCCTCTCAGTAGTGCCCCAGGCTGGGACTAAATCCTTAACACGTGGGCCTTTGGGAGTCATTCAAGATCTAAACTATAGCCTGAGCTAACCACTGGCTTACCACAGTGGCTGGTGAATGAGATCATAGGATTTCCCCTCCTCTGTAGAAAGGAGCCTGCCATCCTGAAGCCAAGAGTAGAATTCCCCCCCTTTTTTGGGGGGAACCCCAAATCTCTCTCCCTCTTTCTCTCCCTTCTCTTTTTGGTCGGTCATGCGACTTGTACTCAGGCCTGGGCACCATCCCTGAGCTTTTCTGCTCAAGGCTAGCCCTCTACAACTTTGAACCATAGCTCCTTTTCTGGTTTTCTGGTGGCTAATTGGAGATAAGAGCCTTATGGGCTTTTCCGCCTGGCTTTGAGCCATGATCCTGAGATCTCAGCCTCCTGCGTGGCTAGGATTGCAGGCATGAGCCACCAACACCGGCCCAAATCTCTTTTAAAAAGAACAGTGTTGAGGCTGGAGATTTAGTTTAGCAGTAGAATATTTGTTTACTATGCTTAATGCCCTGGGTTTCGATCCCCAGTGCCACAATAAATAAATAAATAGCATTAATAACAGAAAAAAGTCCTGTCAAATACGGTTCTTAGTGAGAAGCATGGTTTGAAGTTTTGTCTTAGGAGGCTAGGCTCCCATTCCTTTCCCATTAATGGGAGCATGGGTGCAGTGACTTTGTTTCATATCACTTGCCTCTTTCTGTTCCTGGCTGGGTTAAACAGGTTTTCTTCCTCTCTCTGTAAAGATGCCTTTGTGTGAACCAATAGAGTTACTTCTCTGAACTGTAAACACAGTGTCCAGTGACTCTTCCTTATTGTCGGGAGCCAGTAGATTTACAGGAGAACAAACAAAGCTCTTCTTAGAAAGGTCACCTGCTGGTGTATAGATTAGAAAATAAGTCATCAGGACTTTAATGGGAATGACAGTCAAAAGAACTGCCCACGAACCCCCATTTGAGTTGAGTGAGCAGCCAGCATCTGTTGAATAATAATCAAGCTGATAAAATGCAATCTGATCATTAGTTAGCTGTGTAAAAAATAAATACACTCGACTCAGGTTTCACATGCCCTTGAAGGGCTGTAATGTGGTTCCAAGCCTTCGAATCGGAGAAGTCGAGCAGGCTCACGTTGCAGTCTGTGTGCTCTCTGGGGCAGTGTCCTCAGGTACAGGAGCATACAGGTGCAAGGTGTTGAGCTCAGCCGTGCTTCCCCTGACACACTGTGACCTGGCTGAGGCTCTCCTTACCTCGGATGTGTGAGCGAAGAAAGGGAAACCAAGGTGAAGCGGAGGGAGCAGCTGGTTCTCTAGAATAGGTGTGACTGAGGGAGAGTGGGGTCATGATTGCAACCTGGATGCTGTTCTCCTTCTTCACGGTAGGTCACCTTGGCTACCTTCATTGTGGAGCTCTGGGGCTTGCATGGCCCAAACTCTTTGAGGCACAATCCCTATTTGTTCTGTAGGATCTTTGCATTTTAGACTTACTAAGGCAGGGAGAAATGACACATCCTTGACATTTCAGGCTTTAGGAGTTCTAAATAGCTAATGGAGTGCTCCTGTGGCTAACGTTCCTTTAACAAAGCTCAAGCAGAATAGCTCTAAGGCTATAACAATGCTATTCTGCTCTGAGTTGCATTTTTATTGTAAATGATTTCTTTTTTCCTGGTAATTACTGTCATACCTTCTTCCTACCTTGACTTATATGGTCCTTTTCAGAGAGGCAAAACTGAAGTGTTCTCTTGTATTTTTACCTGATGATTTAGGGCTGTTATAATTTCTAAGCAGCTACTAATAATCTTAGTTGCATGATTTGGAAGCCAGGCACACAGCATCACCAGTTATAAATACTATGCTTTAAGACCTGCTCAGATTATTTGTCATGACCTTGAAAGTGTTCACAAGGTCACTCGTCACAGGTAAAACTTGGAATATAGCTTTCTTAAGGTTTGCAAATGATTAAACTAATTCCTGGTTACATCCACTTCTGCCTAGGTGTTCTGGTATCTTGCAGGGACTTGGGGCAGGTTTGGTATCTGTAAGTTCAGATTAGTGAGTAGTACCTCTCTGTATTTCAGTCCATCCACAAGGGAGCAGAGAAAAGAAGATTTGGAGTTGTACACATGAACTTTTGTGTGTGTGCCAGTCCTACGTCTTGAACTCTAGCTCTGTCCCTGAGCTGCTTTTGCTCCAGGCGATCACTCCACCACTTGAGTCACAGTGCCACTTCTTGCTTTTTTGAATGGCTTATTGGAGGGTCTCACAGACTTTCCTGCCCTAGATCCTGAGTTCAAGTTCAAGGACTGGAACACACACACACACACAGCACACATACACCCAAAAAACAAAAAAAACAAAGACTGGGTGCCAGTGGTTCACATCTGTAAACTCAACTACTCAGGAGGCTGAGATCTGAGGATTGTGGTTTGAAGCCAGCTTGGGCAGAAAATTCCCCAGGAGACTCAAAAGTCCCCAATTAATGACTCAAAAATCAAAAGTGGGACTTGAACTCAGGGCCTGAATGCTGCCCCTGAGCTCTTTTTGCTCAGGTCTAGTGCTTTACCACTCTGAGTCACAGCACCATTTCCAGTATTCTTGGTGGTTAATTATAAATAAGAGTCTCATGGAGTTTCCTGCCTTGGCTGGCTTTGAACCTTGATCCTTAGATCTGTCTCCTGAGTAGCCAGGATTACAGATGTGAGCCACAGACTCCGTCTTCTATCTACTTTTTTTTTTTTATTGTGATACCATAGGCATAACATCAAAATAACCACTTTAACCATTATAAGTATACACCTCAGTAGTATTATACACACTCAAAATACCATGTGACAATCACCATTATCTATTTTCAGAGTTCTTCCAACATGCCAAACAATCTGACATTATTTGTCCTTTTCTGTTTTTTTGTTTTTGTTTGTTTCATACAGCATGTTTTCAAGGTTCATCTGTATTATACCCCAACACAGAATTTTGTGAATGTGTAATGTGTGTGTGCCAGAACTAGGGCTTGAACTCAGGGCCTCATACGTTCCCTTAGCTTTTTTCATTCAAAGTTGGTGGTTTATCACTTGAGTCACACTTCCACTTCTGGCTTTTTTCTTTTTTTTTCTTAAGTTAATTGGTCTGGCTTTGAACCTTGATCCTCAGATCTCAACCTCCTAAATAACCAAGATTACAGGCTTGAGTGACTGGCATTCAGATTGTGTCAGAATTTTGGTTCCTTTTATGGCTGAATAGAAGGAATGTATATATCATGTTATGTGATTCCATTTATCCACTGGTAGACAGAAATGTTTTAACTACTTTTGACTTTTGTGAGCTGTGTGGGTGTGAGCATGGCTGTCTAAGTATCTGCTTCAGTTCTTGCTTTCAGTCCTGTAGGATCTTCTGTGTCCATTTACCCCACAAAAGTCATGCATTGGCCATATCACCTAGATACTTGTGACAATGATTTCTCCTGTATTTACCTTCAATTTCTATATTATGGTTCCCCTTTTCCCTTCAATATGTGGTAAAATGTTTGGTAAAATTGGTGGAAGGGAAGGAAGAAAAAAATCAGTAATAAATAACAGTTCTGGGTTCTGGACTTTTTCCTTTTGCCAAACAGCAGTACGGTCCCTTTGCCCTGAGATTTTTGTCCTGGAGACTTAAGAGAATCCCCATGGATGTCTCAAAGGGGGACGTTGTGTAAAGGGATCATCCTGAATGCTTGACACTGGATAGAAGTCCGCCTAGTTATGAAATCTTTCTGACCAAGAGGATATTTGGACATCTTGCTTTAAACAGTCTTGCTACTTATATTTGTGAATCCTCCACCATTCTCACTGGAGGAGATTTCTGGAGGTTTGGCTTACTTTGTACTTGCTTTTATTTGGCCGGTGATAGGCTTTGGAAACAGAAATGGGCCAGCTCTCTCTCCAGCCACCCAGACCTCTGGCTGGGCTTTTTTTTTTTAACCCTGGGATTTCCTGTGGCCCTGAGCTCTGAAAGCAGCTCACATCTGGCCTACTGTCAGGCATGTAAATTGCCTTTTTGTTCTTGGGTTGTTACACAAAGCAAAGATTATGAGACAGGGGAAGACTTTATTTTTAGCACAAAAATACATGGCTGTAATTTTCTCTCCCTTGGCCCCCTCCCATTTTGTTCTATTTGGGGGCACACCAGGACTTTTAATCTTTTTTTTTTTTCTAGGCCAATGCACAATATTTGGCCGTAGAAATGAAAAAGTGATGGTTGTCAGGAGCTTTAGAAGGAGCTGGAAAGATAGCTCAGTTATAGAGCAAATACTAAGCATAAGTGGGTTTGATCCCTAGCACTGGGAGAAAAAAACCTCAACAACCTTCGAAAGGAGAAGTATTGAATCTCTAAAGTGGGTCACTTCTTATCCTTTATTTGGGCTGTTGTCAGACATTTTTGTCACTGTGACAAATACTGAGAGAACAACATAAAAGAGGGAAAAGATTTCTTTTGGTTTCACAGTTTCATTCCATGATGGGCTTGCTCCATAGCAATGGGCTTGGACAAAGTGTAAGTCCCCGTCCCCCCCGGCCCCCCCCCCCGCCCCCCCAGGTAGAGGGCTTGAATGGCCTGGGTGCTGTCCCTGAGCTTTTTTTTTTTTTTTGCTCAAGGCTAGTGCTCTACTACTTTGAGCCTCAGTACCACTTGTGGTTTTCAGATGGTAATTGGATTAAGAGTCTCAAACACATTACTGCCTGGGTTGGCTTCAAATGGTGATCCTCAGATCTCAACTTCTGGAGTAGCTAGAATTACGAGTGAGTGTGAGCCACCCGCGCCCAACTTTGAAGAGCTCCTTCCAATAGTCTATTCAGATTCTGAACCCATCTGGGGATTAATCCTTTGGTGCAGCCAGAACTCTCATGATCCAATCACTTTCCCAAAGCTACAGCTCTGAATAGCCCTTGCCTTGGAGTTAACACTGCCAATGCCGGAACTGTTTTTTTTATTTTTGAGATGGAGCAGTATTTTATAGCCAAATGGTAAAAGGCTGGGATCAGCACAGTATTTTGAATTTATTTCTAAATCTTCTCTTCTCTGCCTGCTTAAGTGTGCATCACTCTTCCATCATGTTCCCCTAAAATCAATGAGCTGGTGACATCTCCAAACTCATACATATGTCTGACTTCTGATTAGTGTGTAGTAGATCGGGCAGTTCCATCTCTAATTTGCAGGCAGGATGAGGTATTTTGCCTCAGTTTATCCCGATTGCTTATTCTTGATGCTCCTAAAGGAAAACTAGCTTTGTTTGTGGTGTTGTAAGCCAGAGACTTGACTTCAGGTGGTCCCGGT
The DNA here is from genome assembly GCF_024711535.1 of Dipodomys merriami. Classification (NCBI taxonomy): domain Eukaryota; kingdom Metazoa; phylum Chordata; class Mammalia; order Rodentia; family Heteromyidae; genus Dipodomys; species Dipodomys merriami. Next base: position 26,956,922 of record NW_027202382.1, read on the forward strand.
ACTCTTCCACCAGCCACTTGGAAAGACAATCAGAAACATGAATGGTGATGAAGCAGGAAAGGAGTTGGTCATTCAGTGTAGCCACACTAGGAAGAAGAAATAGAGAACAGGGTTCTAAGAAAAGAGCTTCAGGATTATATAGGGTAAGGAAAAAAGTAGGTGGCAAGAAGTGTGTGCAGTCAGTACTTTGGGTGCAGCTGTGGTCTAGTTGACCTTTATTTCTCAGATCTGGTTCTACAAGGTCCTGCTGGCTCCAGGGAAATCTCTACATGAGATGGCAGTTTGGTTCCTTGTCATGAGATGATTACTCGCCCTTGGGGGTTGGGATGGAGCCTCACATTTCTGTTATGGGTAATTGCTCCTTGGGAAAATGTCTTGATTTCTATCGTGTGGTGATGATTTAAAAAAATTTGCTGTTCCCAGAATAAATATATTAGTTTATGGGATAACTATCTTGTTCTTGGAGGAAATACCTTGTGTCATCTGCCTGGATGGGGAACCAGAAAGGCTAGGTAAATTTAGGACTGATCAACCTTGCATCAAACTAATCTTAGTTTATGGGGTAAATCTGGTTCCTTGAGTAAATATCTTCAGGCTGGTATAGCCTAAAGCTTTGTCCAGGACCAAAGGCTTCTGGCTTTGCTGATGTGATTTGGATTTGTTTTCTATTTAACAACCTGCCATAAACACCTGCGTCTTCCGTGTGGCTAGCAGCAGTCTTGATGATGACATCTAGGTGTTCCATGTACAATGAATGGCAGACAATGTTCTTTTGGTACTACTGAGATATTTGTTGAAGTTCCTGCTGGGGACCCCAAATCACCTGGATATACCTGTACACTTAGCAGTTTACTGTCTGTCTTGCTATTTTATGGGAGACAGTTTTTGGCTCAAGATAGCACATGATTTCTGTGCATAGCATGAGTGATGTAATAAATAAGCAAAATATTTATTTGGAAGAGGCTGTGCCGGCTTGTTTTAATAGACTCACAGAGTTTTCAAATTGGTTAAGAATTCTGGCTCTGCAGCCATATTGCCTGCTTTCAACTCTCAGTTGACCTCCCTGTAAAATAGAATAATAGTATGATTTTCCCAGTTGTGTAGGGGGTGCAGAGTTACATAAATTAATTCATTAAAAAGTGTTCAGCTGTGCCATGACATATAAAACCCAGTTAATTTTAACCTTATAATTTATTTGTTCATTGAACAGAAAAGAAATGGTTAATTGTCACATAAGTCTGTAAATATACTAATTATTCCCTTTAAAAGGGTTGGTTTTACCACATGGAGTGGTGCACACCTATAATCCTATAATTCAGGAACCTGAACCAGGAAGACTGGGCGTTTCAGCCTAGTGTGGGTCATATAGTTATATCCTGATGCAAAAAAAAAAATAAGTGAATGGCTGAAATTTTTTTGATACCTGCCTTGTATCTCAAAAAGTCAGATGCCAGTAGCTCATGCCTATAATTCTATCTTCTCAAGAGGCTGAGACCTGAGGATCATGATTTAAAGTCAGCCACGCAGAAAAGTCAGGTGAATTACCATCCTCAATTAACCAGTTAAATGCTAGACTAGAAGTGTGCTTGAGTGGTAGAGCAGCAGGTGTGAGCAAGAAACTTGAGCAAGAGCTCAAGGCTCTGAATTCTGGTGCTGGCGGGCGCATGCATGCACGTGCGCACCCACCCACCCCCACACACACACATACACACACAACTATAAAACGAGAATTAGGAGCTAGGGATATATGTCAGCAGTATAGCAGTTGCCTGACATGGAAGAGGCCCTTGGGTTTTGATCTCCAGGAGGTGGTAGAGGAGGGGAGGGAGAATAAATACGTTAATTGGTCACATGCTCAGCAGTGCTAGTTTCAACCAAAGGCCTAGAACAGGTAAGTGATTTGCTCCAGGTGAGTGAATAGCAGCTCCAGTCCCTGGCCCACAAACCAAGCTTTCTGTAAACCCTCAGAGGAAAAAAAATGAATACTGCAGTTCAGAGTGAAAGCTAAGGTCAATAATGTCCATCCTGGTACAGAACTGGACTGAAATTCAGAAAGCATAGGGGAGGGTACCTGAGAACCTTGGCTTTCTCCCTTTACCAGCTCTTCACTAATTGCCCACCCTCACCACAAAATATCACTCACAGTTTCCAAGACCACAGACCAAACCCATTGCAAATAACTGGAAAAACACACTGAAAAATGCCCTTCCATTTCTACTCTGTTTTCTTCCCCAAGCTTTGGATATAGATACATACATTTTTTTTTTTTCAGCCAGATTTTCCTAATTTCTGACAATGAACTATCACAGCTTCTCATTGGGAGAAAAGCAGCACCGTTGCCAGGAACTAATAGTAAAGTTTGTCCCCGTGATAAAGAAAAAGCTAATTCCTTGGCAAAGCCTGGAGACATTTCTTAAGAGAGGAGTGTGTTAGGAATACAGACTGTTGTTTTTTCCTGCTGAATCCCGTTGTAGACTAATAGAAACCACATTGGATCCAGAGCTGCCCTGTGGCTTCTGCTCTGCCATATGCTTTGTTCTAGGATTTTCCCTTCTGCTGACATCTGGTACTTAGAAGAAAGGGAAGCTGCCTTTCCCTGAACTGCTTTCTAGTGAAATTACTTAAAAAAAAAAAAAAAAGCTCAAGTTTCCAGGCAACTATGACTGAGATGTATTTGTGAGCATCCTGAGCAGCAATTTCAGAAGGAAACATAATGTAAGAAGGTACAATTTATCAGCCTCAATTTCCTAAGATGAATTTGAAATAGGCCTTCCTTTAGCAGCCCAGTCAGCACTCTGGCTTTTCCTAGCAGCTGGGCAGGCTTACTTAAGACAGTTAATGAATAGGTTTTCCCCCAGGGGGTGGAATTCTAGCAAAGTCCATTATGAGATTTCTTTTGCTTTGCATGAATCAGTCCAGGACTCTCCAGAAAATAAAACTGTGAAAACTGAGAAATGCTCAAATAGGACTGTAACTTACAGCCTCCCATCTAAATCTGTTTTGCCCAGTCATTGTTCTTACTGGCAAGTAAGAATCACAGTAATGATGCCTTGTGATGGACAGGCCTTTTAATTCATACCTACCTCTGTGAGTAGGAGCATGAACAGTTGGAAACACCTTTTGGCTTCTCCCTTTCTCTTCTTTTTATTTCTAGCATATCATTTACCTCTGAAAGCAGAAAGCTAAAGGAAACTGAGCAGTGGGGAGAATCATTTATTCAGTTCAAACACAGAATGCAAATATGTGTGTATATATGTACATATATACTCAGGGTCTTGTGCATGCTAGGCAAGTGCTTTACCACTGAGTTACACTCCCAGCCTTAGATATTTTTCTGAAAATGTCACCTAGGGGACACTGAGAGGCAGCTTATCATAACATTGCAGATGACTTTGATTTTTTTTTTTATTAAAAAATGGGCTCAGATTTTGGCTCAGTTAATAGTTACCCCTCCCCCCACGTTCACACTGGGTGGGGAAGAGGGGAGTCTGAGAAAGACCCCTGGAAATGGATGGCTTAAAAAGCCACCTCAGTACTATGTCTTGTGTATAGAAAGCTTCCTGTCCCCAAGAAAGAAAGGAAACTATGTTGTGTAGCCTCTGACCCGCCGCAACCCCAAATTGTTCTCTGATCCCTGGAAGACCTGCTGAGCCCTTTTGCAAAAGGGGAATGTTTTTATAGGATTCTTGTGAAGAACCTTTGTAGAAATCCTTCTTGATGATGACAAAAGAATCTCCGGGGATGTTCGTATAGGGGGACACAGAACCGATGTATGAGGCTGACCCAAGCCTTGCTCAACCTGAGCAAGAGGAGGCGTATCTGAACCTGCTCTGAGGATTTACTGTGATATTAAAGGCCTCTCTTCAGTGAGCCCATGGGGCCTCCCAGGGAGGTGACTGCCCGGACGATGTCCCCAGAAGCCAAGTCATGATGCTGCCTAATATCGTTGATATCTCATAGATCTTTTCTCAAAATCTAGAGCCAAGTACGTGTAACTAGAAATCACAAAGGACACATGGCAGGGGTTGAAGTTTCGTCTGAAGGCCTTAATGTGTCTGTGGCTTTCTATCAGGTGTCATTCCCTGTGTTAGTCAGCTGTTAGGAAATACCCATCACTGTCAGGAAATGCCTGAGATTGTCAAGAGAAAAGGCTTTAGCTCTTGGTTTTGGAGGTGTCAGCGTCTGATCAGTTGGCCTCATTTGTTTGGACTTTTGAGGGATAAGATTATGCATCCTGGTATCGATAAGTGATGGGGCAAAGATTGCTGGGAGGGGCTGAGGTCATACAATCCTCCTCTTCCAGAGCATCTCTAAGGATTTAATCCCTTCCCAGTCTGTCCCCCATCCACCAACCTCAAGCCTTCCACAGCTTGCCTGTAGTGCTTCAATGGGGACCAAGTCCCTAAAGCCTGGGCATTTGGGGCAGATTCAAGATCATAACTGTTCTATATTTATGTCTTTTCTAAATTTTTTTAAAAAACGTTTTTGTTGGTTGTGGGGCTTGAACTCAGGGCCTTAAGCTTTGAGCCACAGTTCTACTTCTGTTTTTTTGGTGGTTACTTGTCAATAAGAAGAATCGCATGGACTCTCCTGCCTAGGCTGGCTTTGAACCATGATCCTCAGACCTCCTGAGCAGCTAGGATTAACAGGCATGAGCCACCAGCACCGTGCTTCTTTTCTATCTTTCTAAGGCTCAGGTGTTCCTAATATAAAATTCTTGGGGGTGGAGGGTAGGGAATGTGTTCAGGATGCACATCTTTCATTGAAATAGGTTAAGGTCCTCCATACCCCAATCAAGTATCTCCAAACAGCCAAGACTAGATGTCCTAAAATTGAGCCCTCTATGCCATCACTGTTCCTTGAACATTTCCAAGAAGCAAAGCCTTCTATCCTTGTCACTTTTTGAGTGTTCTTGAGTTCAAACCCAGGGTTAGGAACATACATCAGGGCTCCTGTCCAGAGAGGCAAGATGAGTGCCAGCCTTTCCCCGCTTGCCATGCTGGGGCAGCTGCTGCTGGCATTTCCTGCTGCTGTCCCTGGAGGTGCACAGCTGACTTCTGCTGGCCTCAAATCCTCCTGTGGGCCTCACATTATCCGGAGTTGCTTACATGCTTTTAAAATGTAGGTAAAGGGCTTTCTGTAAAGTTTAATATGGGAAATATGAAGTATGTTCCCTTTTCATTCTACCCTTTCCTTTTGAATATAATGTAGGGCCCATTAATTAGGTAGCCTGTTGGATCAGCCCACAAGGAGTAGTGAGTGTTCTCCTAGACTATGTCAACGACCCCCCACATCTCCACTTCTACAACCAGCTGGGCGTTGTACTGTGCTTGTGACAGACCACATGTCATTGCATTCCTCACTGGGATCCCACAGTGATCGGGTACAGAAGCAAGATCCCAAACCAGGTTGGGCTTGTGCTGACTGCCACCCTCATTCTATCTGTAGTTTTTATGTCTTACCAGACTTGTCAGCCTCCACTGCGATTCCAGTCCCCTCTGAGGGCTGGAATATTCATGCTAGCAGAGTAGTGCCAAAGGCATGAGCTCAGGCAGTGTTTACTGAGCTGTCAGGAAGATATAATGTGTTCAGGAATAATAAAGGGCTTTATTATTATGTATTAAACATTCAAGTCTAAACTTGACCAAGCGGCGAATAAATTTGTCATCCAGTATTATTAGAATCATAGCTTTAAAAAAAAAATCTGGTTGTTGGTGTTATTTTCAGGACTGGATTCAGAAAGACTGAGAAGAAAAGATCAGACTTTCGAAAGTAAATTATTCCAAGTATGTTCACACTGTTTTTATGAGCCCAGAGAATTATCATTTCATAGTGTCTGGACTTCTGTCTCTTGCAGGCCCAAGGGTAATTGAGGCAGATACTGGATTCCTTCCTTGACACTAGCTAGACTCCTGGCTAGATGAGGGGTAGTCGCAGGGGTGCCGGACTGACAGGACAGTTATGAAGGCTGGTATTTCTGGTTTTTTGTTTGGTTTTTGGTGTGCCCCTCCCCCTGAGTTTTTATCTTGAGGGAAAAATATCTCTTTATGAATCCAAGTAGCATAAATAAATTGCCTTAACAAATTTATTTGTAGCTTAGATTTGATCCATTTTTGTCACCATCTGTCACCAGATGAGGGGTTCCCTCAGCTTTCTTCCCAGCTTCCAAACAAAATGAGAGATTTAGTTATTGGAGGCGGGGGGGGGGGGGGAGGAGAAACAAACCCCAAACATCTCAGGGTGTGTCATGAAAAGTCTTACAAGATGAGACTTTTTAGCAAGGATTTATTTTAGTATAACAGAATAAAGTAGATAGAAAAAAGAAAAAGGCATTTCCTGTTCCTCATGCAGGAAATGAGAGTCAAAGGCACAATGTTAACTCCTGTCCTTTATAGGATATATAGTAGCCTTTATACTTTCTGAGCTAGGGTCACGACATCTAGCACCTCCAAATCCTCAGACCATGGTTCTGGGGGTGTAGGATGGGTGTTGTTTATGATTCTAAAATATGGAGATGTATCTGGACCTCCTTAAAGCACGAGGGCCATGGGCAGGGGTGGGGAGGGGGTGTCTTAGGACTTCCTTCCCCTCAGATAGGCTTATCATTTTTCCATCTCTACTCATTCGTGAGGAATTTCTAGCCTTGTCGTATTTAATATTTAATAGCTGTTCCTGTGTCTCCTAATCTTATCATTTAAGATCCAGAAATAGATGGGATGGGATGGGAGCTTACCAGCCTTTTCAGTTTACTTTCTGGTTTCAGTGTCTGAATCTGGTCCTTCAGATATTCGTTAAAAACAATAGAATTTCCATCTCCTTGTCTGTCTGTCCTCTATCCTGCCATTCTTTCAGTATAAGCATTGAAACCAAGACTTTTGGAACTGGGATGGTTCTTTGTTCCCAGAGTTTCTCTCCCCTCCCTCCTCCCCCCTCTCTCTTCTTTTTTCCTTCTGTTTCTATTTCTTAGACAGGCTATGACTATGTAGCCTAAGTTGATCTCGAATTCAAGAACCTTCTGCCTTAGCCACCTGAGTGTTGGAATTATTGGTATGCACCACCACATCCAGCTAGTTTATCTTCTCCTGCCCATTTTGTGCTGGTACTGGAGCTTGAACTCAGGGCCTTGTGCCCTCACTTGGCTTAAGGCTGATGCCCTCCCACTTGAGTCACAGCAGACTTTTCTGCCTGGACTGGGTTGAAATCTCAGATCCCAGTCTCCTGAGTATCTAGGATTACAGGTATGAGCCATCAGCACCTGGCTTAATGTACGATTATTGTACCTGGGAAGACCATTGCTTCAATAGCTACTTAACATCTGAGGGCCTTTCTTTCTCATGGTGTGGGGGAGAGCATCATATGGCGAAGCAGAACTAGTAGAATAAATAACCCATTACTATTACTCCATAAATGGAGCAGTTACTTCCTGAAGGTCCCACTCGACTCCACTGGTCATATAAATGGGAGTTGAATGTCAATCAACCATAGCACCTATGTTGTGATTCTTGAACATCTCAAGTTTGAGTGTTCAGTGTACCATCTTTAGGATCCTCAATGCTCTCCATTCAGGTTGAACAGAAACCAGAGTTTTTTTTGTAGTTTGTTGTTTGGTTGGTTGTGGGGCTTGAACTCAGGGCCTGGGCACTATCCCTGAGCACGTTTGATCAAGGCTAGTGCTCTACCACTTTGAGCCACAGCTCCATTTCCAGTTTTATTCTAGTGATTAATTGGAGATAAGAGTCTCACAGGCTTCTCTATCCAGGCTGTCTTTGAACCTGGATCTTCAGATCTCAGCCTCTTGAATAGCTATGATTACAGGCGTGAGCCACCAGCTCCCTGCCGATTTTAATTTTATTGTTATTATTTAGGTGTTGTACAGGAGTTGCCATTCCAGGAGCCAGGTACTTAGTATAATTCTTTTTGGACAATGTCACCCCTTCCTTTGCTTCTCCCGTTTCTCCCTTCCATCCCTGCCCACAAGTTTTATAGTTCATTTTTCACATAGTATATATTGAATACCATGTCTTCATTTGTCCCCCCTCCATTTCTGTGACCCCTTTTGCCCCCCTAAAAAGAAAAAAAGCCCTAAAAGCAAAAAAAACAACAATAAAAACCCATGGGAAGCCAGAGTTTAGAGTTCATGCGCCAACTCTAGGAGATCCATGTGTCAGGTCCCACCACTCGTCCCAGTATACCAAATAAAGAGATAGGGTAAAGAGTAGTGAAAGGAGATTCATTACATGACAGCCGTGAGAAGAGAACCTTTCTGTGTATCTTTCAGCTGCTTAGGCTGCTTTCAGGGGTACAGACACTGGCTTAAGTTAATGAGGGAGAATTGGGTGCTTTGTAGTGAGAAGGTATATATACAGTCCCTAGTCACACACAGGTTCAGAGGGGGCATCCGTTGGCTAATAGTCCATTATCACAGGAGCCGTCCAGTGGGGCCTTGTTTCATGTTGGGCTCAGCCCAGCATGGCTACTTAGAGAATGGCTCTGGACAAAGGACATGGGTACAGAGGATGTGGAGTCTGGGACACTCAGCCTTGATCGTGCTCCCAGTTATTAATTCCTGGGATCAAGTCGCTAGCCAGTGTTTCTCCATTTAAAGCCAAACAAAAATTTTAAATTGCCTTTTACAACAGCACTTCAGTACATAGTCAGCCATCTCCGAGGACACTGACATTTGCCTTAGGTTTTATAGACAAAGAATTGGGGTCAGAGGCAGAGAGGTGACATAATTGTTAAACAGTCCCAATCCAAGTATGGCCTGGTTGACTGGTCAGGGTAAACAAGTGTTCTTTGCCTGGTGGGTGGTCTATAATAGACCAGGGAAGGTCTATTATTCATTAGAAGTCCTTTGCATCCCAAGGATGATATTTATTGATCAATCATAAGTCTGTGGTTCTCGGATTCCAAGGAGATTGCAAAGTGACTACAGAAAGTATGGCTTAGAGCATGTACGCACACACACACAGAGCAAAGGAGGTAAGCTTGACATCTCTGCTTTCATTTTGTGTATGTGCCCGTTCTGAGGTTTGAACTCAGAGCTTGAGTGGTGACCCTGCACTTTTGTGCACAAGGCACTTGAGCCACAGTGCCATTTCTGGCTTTTCCTGAGTAATTTGTTAGAGTCTCATGGACTTTCTTGCTAGGGCTGGCTTCCAACTATGATCCTCAAGTCTCATCCTTCAGAGTAGCTAGTATTACAGGCATGAGCCACTGTGCCCAGCTGATATATATATGGCAAAGAATCATATTTTGAGTTCTACCCAGTCTCCAACTGGAATCTCTTCAGAAGTTTTGTTGAGGTTTTAGATGTTTACCACCAAACAAACCGAGATTCTAGTTGAAACTATTCCAGATGAAGTAATGCTTAAGATTCCTTTCTTAACTTGAAGCTAACTTAAGTGTAGTTCTGGAGTGTGCATTCCCAGTCTGTAAAATGCTGAGGTTAACCATTAATCTGCTTGTGTTGCAGTGATTTAGAAAAGAAGCACTAAACACATCTTGATAGGCCTCATCTTATCAATTTCTGAAGGACGGTTTTTATAGCTGGTGTTAAGAACCCTGAATATTTGGGATGTGCACCATGACCCAGTTTAGGAATTCCAAGAAGGCAGATTCGAGATAGGGAGTTGCCAAAGCTCACAGATGTGGAATGAAACCAATTTCAAAACCCGATTCTTCTGCTTCATTGGAATGTGCTCAAAGCCTGGGCTCCCCTGAGATTCGTGCACCTGCTTGGAATGTTTCAGATCTTAAAAGTGTGCTTCTTCATGTATATTGTGATGATGAAGAGTTCTCAGATATCTCCTAAGGCTGCTGCTGAAATACTCTTTCCTCAGTGCTACCAAAATGGGCGGGTGTGTCTTGCCCATCCTGAGACTGTCTTGTGACTTCGTCTTCAGAACCCAGACTCTCCAGCCAGAAATCTTAGTTGACAGATTAACAAGCTGGTTCAAATTAGTGTTACCACTTGGATTATATATATATACTGTGCCATCCAGGGAAGCCATGGTACAAGAGAAGAAGCTGGCAGCAGAAGCAAGGCCACAGTGACTGCTAGATGGTAAATTCCAGCAGAGCGCTTTCTGTGACTGAGTTCTCACAAGAATTTTATGGAGGCTTACATATGCAAATTTACCATGTCTTCTTTTGAGGATGGCTTAGAGGAAAACCTTTGGGTTCATGATACCAGAACGGAACCCACAGAATGAAATTGCGACAGAATACAGACTTACGATGCTATGTGATAGCTGTAGTCCATTCTAGGGGTGCCATTGTGGCACCAGATACTTGTATCATTGCTACTTCATTCTGGGTTGCTTTGAGGCTTGGGGGTGCAGATCTGTAATTCAAACACTTGGAGGATGAGATAGGAGGCTGGAGAGGCTGAGGTGAGCTCACATACTAACTGTTTCTCCCTACCCTACCCGTAGCCCTGGCAAAAATTGAGTTGATCCTGCTTGGGAATTGAATTAGCTTCAGTGTACCTGTATGATTTTCTAAAAACAAGTTTTGAGCAGGTTTTGCCATTGATTTAAATGTTGATTTAAAGTCTCTTGTTACTTATCCTTGTGGGTACACATATATGTATGAATATATATATATATATGGCATAGATAAAATGATTAGGAGTTAATTTTCAATAAAATCAGATTATATGTGTACAACTCCTGATACTTGGTCTGATCATCAGATCCCACACAGCTAATGAGATGCCCAAATATTTCTACATCTCACTGCTTTTCACTCTAGAGGAGTAGCTGTCTCTGTCTCTGTTGCTGTCCCAGTGTGAATGGATAGAAATGGATAGGATGGATAAGCATATCCAGGAATAGTTAACTTTATGACAAGTGTCCTTTTGGACTTTGCAAGCTCCCCAAGATAGTTCATTTTGTTTTGTTAAACCAAGTTTTTGTTTTTGCAGCACTGGGGTTTGATCACAGCATTGTCTCTTTGCTATACAGGCAATTTTGCTGAGCAAGCTTCTAAAGCTTTTTTGCCCCCTTCCCCCCCCCACCCCTGTTTTTTAATTTTGATTATTGTTTTGTGAGTGTGCAGATACTGAGGCTTGAACTCAAGGTCTGAGCATGCTTTAGCTTTTCCCCCCAAGTCCGGCACTCCACCACTTGAGCCATAGCTCTACTTCTGGCTTTTTGCTGGGTAATTGGAGGTAATTAGAGGTAAGAGTCTCAGGGAATTTCCTACCCAAGCGGGCTTCAAACAACATTGCTGAGACCTCAGACCTCAGCATTCTGAGTACCTAGGATTACAGGCATGAACCATCAGTGCCTGGCTTCCCAATCCTTTTTTTTTCCTTTTTTTTGGGTCCGGTCGTGGGGCCTGAACTCTGGGCCTGGGCGCTGCCCCTCAGCTTTTCAGCTCAAGGCTAGTGCTCTGTTTTTTTTTTTTTTTTTTTTCTTCTTTTTTTGCTTATGTGGTGCTGAGGAATCGAACCTAGGGCCTCATGCATGTAAGGCAAGCGCTCTACCACTGAGCCACCTTCCCAGCTTCCCAAACCTTTTTTTTTTGGGGGGGGGGGGTCCGGTCGTGGGGCCTGAACTCTGGGCCTGGGTGCTGTCCCTCAGCTCTTCAGCTCAAGGCTAGTGCTCTACCACTTGAGCCACAGTACCACTTCTGACTTTTTGCTTATGTAGTGCTGAGGAATCGAACCCAGGGCCTCAGGCATGCAAGGCAAGCGCTCTACCACTGAGCCACCTTCCCAGCCCCTTCCCAATGCTTTTTATATAATCAACTATAGTGTAAGAAGCGTCCATCCAGTACAGCAGCCACACAATCCAGGCAGGTACAATAGGGTATTGATTGTGCTGATGATCGCTGGCTTCTCTGGCAAACATAACTTAGTAGATGTCAGTAGGAAAAACCCCGGGCCATCAGGATAGCTTTTTCTGAGTGGAGATCAAGTTGCTTACCCAGGGTCTCAGCACAACTGATTCCCTAGAAGACAACTGTTTCTGAGAGTTGGGCATGAAAGAGACCTGAAATCCCAGGAGTATCTCAGCAGAGCAGCTTTGGGTGTAAAGCAGGAGGACCATACCACTGAATACCAGGAATGCTCTTGGTATTTATTGTGCAAGACTAAGACAAAGGCAGATTTGAGACTAGAAGGACGAAGCCTTTATGTTGCGCTGTGTGTGTGTGTGTGTGTGTGTGTGTGTGTGTGTGTGTGTGTGTGTGTGTGTGTGTGTGTGTGTGTGTGTGTGCGTGTGCGTGCGTGCGCACAATGGCATGTGTACATCTACATCCATCATCAGCCCAGAAATTAGATGACTGTTTCAGTTCTCAAACAAATGGCTTGTTTATTCACCTGAAAGCTGCTATCTCCATTAGGAAACATTCAATTCCAGCAATTAGCCCCAAGGGTTAAAGACCTTCCTTCTCTGCCATCTGTTTTGCTCCGTTCCAGAAACTATGCTTTGAAGTGCCAGGGGCTCCTAATGGAAGATTGTCATCAATTAACTCAAGAGAAGGTTAAGCTGAAAACAGACTTCAGTGAGGGGATTATCTGAGTTGTTAGCCACTGACTATCTGGAGTGAAGTCTTGTGAGGAGACGGTCTTTACCCAGGCAGAAGAGGACCAAGAGGCAAAAGTATTCTAGTTATTTGCTTTGCTATAAAAGTGAGTTTAGAAATGAGATTTTCTTTGAGACTGGGTTGGAGATACCTATAGTTCCATATAGTTGCCATATAATTTCTTCAAGAATTGTTGGTGATAATAGTATCATATTGCTGGCTTTTTTTAATTTAAAAATAGAAATCATTTTACTTTTAAAGAATAAATATATTTAAATAAAGAAGTAATATAATTACTTTTAAATAAAGAAGTAATGTATTTATATTTATGATATTAGATTAATGTTTTATATTTAAGTACAATGAAGATGAGAAAAAATGAATGGTATGTTTAAGATATACAAATTAAGTTTTTTAAACTTTTAAATACTTTATAACAGTGACAAATGAGTGTTAAATTCCAAAAGTTAGAAAGTAGATATTCATTTACAGTAGTCAAATAAAAATTTTTTTCCCCTTTGGTTTTTCTCTAGTTCCCCTCCCCAGCAATGTTTGCCACAAGATGTAATCCATTTACCTAGATTTACGTTCTAATTAATTGCATAGAATGTTCTAGAAATCATGACCCATATTACTTAATGAGTTTCTGTTTATGATGATGAACATGTTTTGGAATTTGTGCTGATTGTCACACAACACAGTGACTAAAACTAATACTAGGGCATCATATACTGAGTGTGGTTGAAATTGTAAATATTATGCTACATATTTATAGTAAGAATAACACAGTTTAGAAAAATGTGTAAAAATTATAACCCTAAATCATTTTGCTTTTCCCCCCTGAGTTTAAAAACCATTGACAGACTTTAGAATTTGTAGCTAGGAGAAAATTTTAGTGTAGTGGGTTGTGTGTGTGTTTGTGTGTGTGTGGTTCAAAACCCCAAACTTATAAATATTATTTAGCACTTTGAATAATAAGCTTGTAATTTGAAGAGAAAATTTAGGGCCACAGAGAAGCATGTTATTTAAACTTCAGAAATGTTGAGAGGTTAGAGGTCAGCTTTCAGATTGAGATATTTAAAGCTCTCAGGAAACACAAAAGCTTCCTGGTGACCTCCTTAGTCCCCTGGGAGAAAGGGCCACAGGACCCAAGATAACTCCTGGCCACAGCCACTGGTAGTAGATTTCCCCAAAGAAAACCTTGCCCCCCAGGATCACAGGTAATGAATAACCTAGCAGATTCTCAAGTCAAGGGATGACTGAGTAGACACTACTGGCTTCTTTGAGTCACAGGAATGGGCTTGACATGGGGAGCTGAGATGAATTTGCTCTAGAGAGAAGGGGTCTGGGCGCCAGTGACTTGTGCCTATAATCCTAGCTACTCAGGAGGCTGAGATCTGAGGATTGCAGTTCAAAGACAGCCCTGGCAGGAAAGTTCATGAGACTCTTATCTCCAACTAACCATCTGAAGACACAGAAGTGGCACTGTGGCTCAAGAACTCAGGGACAGCAGACAGCGCTCAGGCCCAGAGTTCAAGTCCCAGGAAGGGGAGGGGGGTGGAGTAGAGATGAAGGGACCAGTGAGGAGCCAAACTCCAGGAAGTAGGTCAGGTTTGAAAAGCGTGTCAAGGCTTCTACCCTCTGCAGTTGGTTTTGTTTCAGAATCCAACTCAAAAAAGTGAAAAAAATAGAACCAGTATACCATCCAGAATCCCCACTCTTGAATATATATCCTATGGAAATGAAATCTGTACATTGGGAGAACTATCTGGACTGGAATACTCACTGTAGCATTATTCACAATAAGGAAAAATAGATACACAATGGAATACTATACAGCCTTAAAAAGGAAGGCAGTCACGTCATTGGTGACAACATGGATAAATCTGGGGATATTATGCTGAATGAAATAAGGCCACATGACTTGGCTCATAGGTAGAATATTCAAATAGTTGATCTCCTAAAAGCAGAGTAAAATGGTGATGGGAGAGGCTTTCAGGTGGGGAATTAAAATTCAGAGCAGGCTTTCTACCAAGTATCACTTTTGTACCACCAAAAGCCTAAAAAACAATTCTAAATCAAGGCATTGTAAGTTAGGGCTCAGCACTACATCAAAGCAGCCTCTTGGCTCCAATCAGCCTTTCCGTTCCAGTGACCACCTCACAGCTTCACAGCTTGAGATGTTTGCTAATAGTGTTCCAGCAATAGTGAAGTCTCCTCTCTCCTGCCCCTGTGTTTTCCTGTTCTTAGATCCCCCACCTTCTGCCCACTTGTTTGGGGACAGGCCCATATCCGGAATGGACTGGCTGTGTGGGGCTCCCTGCTATTATGTTGGAACCTGGGTATGAGAGAAAAACACATTGTGAGTGGCCTTGACCCTGTCTGGAGATTTGCAGCCACTCAGCTGGAGAGAACTCACTCACTCATGCACTCACTGGTGGAAGGCTCAGCTAGTGGGTTGGAGAAGTGGAACTCCAGGCATCTTAAGGAGGGGTGGATGGCAGGCCCAGCTTTAAAAAAATCCCCCTTAGCTGAGGGAGCTGCTAAGAGCTCCCAGCACATTCTTGGATGAGCAAGCCAAGACACGTCATGTGTCATGGGAAGGCAGAAAGGATGTGAAGATGTGCTTTCCTAAGGGGAGCTTTGGAGAGCTGGACAGGCCAGGGCTTAGATCTCAACTCTGCCACGTTTACCTGTTTCTGTCTCGGGTCAAATTCTTAAGCTCCGTGTTACCCGGGTGCCATCTGCAAGATAGGGATCCACAGAGCTGTTGGGAGGATTTATGGAGATAAACATATCCAGGGACATTAGTAGGTGTTCACTGAAGCATCATGACCTTTCCTGTCATTTCTGTTGTCTGCAAAGCTAAGGCAGAAAGCACATAGAGAGGGTCATAGGAGCCTCTTATGAATACAGCCATCGGCCTCACTGGACGTTAGCAGCTCATACCTATAACCCTAGCTACTCAGGAGACTGAGATCTGAGGATCCTGGTTCGAAGCTAGCCCAGGCAGGAAAGTCAGTGAGACATTCTGATCTCCAATTAACCACCAGAAAAATTACAAATAGAACTGAGGGGGCACAAGTGAACCTACAGCAGTAATTATTCTACCTGTTTAACAGAAGCAAAGCCCAAGTCTCACCCTCACACAGTCAGCTGGTAATACCAGAAGGTCCCAACCCTGACCTCTTTATTGGGCTGGTGGTCTTCCCACTGCGTCACCTTACCACACATAGGCATGTGGACCAGAAGTTTGGATCTAAGTCCAGTTAGCAAAACAGCATGAGGTGGCCCCAGATCAAAGGGTCCTCGGAGGGTAAGCAGGACGGAGCAGGGCTGTGGAGGAACCCCTTTCTTGATGCTGCTTTTCAGACTTTAACCTGTTTCCACATGACTTACTGGCTCTCTCAAACATAGTCTTTGCTCCTGGGATGTTTCGGCCAGGCAAGGTTGCTGAGAAACTAGAGTAGCTCGGGGCCAGGTGGTGCTGCCATGAAGGGAAAGGAAAAAGAATCCAAGCTGCTTCCGTGACTCCACCGCTTGCCCTGCCACTGTGCTTGTGTTGACCATGTGTCCCCTTTGTGGATAGAGAAATTGCTGCCTTTCTTCTCCTGCAAAGAGCTTCCTTCCTGGCATTCAGAAGCACAAAAGCAGTGGACGGAAGCAGGTGACTGGGCCTTGGCTGTCCTTAGAGCTGAGTGTCCCTCTTTCCAGTGTTACAGCCTGGCAGACCTAGCCTGGCTGAATTTGAGAGATGTCAGATTCCTGGTGCTCCTTCTGGACTGGAGTAAACCTGGGATCAGAACTGGTGTCAGGTCCTAGCAAGCAAAGGCACCTACCTTTTGTTGGTGGTGGTGGTGATCATGAGGCTTGAACTCAGGGCTTAAGTACTGCCCCCGAGCTTTTCTGCTCAAAGTTAGCACTCTACCACTTTGAGCCACAGTGCCACTTCCAGTTTTCTGGTGGTTTATTGGAAATAAGAGTCTCACAGACTTTCCTGCCTGGGCTGGCTTTGAACTGCAGCACTGAGATGTCAGCCTCATCAGTAGCTTGGATTACAGGCGTGAGCCACCAGTGCCAGTAGTACCTATCTTTTTTGTTTGATTTACTGGTATACCTCAAGTACTGGGCTTCAAATCCTGTGTCCAAAATGGCATCTAGCTACAGGAGATGACAGTCATAGCTTTGGAAGGGCCTTGGCTTGAAGCTTCTCTGTTTGCTCCATGGCTGTGTGTCTGGCCTTCATCAGTCTGGAACCCCCAGTGCCAGTACTGATTCAGACCCCCTACTCAATCCTCTTGGAGCAACACCCCCAGACATACATTTGGACTTTCCAAGGATTTTCTTTTCCT
This sequence comes from Dipodomys merriami, assembly GCF_024711535.1. Lineage (NCBI taxonomy): Eukaryota > Metazoa > Chordata > Mammalia > Rodentia > Heteromyidae > Dipodomys > Dipodomys merriami. The sequence goes on from NW_027202382.1 coordinate 26,973,808, forward strand.
GACAGCTCATGTTGGAATGAGTTAGATCCTAGATCTGTTTACTGTACAATCTGACTTCACACATGCTTTTTGTGCTTTTGAAGAAACTCAACCAGCGGCTGTTCTGAATTCAGAGTGCGTAGCAGTTCATGGTGATGCTTGCTTGTGTCCTCAGTAATCTTAAACTTTCTAGAACCTTCCATCCATTTCCTTGCAATCAGTAGACAGCTGATTGATTGAATTAAGAAGAAACTTTTTCCACTGGACAGTGGAAAATCCATTTATTAAAGTGCTAGAAGCTACCAGGCATTTCACTTAACTGACACTTTGATAGATTTCTTTTCTGGAATTGGCAATACTGTCTTGAAGAAGCAAAAGTTTGCCATTAATACTTCCTGCCTGCCCAGTTTCCTTGCTGGTTTCAATCTGAGTCTCCTGGATGACCTCAGAGCCTTCAGGCCCTGCCCAAAGGCCAGGAACTGGGTGACCCACAGTAAGAGTGCCTACACGCACATTCTCTCTGAATGTTAATCACAAATGGCCCTGGTGTTTGCTAACAGCAGATTAGATTTAGCCCTTGATTTAGGGCCTATAATCCTAGCTACTCCTGAAATCTGAGGATCATGGGTCAGAGCCAGCCTGGGCAGAAAAAGTCTATGCTTACCTCCAATTAACTAACAAAAAGCAGGAAGTGGAGACATGGTTCACGTAGTAGAGTGCCAGCCCTGAAGGGGCAAAAAAAACCCATATGAAAGTAAGAGGCCCTGAATCCAAACTCTAGTACTAGAACGCACACGAAAAAGAAAGACTAGATTTAACAACCCCAAATATTATGTTCAAAACTTTCCTCAAACTTTCTGAAAGCCTTTAAAAATAATTACTCCAATTCATTGAATGTGTGTGTATGTGTGTGTGTGTGTGTGTGTGTGTGTGTGTGTGTGTTGTAGGCAAATGGAGAGGTTATTAGATTTTATTAGATTATACACGTATATTAGATGGAGAAATTGTTGGAATAATAAAGTTAACTTTTTTACTTTTTAATAAAGTTCATTTATTTAGAGTAATAAACTTTCAAGTTTTCTTTCCTCTCTACTTGGATGATCAGATGTTGGGAAACTAATTTGGGGTTTCTGGTGACATAATCTTTTCTGTGACATAGTTCATGAAATTCTGTGACATTTGACTCCCAGGGAGGAATCTGGTTACTCACCAAGTATTTCACCACTTTTTCTGGGAATGAGCAGCTTATTGTATGCACAACTTAGTGCTGGCTGTGGTGACCCAAGACTGTAATTCTAGTTACTCTGGAGGTAGCAATCCAGAGGATTGTAGTTTGAGGCCAACTGAGACAAGAAGTTAGCAAGACTCCATCCTAACAAGCTGGGTGTTGTAGTAATACATGTGTAATTCCAGTTATATGAAAAGGCATAAGAAGAACACAGTCTAAGGCCAGTCTGGGGCAAAAAAAAAAAAAAAAAAAGGAAAATGATAACTGAAAAATTACTAAAATTACCAAGGGTGTGGTTCTAGCTCTAAGATTCTATGTCCCAAACCCAGGAATCACCACTACAAAATAAAGGAGAGAAGAAATAAAATAAAAAGAAGAAAGCACAAACTTTCTGGAGAAGGCCAAACTTAGGTGCACCTTGTTCATCATGGCTGAGTGAAGGAAGGCCTCATAATTTGACATGAAGTTAACAAATGGAGATCCAGAGGTTTTGCAAATGCTAAGCCCTGGGCTTTGTCAAGTCTCAGCATACTTAAAATCTGTAACTGATTTATTAATGGGTAGCCCTTTTCTAATTGCAACATGCTGAACAATACAGACATTTATAAAACACAGATTATAGTCTCCACCTGAAGCATTTTCTCCATTCGTATTCTTGGGTGTTAACCATGTGTTAATATGATGGGATTCTTCCAAACACTATAAATACTGTGTACAGATGCATGCACCGTATCCTTGACTTTCACATGGAGAAGTAATCACTGCCACATGCCTAATTGCCCACCATAAGGCAATTTTCTTTTAGCACTTGCCTACCTACCTATTTGTATTTTTATGTGCTCGGTTCTCTTCTCAGAAGCTAGTCTGTGCATGCGGTTGAAATTCAAGAGGTGCAGAAAAGGATAGAAGGGAAAGAAACCTGCTTAGCCCCTAGCATCCATCTCCCTTACACCTTGTTTCAGAGAAAACTTCTCTTAGCGGTTCCTTAGATTTCTTTACAGGAACAGTTTGCAAATACAAGCAGACATGCCCATACCTGTATGCACATGTATAAATAAAAACATAGGTGTGTAAGTTTATTTTTGTTAGTGTCAAAACTAGCATGCTCTATTGTGCCAGGTGCAGGTACCTCACACCTGTAATCCTAGCTACTTCGGAGGCTGTGATCTAACAGTTTGAAACCAGCCTGGGAAGAAAAATCTGGGAAACTTTTTCTTATTGATTTGCAAGAGTTCTAAGTACAGGGTGCACTGGTACTGCACCACTTCATTGAGGAAGACACTAAAGTCCTCTTTCCCTCCCTCCCGGCCTCCTCTTTCTTCCTCCCCCCCAGTCTTCCTCTCTCCTCCCTCCCTCCCAGTAAAGGTATGGAGCATCTATCCTGTACTCAGTAGGTATGTAATAGATCTTTACTAAATGCTGGTTATAATGATATTGAGTGTCATCAAACCTACTTGCTAGGTGCTCCTAAATTATACTTGGCTTCCTAGCCAACAAAAGCTAGTTTCCAAACCATTTCTCTCAATGCAAGCTTCCCTCAGAGATGGACCCAAAGATCAGGTTACAGCCCAGGAGAAATGAGCTGGCAGTACATATTTATTTTTATCAACTCAGACAACCCACCCCCCAAGTTCAGAGCCTATGCTGGTGGGGGTGGGGGTAACAGATAAAGGTGAGCTGAGGTGACAGAGGTGTCTGTCAGATTCCCTTCTGACTCTCTCTGGGGACTCTGTTGGAGTATTGGATCAGCCTGCCTCAGCCTCTTGGGTAGTTAGGACTACAGGAACACACCACCGTACCCATTACTCGTTCTTCATGCTTAAGCAGAGCAATGTCCCCTAGGGATTTTCCCACCTCTTGTACTTTTGAGGGCTAAGTGCCATCTTAAGATGCCTTTGGCTGCACAGGAGAACATTCCAATTATTCCAGAGAGCCACATAAGAGTCAGTGTTCCAAAACAACTCCCTGGTGACTTGGTACCACTAGTTCAGTCACTGAAAAAACTCATTGTTGCTTGTAAATCAATTTCAGCATATGAAATATGTCATTTGTTGAGTACACTTTCAGTCTCCTTTTCAAAAGAAGCCCCCTCTAGCCACGCATGGTTGCACAAAGACTGTAATATCAGCACTGGGGAGAAGGGAGTATGGGGATGGAGAGTTTGAGTTCAGCCTGCGTTACACAGCAAGTTCCAGACCAGCCAGCCCTCTAAGGCAAAAAATAAAATAAAAACAAACATCCTACTCTTAGTTGTTCCTTTGATGCATATATTCAGAAGGGTCCTGGCAACTTGCAGACCATTGGGGAATCCTGCTAAGAGCTGATGTCTATCTAGGCTCCACTTGACTAGATCAAATTGTTCCCAAATGGACCCAAGCCAGCTGTCCTCAGGCCCCAGGCCCACATCTTGCATAATATTTAGGATCCTGTCCCAGCCGTTTACTATAAATCAAAGTCCTTTCAATCTTGTCTCCTTATTTAGATTCTTATTTAGGATCTTACTAGAAAATGAACTCTTGGCTGATACCATGGTTCATTCACACCTATAATCCTACAACTCCAGAAACTGAGATCTAAGGATAGCGGTTCAGAGACAGTCTGGGTAGAAAAGTACATAAAGCTCTTATCTCCAGTTCATCAGCAAAGTGCCACAAGTGGGAGAGGAGGTGTAGTTCAAGTGGTAGAGTGCCAACCTCCTGCAAAAAAGAGAGTGAGGCTCCGAGTTCAAGCCCCACTATTGGCACATAAAGAAAGAAATGAAAATGAGCACATCACCGTGAATTGGCCTGGAATTCTAACTGACTTCCTAGTCAGCTAGAACCCAAGTTACAAGTGCTCTAGAGAATGAGGTAAATGGGACCTGGGGGCAAGGTTGGGAGTTAGTGGATGCCCATGTGTAGTTCTGGGATCTAATTGGAAGTGAACAAGCTAGTGAGCCTCATGCTTTTAATGAAAGCAAAGGCTGATCTGTTTTCTTGGTTGCTGAAGGCTACTGATGAATAAATAGCAAAAGGATGTGGAGCCATCATAGGTGAGGGTAGATCATAGATGGCCAGCTTCAAATGCAATTCCCACATTGGCATGGACCATCTTGTAGCCATTTAAAATGCATTGTACTATCTAGGTACCAGTGTCTCACACCTGAAATCCTAGCTACACAGGAAGCTGAGATCTGAGGATTGTGGTTCAAAGACAGCCTGGGCAGGAAAGTCCTTGAGAATCTTATCTTTATTTATATCTTTATTTATTTATTTTGTGGGTTGTGAGGCTTGAACTCAAGGCCTAGGCATTGTCCCTGAGCTCTTTTGCTCAAGCGCTCTACCATTTGAGTCATAGTTCCACTTCCAGATTTTGAGTGATTAATTGGCAATAAGAATCTCAAAGGGACTTTTCTGCCCAGGCTGGCTTGAAACTGTGATCCTCAGATCTCAGCCTCCTGAGTAGCTAGGATTACAGGCATGAGTTACAATGGGCTGAGACCCCCTTTAAATTTATTTATTTTTTGTAAAGATGCTGTATAGAGGGTGAGACTCTTATCTTTAAGCACCAAAAAAGCCCAAAGTGGAACTGTGGGTCAAGTGGTAGAGGCTAGCCTTGAGCAAAAAGCTCTGGGACAGTGTCCAGGCCCTAAATTCAACCCCTAGGACCAGCATATTCACACACATAAAATACATTGTACATTAGTCACATAATTAAATTGCATACATTAAATCACATAAAAATGCTTTTGAGATAATGTGGGGTAAAACGCAAAGTTGGCTACTTTCTGATCTCAACTACCATAAGATATTAACTGTCTTTCTCCAAGTAGAAATAGAAGAAGCTATCCTGAAATCTATTGTGTCCAGCATCTTTCAGATTTTTTTTTTTGGTAGCCTCTATATCAGTGGGATATTAATTCCCTAAATGTCCTAGAAAACCCATCTCCAGATTTCCAAGAAGAGGATATGGGGCTTATACAGAAGTCCATCTGTCTTTCCCCTGCTCGATCCTGAGCCTGACTGAAGGCAGCCAGAGTTGTCTCAGCCACTGCCCTCCCAGGCCCAGCCAGCTAGGGAGGGGCCAGGCCTCCTAGAAGGGGGTTAAAGTCCTTCTTGGTATGAATGGCCTTTTAGGGAGCAGAGGGAGGGCCCGCAGTGACATCACAGTCTTCAGTCAGGAGGATCGGAAGGAATTTGTGCAGTTCTGGCCAGTGCACGCACTAGATCTGTCGGGGGAAAGAAGCGATTCTGGCTGAAGACCTTTGAGGCCAACTCTCTGGGCAGGGTAAGCTGCGTCTGCGGACTTATTTATTGGCCTTTTCTTTCTAATGTGAAAGGAGACAAGTCTTTGTTCAGGTCTGAATTTCCCAAGGAAAGGGATTCAAAGTCTGGTATGATGGGCGCTGGAGGCTTACCTATTGGAATGTGGGCTGCTAAGCTCAGATGGGTTCTTTTCTCATTCTCCTTCTGATTCTTCTTCTCCTCCTCCCCTTTCTCCTGCTCCTGCTCTTCCTCCTCCTCCTCCCTTTTCCTCCTCCTCCTACTTTTTTCTTTTTGGCAAATCTCCTAACTTTCCCACTGGAAGGCAGGAAGCCCTACCCGAGGCCGCTCTGGTGGGACTGAGCTACCTAAGACATCTGCTGTCTGAATTGCTTTGAAGACAAGCCTGAGGGAGGCCTTGGGGGCTTCTCTGGAACCTAAATCTGTCTCACCAAGGCATCCCGGGATGCTGGGACTAGCTTTCTAAGATATCATCTTGTATTTGCTCAGTAGACTTTTTTTTGCTGAAGTCTACAACAGGTCTGTGTCCATGTTCTGGGACTCTCTACATTCACCCCAGGACTTGGGGACAATGTGAAATGCTTCCTCCCTTGGAATTCCTCAGGGGATAGCAAGAGCTCTTCATCGGTTGTTTTCTGACATCCAGAGTCATCTCTGTTCACGTGCTCAGAGAGCTAGCCTCACATATCGACCCTCTGGGCTCTACCTCAACCTAGTGGCTTCAGGAGACCACAGGGCTTACCCAGCTTTTTTTGTGTGTTCTACCACCAGCACGGATTGACCTCTCATGAACTCAAGATCCTGAGCTAGTTTAAAGGCAAGAGGGCTGCAGCTAAGTTACAGAGAGCTAGCTAGAGCTCGGCTCATGTTGGTTTTCAGCAGACTCCGTTACTCTAGAAATTTCAGGCTGCAGGGGCCTGGGTTCCCTTGGTGGCCTTGACCTCCGTTTATTCCAGAGCTGGGACTCCACTACAAAGTAGTCTCAGTGAAAGAGACCTTTGTGCAAATTCTAGCTAGCAAGAGCCCTGAGTGCCCCACACTGGGGAGGGACAGAGGGCTTGCTGCTTTCTCCCCTCACTTAGAGGAGCTGGGAGCTCCCAGTTGTTTTTATTTGCAGTGGTTCCCTAGGGTTGGAAAGAACAGCCCTGTCACCCGCTGCCCCAGCAGAGGCAGCAGCGTCCTCCCTTCCCTTCCTCCCATCCCCACCACACAGCTCCAGTTTCTTTCACAGAAAGCCCAAGCTGTAAACGTGTTAATCAAACGGCACCTTAACGTTTTCCAGATGGGCATTTGTGCTGGTTGCTTTCCAGCAGGACTGGGGGGTGGGGGGGGGGTAATGTAGTGGTAGGAAGTCTCCCTCATACCTTAAAAGTTGACTGCCATCCTTCACAGGGATGTGAGCTGAGACACACCACACAGGCACAAGTGCGTGTGCACGTGCGCACACACACACACACACACACACACACACACACACACACACACACACACACACACACACACACACACACACACACCTCCTTCCTAATGTAGGGATTCACTTAGTGCTTTTAGCCACCTTTTGAGCCAGACTTGAGGCTTAAGCCAAGGAGGAGAGCAGACTGCTGGTGAGTTCTCCAAAGAAAAGGCCAGCAGGAATAGCTCATGGTGCTTCTTGGTCTTTGGACTATGAAGTATACACCTCCCCTGCTACATCGGGCTGTCAAGTCATGGCTTCCTGTCCACGGGAGGGGCATTGTTAACATTCACCCCTTTCAGGGGTCATAACATTGACCTGAGTCCGCCTGGTTTAAATTTAGCCTGACCCTAGAAGGCGTGGGGTCTGAAGCCTGGCAGCCTGCCTGTCTTCATGGAGGAGGGGGCTCTGGCCTCTGTCACGGCTGAGGCTGGGGGGTTGGGAGGTAGGGGGAAGGGTGTCTTGTTTCCCACAGTCAACACAGACCCCTAGTTCTTGCAGGAAGCAGCCCTGCTGGGGGGTGGGAGAGGAAAGGCTGTCTAGACCTGGAATGTAGCCCAGGTTATAGCCTCTCCCATGTGCTCCCTCCCCACTCCCCCCATCCAGCAGAACCTGAAGGAGGATGTTGGGTATGCTGTGCTTTCAGAGGAGGGTGGACTTAGCTACCCAGAGCCCCAATCTCTTGTTTAGCCTGCCTTCTTCATCAGGGAGTGTTCTAGGAGTTGAAGCCCCCAGATCAGAAAGGTGACTGGGTCCAGCTTTCATTCCATCCATACCCTTCAGCCTGTCCCACTTAGTAGGGTTGAGTGAAGCTAGAATCTCTCTTCACCCAGCCGCCAACACGGCACTGCCTTCCACTTGGGCCATTTGTTGCTATGTGAGCTCCTGGCTGGGGAGTGGCCATCACTGAGCTCTGAGGACAGGCCAGGGTCCCAGCATAGGGCGTGTCGCTCTGCTTGTGAGTTGAAGGCAGGATTGCAGGATGGTGCTTGGGCTCAGTAATAGGGCCAGACCCTCCAGTCTGTCGCTCTGTCTGGTTCCTCCAAGCCTGATGAGCAGGTCCTTGTGCTGCATCAACCGCAGCCAGGTTATCAGTGCTTCCTTCTGTGGGCCTTGTCATGGAGAGATGTATTGGTTGGAAGAGATCGGGAAGAACAACTCTGGAGACAGCTACACATGGCTGGAGAAAAAGTTCTTTGCTGTATAGCAATGGTGCTGTACCTACTGCACACCTTACTTATACAACAGAGGCAGAATAAGAAGGGCAGGCAGAGATGATTTTTGATTTTCCAGCTTAGGAGAAAGTACTTTTACAGCATGCCTTTGTTCCTAGGCCAAGACTGAGTGTTCATTTTTTTTATGGAATTTAAAAATAACTGGATTAAAGGTTCAGGTCACCTATTACCTGGGGAAAAACTTTTCCAAATTTAAATGTCATGGCTTCAGTAGGAAGTAATCGGGGTTATTTGGAGCTGAGAAACCTGGCTGTGCAGCGGATGCCTGGTGTTGGAGTAATTTGGGTCACTGTGCATTTTAGGTTAGGAGCCTGGGAGGTGTTACGGGCAGGAGATGTTGTCGTGCTGATGAGGAGGAAGAGGAGACGCTGTAAACAGAGCAGGCATTAGAAGTGGTTAGAACTTCAACTTCCCTCTGTCCTTGAGGTGAAGGACACCTGCCTACTGGCAGACTTGCTAATAAGGGAAATACACTTCCTTCAAGCAGCACACCCAGGTTGAAAGAGCACATTGATGTCCATTCATTGATCAGCTGGGCACAGATCAGGGCCCCAAAGCTGTGTTTTCTATGTAAACAAAACAGGGTTCTAGAATCTCACTTTGCCATTGACTAGTATTGGTGGTGAGTCCCAGCCCTTTCCTCCACTAAGCCATGGAAATCTTCATGTTTCACCTCTGGGAAGTTGGTGGGGAAGGAGCAGAGGCCCCAGTTCTGTGCTGGGACCTCTAACTATGCACAACTCAGCTCTTCAGCCTGGAGGTCCTGACAGGGAGATTGCCAAGAAAGAGGCAGACTGTGAGTCTCTAGGAGGTCAGACTTTGTACCAGTCTGAATCATTGACTTTTAAAACCAAATCTGAGTATGATCTCACCTGTAGAGATTTGAAAGAGTTAATTATTAAAAAAAAAAAAAAAGTCCCAAACCTTGAAGCCCAAATATTCTTTCAATCCATTCATTCTTTTCAAGTTTTCCCCTGTCACTCTGTAAGCCTTCTATAGTTGGGAATCCTTTTTAACATATTAGGATTAAAATTAAGAACTGTGCTGCTCCTTAACTAGCCATATGTAATCAGGAAGAGAAGTCCCTCTATTTGCCCCTTACTCTAAAGGTTTAGAAACTGCAGTAATATCCTGGCCTGTGCCACTTAATGGAGGGTCCCTGATTTCTTGTGTCAGCTGAGAATATGAATGTACATGTACTGTAGAATGGTTAGAAAGATGCCACCAATTAAATTGGGACATGATACCTCCTGGTGTGTTCTGAGGACAGGCTTGCTGCATTACTTTCTTGGCTCAGACACTTATGTGGCTGCCTGAGTCTTTCATACATGTATGTCCCACCTGTATTTGCTATGTGATGAGAGTCCAGACAGGTATGTTGTTTGTTTGTGGTGCTAGGGATCAAATCTAGGGTTTCTCACATACTAGGCAAATGCTGTACCACTGAACTCCACCCTGGTCCTGGGGAAGGTTCTTGATTTGCCATTCTTTTGCATCCCCAGGAATTAACTTTTAAGGGCATTTGATGAAATTATTTTGTTTGCTTTTGTGTAGCTTCAACTAAAATTCACCTTTATTATATTGCTGTAGTGGGAAAAGATAGAGAGCTGAGAGGTACCTGAAGAGCTGACTGTTTGTCTTTCCTAGGGTTGTTTTTTTTTTTTTTTTTCATTAAAAAAAATCTTCTCACGTTCTTTGCTTTTCTTCTTAAACAACAAGTCAAACATCATCTGCTGTCCTTTCTCCAAAAGAAATTTCAAATGGGGCTGGGAATGTGGCCTAGTGGTAGAGTGCTTACCTAACATGTATGAAGCCCTGGGTTCGATTCCTCAGTACCACATACACAGAAAAAGCCAGAAGTGACTGTGGCTCAAGTGATAGAGTGCTATGCTACCCTTGAACAAAAGAAGCACAGAGACAGTGCACAGGCCCTGAGTTAAAGCCCCAGGACTGGCCAAAAAAAAAAAAAGAAAAAGAAAAAAGAAATTCAAGCTATTCTTCCCAGAAAGAATTTAATGTTAGTCATTTACAGCTCAGTGTAAAAAGCCCTTAACAGTAATATATATTTGTATTAACTATTGTATAATTTACACAATACTTTTAGCATCCATTCCCTCCCCTCCATTTATATCAACCATTTTACAATTTACACAGTACTTTTAACATCCATTTCCCTCTCCCCAGTTTAACTCTCACCAATATTTATATTATTAGGAATAGATTCTGTTCCTAGCACTCCATTTTCGACATCATCTAAGTCAAGAAAGGAGACCATGGGCTCTTAAGCTGTGAATTAAACTTTGCTAATTTGCTCAAACATTTGTAACAAGACACATAAAAGCATTTCTGGTAACCCCTCAGAGGTCTCAAATTTTACCCCACTCTGAGTGGAGACAGTATTCTGCTTCCCTGAAAGTCCTTGGGAAACAGAACTGTTAATTCTCAAACCCCAGCCTGTGTGGTACAAGCCTGGTATGGGGAAAATCTCCAATGCTCACAAGTGAACTCCCCCAAGCTCACCCAGTTCTATCATTCATTATTGCTAATGGACAAGGCGCTAAGTTCACCCAAGAAAACCCATTTCTCACTTTCATTATGTTAGTCAGCAAAGCTTCAGGGTTCTGCAGGAGTTAAAAGGGAGCTGAAGTACTACAGAACACCACCTGTGGAGCGTGGGATTTCTGATGACACCTTAGTTGACTGCTCTTTGAGGGTGTGTTTCCGGTTTGGATGGCCATCTGCCTGCCCTTGGAATATAATTTAAACTAATTTCAGAAACACACAGCTGTGTTATATAGTCTCTGTCCAAACGTTTCCGAGAACATTGTAGACACCCTAACTAGCTGTTAGCTATTCTGGGACACCTGTGGCAGGAGATATTCATGTACTGTGGTATTAGGGCTCCCCCTGGAGGGCTGACTGGGCATCGCAGAGATTGCCCACAGAGGGGCCCCCCCACACCCATTTTTTTTGGGGGGGGGTTGCACTCTGATTTTCTTTGATCTTAGAAAACCCAATTTGGTGATTCTTTCACATCTTCCTCTGAAAAAAAAATGGAGATAACTTATTTCCAGAAAGAACTTCCCAGTTAAATGAGTGTATATTTTTATCTGACTGCAGAATCAGTTCACCCTATCTGATGGAGAAAAATTCAGGTTTTCTCTTCAAAGGTGTAACAGTAAGTATGGATTGCTTTAAACGAGATGTCATGTAATGATACTAAGCCTAGACTCTTGCCAAATTCAGGCTGATTCCATATTCCCAGCTCATTTCCATTTACCATTTGGTACTTAGTAATGACTTTGATTCATCTGGCCTACTCTGTAGGAATTTGAGAGTTTTTTGTTGTTGTTGTTGTTTTGTTTTGTTTTTTGCTGGTCGTAGGGCCTGAACTCTGGGCCTGGCCACTGTCCCTCAGCTCTTCAACACAAGGTGAGCACTCTACCACTTGAGCCACAGTGCCACTTACAGCCTTTTCTGCTTATGTGGTGCTGAGGAATTGAACCCAGGGCCTCGTGCATACAAGGCAAGCACTCTACCATTGAGCCACCTACCTAGCCCCAGGAATTTGAATTCTTTTTCCTGAGAGTAAAACCTGGGAAATGGTTCTTCTTGTGTTATAATTGTTATCTAACCTCCCCAAAACTCAAACCTTTTGATTGAGTAAGGAAGAGTTGTTCATCTCTGCATAAACAGTTGATAAGGGTATTAGAGCAGCTGCTGCCTGAAGTTGGAATTGAGTGTTAGGAAGAAATTTGTGAATTATTGGAAAGAACAGAATTAAACCTTACAGGAAGGAGAACTGCTTTCTTGATTGTGCCTTGTAGTGTCCAGATTTAAAGGAAGCCATCTCATGTTTCACTGGACCCCCGAACTTACGATTTATTCTATTTTTATTTTATGCTAGTACTAAGGGCTTGAACTCAAGGCCTAGACACTGGTACTCTGCCCCTTGAGTCATAACTCTGCTTTCAGCATTTTTAGTGGTTGATCAAAGATCAGAATCTCATGAGCTTTCCTGCCCAGGCTGGCTTTGAGCCTCCATTTTCTGATCTCAGTCTCCAAATAGGCATGAGCCACTGGCCCCCAGTGCAAACTTTTGATTTTTAATCAGCAACTGACATGTTCAAAAATCTTGGTCTGGCAGACCCCAAAAGATGTAGTGCTGATGATCATTTCTGACTCAAAGGCAGTGGTTTTTGATTTGGCAAAAATGTACTGTCAAATGCTCTTCCAGATTCTCTTAAGATTGCATCCAAACAGATGTTTCAAGTTCAAAAAGTATGCTTTGAAAAGAGGATATAGTTTTTTAGTCCAAAACAGAAAGATCTGGCAATGAATCTGCTTGTCTGCTATGGAATACTTGAACTGTGACACTTGAACTGAGAAACAGACAGGGGTGATATATGGTAGCAGAAAGGATTCTCCACAGATTCGTGGGAGACCTACGCAAGCTGTCTCTGTGATTAGCAGCAAGACACAAATAGATAGAGGCAAAGAAATAATCGTATAAATATGTTAGAAACAATCGCATGAAAGTAAAAAACATTTGAATACTTATCTTGGGGTTCATTTCACCTAACATCAACATATCTGACCTTTTCTGCTTGACTCAGACATATACTAGCTATTACAAATAAGGGAAACCATGGGGCCTACGTTTCGTTGGGCCTGGCTTACTTCACTTAGTATAATTTTGTCCAAGTCTTTCCATTTCCTAACAAATGGGGCAATGTCATTCTTTCTGATGGAGGCATAGAATTCCATTGTGTATATATACCACATTTTCTTGATCCATTCATCTACTGAGGGGCATCTGGGTTGGTTCCATATCTTAGCTATGGTAAATAATGCTGCAATAAATATAGTCGTGCTGGTAGCTTTAGTGTGGTCTTGTTTGTGATCATTCAGGTAAATGCCCAAAAATGGGATTGCTGGGTCATAGGGGAGCTCTATGTGGAGTCTTTTGAGGAACCTCCATACTACTTTCCAAAGTGGTTGAACAGTTTACACTCCCACCAACAATGCAGTAAGGTTCCCCTCTGTCCACATCCCCTCCAGCATCATTTATAAGCGTATTTCTTTGTTGCTTTGTGTGTCCCTCCCCCACGATATAACCTCTGCTTTCACTGTATTTGAGGTTGATATAATTTGTGGAGGGGAAGGGAAAAAAACAAATCTTTTAAATAGGGATACAGGTGGACTCATTGCAACAATGAGATGTGCAAATCGTTATCTTTAAAAACGAACTTTACAATTTTGCCAGGGGAGGGGGAGGAGGAGAATATGGGGGGGGGCAGGATATGCGAAGGGATAGGAAGGGGAAACAAAGGAGGAAGCAACACTGCTTGATAAGAAATGTACTCATTATCTTGCCCATGTAATTGTAACTCCTGTACAGTATTTTCATGATAAAAAATTAAAAAAAAAAAACTAAAAAAAAAATAGAGGCAAGTTCTAAAACAACTCTAGGGTAGATTTGTGCTTGTGGGAAGCATAGGAAGCCCAGCCTGGTTTGTGGTCTGGGGTTTATTGTTGATGCAGATTTTATCGTGGCTCTGCATAATAAGCTTCCAGCATAAAGGGATTAGTGAATAAATGAAATATGGAATTATTTGCCTTCTAGCTTCCTTTAATATTACATTGCCCCTTTTTTCCCTCCAGCTGTTCCAAAATGTTCCAGTAGAATGGTGTGTGTGTGTGTGTGTGTGTGTGTGTGTGTGTGTGTGTGTGTGTATGTGTGTTTTGTGTGTGTGTGTGTGAACACAGGGTCTAGATGGGCACTGTCCCTTCTTCTCCCTTTTGCTCAAGGCTGATGATTTACCACTTGAGCAATAGCTCCACTGAGGGCTTTTTGTTGGTTTAGTTGGAGATGAAAGTGTCTCAGATTTGTTGGTCTTGCTAAACTGAGGTCCTCAGATATAGCTAGGATTACAAATGTGATCCATAGACATCTAGCTAGAAAAGAGATTTTTAACCACATTTCACTCCCAGCATTTTCCTGCTATCTTCCAGATTCTCTTTCTCTTCCCAACGTTCAAAGGGCTAGTGGACAAGTTCAGCTATTCTCACAAGCATTAGCAATAATTGACTAGTGGGGTGAAGCTGGACATGGGGTCGCCTCAGGCAACCAGGCTCTCACCTTGAATCTCACTGTGTGTCTCTTTCTGTTGGTCTGTACATTCCAGTAGTAAAGCAAGCAAAACAAAACAATAAAGCCATACATAAAAAACAAGCAAATAGTTGAATAAATTATGAGGTGTAGGTAACATTCTTACTTAATCACAAATGGGAATATCACATAGAGAACATTTTTTTTTAAACATAGAAGGAAGGAACTGTTGGCCACTATCTTTTCAAAGCAACTTGTAACTAAGGAGTATTGTTTTGATGCAGTCCTGGAGGACCGAAGTGCACAGTCAGTAGCTTTGGTTATAGTGTTTATAGTGCACATGGTCAATTACAGCCATGGTAATGGGGTACTGTAGCTTTTAGAGGTGGCTGAAAGGGTGTACTGTTTTTCAGCATGTTATTGTGGAAAGATTTTTTTCCAAAAGTTCCTTGCATCACATCTGGCAGAGAATCTAATTTTTTCTTTTAGAAGAATCATTCATATAAAAGGACCTCTTTTTATAGTTGGGGGACACATAAATAGTCTTAGAAAGTCTGTGGTAGTTTGCTGTGAAGTATTTTGCACATTACGTATATTCTATTCTGGAAGACAAAAAAAATTAAAAAGAACTAGTGTCCATTGACCATTCATACACACAATGGAATCTGTAAACTTGGGAGAGAGTTAGGCACATGTTCCCATACAAAATGAGTATTTACAGAATTATTGGAAGGGGTTATCAAGCCAGGCACTGGTGGCTCGTACCTGTTATTCTGGCTCCTTAGGAGGCTGAGACCTAGGATTGAGATTCAAAGCCAATTTGGGTAGACAAATCCATCAGACCCACATCCAGTTATCCAGCAAAAAGCCAGAAGAAGAGGTGTGACTCAGGTGGTAGACTACTAGCAAAAAATTAAATGAGACTACAGAGCCCTGAGTTCAAGCCCCAGTACTGGTGCATGCGCACGCACACACACACACCCCAGAAAAGGAATTATTATTTTAAAAATACTGTTATCATTCAAAGGACCATTATTGTTTCCAGACTTTCTTCCTATTGGTTGTGAGCAAATTTCTCAGCTTTCACATCCATGAGCGAGGTACCATGTAACCTGGCTTTTGTTTTGTCTTTATTTCAGAAGCCACCCCAGCTTTCCCAGGATGATCTCCTACTAAGGAACGCGAGAGACAACTGCACTGCCAATCTCCTGGCACCCGCCACCAGCGCTCTTCCCCCAGATCACAAAAACATGGAAATTGAGGTGTCTGTTACAGAATGTAAAAGCGTTTCTGGAGTCACTTCTACCCTCCACTCCACAGACCGCTCCTCTCCTTTCTATTCACCCTCGCACAATGGCCTCCTCCCCGACCACCACGAGTCCCTGGAGAATGATGTGGCCAGGGAGATCCAATATCTAGACGAAGTGCTGGAGGCCAACTGCTGTGACTCTGCTGTGGATGGAACCTACAACGGAACCTCTTCCCCAGAGCCCGGTGCAGCGATCCTGGTGGGCAGCCTAGGCCCACCTGCCCACGAAGCCACCCAACCAGAACCTGCAGAGAGAGCAGCTGGCAGGCCAGCTCCTCCTCACATTGAACTCAGTAGAAGCCCCTCGGACACCATGGCAGAGGCAGAACGAGCAAACGGTCACACCCCGGACCTACCCCTAGGAGACAGCCTGCAGGCCCCTGCGAGCCCCAGCTCTTCCACCAGCTCCCGCTGTTCTTCCCGCGATGGGGAACTCACACTTACCACGCTCAAGAAGGAGGCCAAGTTTGAGCTGCGTGCTTTCCACGAGGACAAGAAACCCTCGAAGCTCTTCGAGGAAGACGAACATGTGAAGGAGCAATACTGCGTCCGCAAAGTCAGGCCCTCTGAAGAGATGCTGGAGCTGGAGAAGGAGCGCAGAGAGCTCATCCGGAGTCAAGCGGTCAAGAAGAATCCTGGCATTGCAGCTAAATGGTGGAATCCTCCCCAGGAAAAAACCCTCGAGGAACAGCTGGACGAGGAACATCTGGAGTCGCACAAGAAGTACAAGGAGCGCAAGGAGAGAAGGGCACAGCAGGAGCAGCAGCAGCTGCAGCAGCAGCAGCAGCAGCAGCAGCAGCAGCAGCAGCAGCAGCCACAGCTCTGTGCAGCCCCTGCTTCCTCTCTTGACCGTTCGGGTGGGACTGAACACACCAAGGAGGCCATTGTCACAGAGCAGATAGATTTCTCTGCAGCGCGCAAGCAGTTCCAGCAGATGGATAATTCCAGGCAAACAGTGGCCAAGGGCCAGAGCGCACCCAGGCTGTTCTCCATCAAGCCTTTCTACAGGCCTTTGGGCTCCATCCACTCAGACAAACCACCAACCATCCTTCGGCCAGCTTCTATGGGGGGATCTCCAGAAGACAACGGCCCATCGGTGGCAAAGGGGCAGAAAGTGCCGTGTGTGCTTTCTGAGAGCCAGACAACAGGAGGAGGCCCAGGCAGCACAGCCCCTCAGGGAAAGGAAGGACCTTACAGCGAGCCCTCCAAGCGGGGTCCCTTAGCCAAACTGTGGGCAGAGGACGGAGAGTTCACCAGCGCCCGGGCGGTCCTCACCGTGGTCAAGGATGATGAACATGGCATTCTGGATCAGTTTTCAAGATCAGTCAATGTCTCTTTGACCCAAGAAGAGCTCGACTCAGGTTTGGATGAGTTATCGGTTAGATCGCAGGACACCACGGTGCTGGAGAGCCTGTCCAATGACTTCAGCATGGACAACATCAGCGACAGCGGGGCCTCCAATGAGACTCCCAACGCCCTCCAGGAAAACTCACTGGCTGACTTCTCTCTGCCTCACACTCCGCAGACAGACAACCCCTCAGAAGGCCGAGAAGGGGTCTCCAAGTCCTTCAGCGACCATGGTTTCTATTCTCCTTCCTCCACCCTGGCAGACTCTCCATCCGTTGATGACCCCTTAGAATATCAGGCTGGGCTCCTAGTACAAAATGCCATTCAACAAGCCATAGCTGAGCAAGCAGACAAGGCTGGGTCCCAAACCAGCAAAGAGGAGGCCGTATCCCAGGGACCTGAAGCAACTCTAGAGGAAGCTGAGGCCAGGGCTTCTGGATCCCAAAAGCCTCGAGGCATGTTTGCCCCACCTCAGGTGTCCTCTCCTGTGCAAGAGAAAAGGGATGTCAAACCAAAGATCTTGCCTGCCGAGGACAGGGCTCTCAGGGAGAGGGGGCCCGGCCAGTCACCTGGGGCCGTGCAGCCCAGTGGCCCAGTCAACATGGAGGAGACCAGACCTCCAGAAGGAGGCTATTTCAGCAAGTACTCAGAGGCAGCTGAGCTGAGAAGCACAGCTTCCCTCCTGGCTACTCAAGAATCTGATGTGATGGTTGGGCCCTTCAAGTTGAGGTCAAGGAAACAGCGGACTTTGTCCATGATTGAAGAAGAGATCCGAGCAGCCCAGGAAAGGGAAGAGGAGCTAAAGCGGCAGAGACAGGTCTTGCAGAGCACACCGAGCCCCAGGGCCAAGAACGCCCCATCGCTGCCCTCCAGAGCCTCATGCTATAAAACCGCCCCAGGTAAGCGAAGCCTGCGTCCTGAATACAGAGGCTTTAGAAATGTGCTTCCAGCCGATGGTTGGGGTTGTGTGTGTAGTCTTTACTCCTGGCAGGAGGATTTCAGCAACAAGAGGGTCAGGGTATCCTAGAAGGATGGGGAGCCCGCATTGTGTTTAGTTTTTCTCTACAGATGCAAGAATGTCGTTCTTTGAATGTTGATCTACCTTATCTTGGTTAATTGAAACCTGTTCTCTTTCCCATTTTTTTCTTTCTGTTTGTATTTGGGTGGAAGCAGTGCCAATCTCATTGCCAAGGTGAATAGTCATATTGATATGCACACACCTTATTCCATATCTCTCGGGCCTTTAAAGACAGTAATCATGACTCCACAGAAGTCACAACATGCATAGATAGAAAGTGAATGCAAAAGGAGCGATTTTCTTTCTATCCATGTCTGGAAACTTGTATTGTTTGTTCAGGTAACCTCCAAATTCATGATCAAGGAGGAAGTGGGCATATTATTCTCAGTAGCCAAATGGAACAATTCATGGCCAAGATCAAAATGGCTGGCTCCAACTTTGGTTTTGTGAATGAGATAAATTGCTAATTCCCTCCTGCACTTGCTTTACATTTCCTGCCAGAAGGAGTGACTCAGCTGGTTTATTGAGTGACTCGGCTGGATGATGTGTTATGAGACAAAAAAATACAGTTCCTGACTCCTGGGGAGAAATCATGCTGGTCATAGGCTGGAATCCTAAAACCTTAAGGCAAATAAAATCCACTGAAAGACAGAAAATCTATTGAGGAAGGAGAGATACACTAATTCTTCTCATGAATACATTTTCTAGCCATAAGCCCTGTTCCCTAGGTTCTTCTGGGCCAGCACTCTGTCATCACATTAAGTTTTGGCTGTGAAACTTAGGTGCTATCCAAGTAAGTAAAGAAGACGTTCATATCCTCTCATGGCAGGTTTGACTGCCAAGGAAGTTATGGAAAAGCTCAATTTTTTTTTTTCAGAGCTCTTTTGGATTTTGGAATTTTGCTTAAAGGAATGTATATCTGTAGTATTATTCTCTTTTAAGGTATTTGACACTAGTCTAGAAGGATTCGTGTTGCCCTAGGTCACTCAAAGCAGGAAATGTAGCTTCTGGTTTCAAACCCAGGCTCCTATTTCTCACAGCCTCTCTTGTGATTCTGTTGAGCCTGTTCCACATGGGGACAGCTCCCCATGTTCCACATGGGGACAGCCAACAGTGACTGAACTCATTCGCCCAGCCTCATCCTCACACCTGTGTTTTCTGAGTTCTTTCTGACCCTCTTTCTTAGAGCCATGGTAAATGTCAGAATTTTCTGTTTGTAACATTCTGAGTGAGTGAGCTTCACTCACAGAGACTCTGACATAGTGCTATTCCAGAGACCTAAATTCTTTTTAGGTCTGAAGTCCTATTGCCCCCCACCCCCCCCTCCACCCCATGACAAATAAGCTGGTAGGTCCAAAGATGTAGGCAGATAAAGGAATCACCACAATGCTAATCCAGCCTGGCTGTGAGTTCTTTCAGGAAGTTCATTTCCTAGGAAGAAGTTCAGCCATTCACTCCAGAAACAGTCTCCTTCATTCTCAGAACTCTCTAGAAGAAGTGGATACACAAGCAAGGAGCTGACATCTTAATTTGTGTCTGAGTAGGGATGCATGTTTGCTTCATTAACTGAATATGAACATGTTTGGCATCGTGAGGTCAATCAATTAAATTAGTTAACTGGTAGTCCTTGACTGTTATGATTGCTTTCTTTCATTCTCTTTCTTTCTGAACCCACAAATATGTTCCAAAATATATTTGCTACTAGGAGGAAAATTGGTAGGAAAAGCCTACATTGAAGTGTATTTGGCAAAAGGTAAACATTTATAATGAAAATAGGACTCCTCAAATTAATTTATCAGACATTACCCTGAAGGGTTTAGGAAGAGCAGATACTGTGGTTTGACCCAGCAGCCTCATTCCTGAGAAGATATAGATTCTAGGCTTTCTTGTATCAATGCTACCATCTTGGCTTTTGAGTCAGTAGGACTTTGGAAAAGGCAGATAGATCATGTCCCATTTGTTTGATTCCCTTCTGTATGAACAGAATTTATTGTTACAGCTACTTGTGCCAGCTCTTTGGATAGGTCCAAGAGATCTGGGTTGGCTCCTGGTAGTTTTCATATCCTGCTGGGGACAATCATGAGTTCATTGTTGCTTACTCACATATTACTTACTCTGGGCTCCAAGTTAGTGAAACATATTCCAAGGAATCAGACTTGGCCATCTACAAAGATAAAACATAGTCTTGAACTGACAAAGAGGAAATAAATCAAAGGACTTAATTCTTTTAAGATCCCCAGTAAGAACTAAGAACCAATTAAATGCTCAGGATCAGGATGTACCCTGTGATAGCTGGGCCAGGGCAGAATCTTACTATATCCCTTACTAGAAGTCATTACTTGCTGTGGTTTTCCCAAGGAGATTGGAATTTCAGATCTGCATCATCTTTATGACTAAGCCTGTACTTGGAGAAGTGAGTGGAAGACTGAGAAGCAGAAAGGCAGAGAAGAAAGTCAGACAGTAAGAGCCTTAAAGAATCCATTTGTGGTTCATGTCATGATTTTATTTCTCATGACCTTGAAGGAAAACATAAAGGTTTCCCCAAACTGGTACACAGCTAACATCGCATGTTACCAGTTGCTCTTTTATTTCTCATTAGCAAATAAGTTTGAGTTACTCCTCTGCATTTATTGTAAAGTAAATTTCTGACTTGGCTGCTTGCCAGCTGCGCGAGTAGCTTACTTCTCACCTCCTAATACATCTCAATTCCCTCACTAGAAAATTGGAATAAAATAGTACTTACGTCACAAAAAGGGTAAGACAGTCTGGTGCATAAAAAAGTTCCCAATTATTGTTATTACAGTTGCTCAAAGGTTTTAAGAAAAAGCCAAGAGCACTTTAGCAAAACTACTTTAAGAATTGCACTTAAGGGGCTGTGAACTTGAATAAGGAACTGAACACACAGTAGACTATTGCCTCTGTTCCCTCTTGAGAACTTCTTCAGAATTAAAGTCTCTCTTAAACAACTGAGTTCAGGTATTTATTTTCAGTAGTCAGCTATATAATTTTTCCCCCCTTAACATCCCTTCCCATCTCTCCCCCCCACCCAGCTATATAATTTTTATTTTGTCATTATTTTTTATTGGTTGTGGGGCTTGAACTCTGGGCCTGGGCACTGTCCCTCAGCTCTTCAGCTCAAGGCAGGTGTTCTACCACTTGAGCCACAGCGCCACTTCCGGTTTTCTGGTAGTTTATTCATAGGGCAGATCCAGTATCAGCAACTCATCAACCCCACCCCCACCCCTTTTCGACTTACCTTGGAGCAGTCACTTTGCCCCCAGATCTACTTGACCAGGCTAAGGACATTTCTCATTCCTGAGCAAGGTTTAGGATCTGAGGACTCTTATCATTTTATTCTCCCACCCTGGGGCCTTCAAAGGAGGGGATGAAAGAATAAGGCATCAGCTCATAGGCAGAGATGGAATTGTATGTATGAGCTATGTGTGCTCTGTGGCCATCAGCAAGCAGGGTGAGAAGAGGAAATATAAGTTCCATGCCTGACCTCCTTGCTTTCTTTGTGGGGATGTATGTGTGAGTCACTTTAGATATTTGCAAGCCCACTCCAGTGCTATGTGAAGAAAGAAAGCCCTTGAAAAGGAAGCCTGGGCCAAGGCATGTTGTCTTGTGGGTGGTTTTGTTCGGTTTGGTTTGGTTCTTAAGTAAGAGTGGGCGATGGCTTTTTCTCTTCTTTTGAGAAATGTAGAAACAAAGGATCTTTTGAGTTCAGATCTTTGGCTCCCTGTACATGGACCATCATAATCACAAATAATAAAGCTTGGCTAAAATTAATTTTACAAACTTGGCATCCATATGCTTTGATTTTTTTTTTTTTTAAAGTTCAGTCTGTTGCTATGGAAGGAGGGGAGGGTTGGAGCTGACAGCTGTGTTTCGCCTTATAATCCACCTTCTTCCCTCTGGGTTCCCTCGGGTGGGAGGAATTGTGGATTCTTCTCTTTGCCCTCTTGTCAGCAGAGCCTGCCACCGATGCCCAAGGGAAGTCCGTCTTGTTTGGAAACTCCTGAAGGGCAGCCAAGCATGCATGGCTTGCCTTCTCTGGATGAGAATGTGGTTGACTATTTCTGATAAATCAACAGGAAACACAGATTCATGCTTCCTAGTTTTCTTTTCCGCCCCTGCTGAGAGACAGCCTTGGCTACTCTGGAGTGAAATTCCATCCCTCTTCCTTGCTTTTTAATTGGCCTCACCGAGTACCGTTATTGAAGAGAACAACAGAGTTGATAGTATTTCTAAACTCTGTGGTTGTGTGCTGCTTGGAAAGGTAGAAAGACCTGTGGATCTGTGGCACTGATGAAGGTCGAGGCAAGGACCAATAATATTTAAGTTTTTTTTCATTATTTTCTTTTAAGTAGTTATGCAAAGGAGGTTCAATTAAACACATCAATTTATAAGTACAATGTATCTTGGTCAGTGTCATCCCTTCCATTCTTCCTCGTTCAACCTGGGTCAACAAAATTTTATATATTTATTTAATCACTGGTTTATTTTTTTGGTGCCAATCCTGAGGCTTGAACTCAGGGCCTGGGTACTGTCCCTTAGCTTTTTTACTTATGACTGGGGCTCTACTATTCGAGCAACAGATTCACTTGTACCATTTTGGTGGTTAATTTGACATGGATGTCAAGGACTTTCCTCCTTGGGCTGACTTTGAACCTCCAGTTTTTAGAGCTCCTGAGTAGCTAGGATTACAGATATGAACCACTGGTGCCCAGGCTTGTTTTATATTTTAAGGTTAGTTTGTGTTAGTGGAGAAAATAATTAGAAAATTAGTAAAATGAAAATAAAAATGCCCATCATGGATAAGAGAAGAAAATGAACTAGGGAGAACCACTACCTGTCTTATTTCTCCCTGTGCATGTGGTTGTATGCAAGGTAACATTGGGTTGGTTTCCTATCGCTGCTTTGAGAAATGTACTTTATTATCTTAGAGTGTCTGCGATGGACCAAACTGTGGTCCTGTCTATCACATGTTGAAGCTCTAACCGTCAGTGTACCAGTATTTGGAAGTAAGGCCTTTAGATGAGGGTATGAAGTTGGAACTCCATGATGGATCATGAGGAGAAGGAGGCTTGCTCCTTCTTTGCCCTCTACATAGTAAGAAGGCAACTGTTAATCCAGGAAGAGAGCGCTCATCAAAGCCCCACAATGTGGCACCTTGACATTAGACTTATAGCTCAACCACCCAGTCTATAATAATTTGTTATGGTGATCTGAGCAGACTAACACTGGGTGAAAGTCAAGGTATAGGTAAGCCTCTGTTCCTCTTCGAGGCTCTACAGAGTATCCATTCCCTTCCTTTATCTATTCTGGGCATGGCCTGCATTTCTTGGCTTTGTGGCCCCTTCCTCTGTCTTTAA
Source organism: Dipodomys merriami (assembly GCF_024711535.1). NCBI lineage: Eukaryota > Metazoa > Chordata > Mammalia > Rodentia > Heteromyidae > Dipodomys > Dipodomys merriami. The sequence continues at coordinate 26,997,129 of NW_027202382.1, forward strand.
GACAAGCATCAAATCTCAGTTCCTCTCTCTCCCCACTTGCTCTCTGCCCCTCCCATTCCTTCTCTTCCCACCCCCACCCCCCTTTCAACTTAGTATCTATCAAGGTTATTTGTATAATAGATACATTTGCATCTTTAGTTTGGTTACGGAGACATGATTTTTAGAAATATAATTTTCAATTTTCAAATCAACCCAGCCAAATGAAGCTGCTTTCAATGAAATCATTTAAAAATTTAAAGTCTAAAGTTAATCTAGATATTTGGACAAAGTCATGTTTAGGAAATAAACTCAAGAAATGTTTCCCATCCTCCACTCAAAAATTCCCATCTGATTTTAGTCTTGTTTCCTTGTGGAAATTGTAGGGCTGCCCTGAGCTTGGTATGGCAGTCTGTTCTTTTTCCCCAAGAACAGTGACTAGATAGAGTCCTTCGAGAAAACTGTCCTGGAATGTACAGACTGGTGAGAAACTAGATGGCCGGATGCTAGTCACTGAAAATGGAGTCTACTTCCAGGAGTTTCTCTGCTCTTGACACATTCACCAGGTGAATAAAACAGTCAGACAGCAAGATTTGATGGAACCAAGTGCTTGGGTAAAGACAACCTTCACTAGGAGTTTGGAGATTCTAACAGGTATATTTTCTAGGTCAAAGAATTTTTTTTTTTTTGGTGGGGGGTGGTCATGAGGCTTGAACTCAGGGCCTGGGCACGTGTTCCTGAACTCTTTGTTCAAGGCTATTGCTCTACCACTTTGAGCCACAGCACTACTTCTAGTTTATTGGAGATCAGAGTCTCACAGACTTTCCTGCCCAGGCTGTCTTTGAACGGTGATCCTTAGATTTCAGCCTCCTGAGTAGCTAGGGTTGCAGGCGTGAGCCACCAGTGCCTGGCTTCTGTAGCACCATTTTTAAGCTGATCTACAGGGCCCCCAACAGTGATGACATCTGCAGTGTGGTCTCCTGGAGGAGGAGTTCCAGAAGTTTCTCACCATCCTATGTGAGAGTCGCAAGAACGTTGGTTGCAAACACAGGATTCTGAGGAAGGGGTTGGGTGTAGAACAGTCCTTTCTCTGCTTTTTTTTTTTTTTTAATAGTCTATATGATTACCACAGTGGTACATAGAGTTCTAGTGCATGGGTTTGAGCCATACCATGGCTATGGGGAGATATTTGGAGATCATAGGGCCCAGCCAAGATAGCTACCTGCAATACTGACTCCAGACTGATGGGCAGAAGTTAGGGATGAGGCAGTGTGCCTCCTTTATCTGAGGCACTGCCCCACCCCCAAGCTATGACAAGGGTTTTATCACTAGAGCCCTCTCACAAGACCTCCCTGCGGCTACTTTCTCTGATGGCTGCTGTCCAGACCTGCAAAACCATCCTTGTGTCAAGTGACCTCTAGTGGCTCTCACTGGTAATGCTTGCCCTGAGGTAGATTTTATCAGAATAAAAAGAAACAAACATCTTAATGATGGCTGACCAATTAGTTCTTCTTTAGGTACCTTTTGCTCTCCTTACAGCTCTCAGAGGACATCCTACCATATAATTTGGCCATAATCAGCACTGCGTTTGGGTTGCCAGGCTGGGCTGGAGTTAGCTTCTGAGCCTCAATGTTCTAAGCCATTCCCAGGTGTCAGCCTGATCCACCCTACCGACATTCACAAGTTGTTGTAAGGGATAAACGACTTGAGACAGTGAAGGAAATACCGAGTTAATGTTAATGCTCATTATGACTACAAAGCCATTGAATCCGATGCTGCAGCCCTAGACCTAGACCATCTTATTTCATGTGCCTTGGGGCATTTGAACTCTTCCCTTCAGTTCTCCAGGGCCACAGATGTTTACTAAGTGGCCATTACGGGTGTATATTCAAATAAACTAATGGGGACTCGTGGACAGTTGCAATGGTTTGTGTCTTCAGGTGATTTTCACAGTCTGATTGAGAAGACAGATGCTCCCAGTGACCAGATAGATACAAGTCTATGTGTGAAATGGCTCTCACAGAACTGCAAAGAAACTGCTGCTAGATAGGTGCCCACTAGGGCATGTGTGAAAGGCTGAAGTTAGAGGCAGGGAATGTAGCCCGCAGTTTAGACGTTTAATGTTAGAAGAGTGCCTTTATAGGAGATGATCTGGACACGTACAAGATGAACTGGAAAATGATGCTAATTAACCTGGCAAGTTGGTGTCTGTTTCTATTTGTAGAAGAATCACAAAAATGATTTGCACAATACTCTCAGAGTGGTTCATGCTTACTTTGTAGTCATATTAATCTTTGAGATTGCATTGAAATAGTACCTACGTTTATTGAATGCTTTCTGTTCTAAATATTAATTTTTGTTTATTTAGTTTTGGTACCAGTCCTGGGACTTGAACTCAGGCCTGGATACTGTCCCTGAGCTGCTTTTTCTCAAGGCTAGCATCTACCACTTGAGCCACAATGCCACTTCCAGCTTTTTTTGAGTAGTTTATTGGAGATAAGAGTCCCACAGACTTTTCTGCCAGGGCTGGCTTTGAACCACAACCCTCAGATCTCCATCTCCCGAGTAGCTAGGATTATAGGTGTGAGCCACCTGCACTTGGCCCAAGTATTAACTTTTTCAGTGTTAGCTTAGTCTTTAAGAAGCTGTCTATAGAGCAAGTATCTGTTATCATGCCCATTTTACAAATGGGAAAACTGAGATCTAAACAGTACCTAACTGGCTCAGGATTATTTGGTTGCAAAGCAGTGGACTCAAACTCAAGCAGAGTTTCCCTCCCCTGTGCGACACTGTTTCTCAAAGCTTCTGCTCATGCCTGTTGCCATTTTCAGGGGATCATACTAAATGCACAGAGGTGAAATGACCTTAGGTCTAGAATTTCTTTTAAAAGTTTGAGTTTAAGGACCAAGGATGACAAAATCTTGATAAATGTTTATTCTGGGACTAGTTGATGTTTATCATGTTTGTGGGATCATTACAATATTCCCTAATTTCCATAAAACATAAAAGCCAGGTTTGATGAATTTGGAGACTTCAGTTTATTATTATTATTATTATTATCATCATCATCATCATCATCTTACTATTCGGCTGTCTGGTTGGGCTGATTCAAAGCACTGGGTTTCACTAAGTTATTCACGAAATTGTGATTGTGATATTGGAGGGTCCTCTTCTGCATGTTAAAAATACTTTCTGCTCTCCTGGGTGTCTGGGGACATGGGACAAGCAGACTTCACTCTCATTCGAAGGGTTTTTAGCAGTTCACAGTCTGTGCAGAAAGCCTGACAGATAAGCTGACAACTAGCCACTTTAGACATAGAGTCCAGAAACCAGGAAGCCGGAGTCTTATTCCTCCTGCCTCCAGCAACCTCTCAGCACAGCCTTTCCCTTGCTTACTGTAATATTTCCTCATCTGTAAGTCATGGTTCCCTAAGGCTCCAAGGCGCCGCCTCCTCTGACAATCTACTACTGTGACCTCCCACAGAACTCATGTCTTCATGCAAAGTTCCTTGTAGGCTTCTTTGTGCTAACTGATGTATTTGGCCTGGCCTCCTTGAAGTCTGTTTGGATGGATGGATGGATTTATAACTGTCTTTTAAATGCTTTTGTTCTTGATAATGAAATGGCCTGTCTTTAACAATTATTCTGATGCCACTGTCTGTCATAGTTGCTTTTCTTTTTTATTTGGTATTTGTGTGTGTGTGCCAGTTTTCTCTTTCTGAAAGTAGTCGTGAGCAGATAAGCTTAGAAAGGGTGTTCTCTTCATGTTTTGTTTCAGGGAAAATAGAGAAAGTCAAACCTCCTCCATCCCCTACCACTGAAGGTCCCAGCTTGCAGCCTGACTTAGCTTCCGAAGAGGCTGCCGGAACCCAGAGGCCTAAGAACCTGATGCAGACCCTCATGGAAGACTATGAGACACACAGATCTAAAAGGCGCGAGAGAATGGATGATAGTAGTGTAAGTTTTTCCTCCCTTCCTTTCACTTCTCAGAAGGCAACCGTTAGTGTGGTGAATGGTGTTCCAGTGTAGGCATGGATGTGTGTACAGTTGTCTGGCTTGCACGCATCACGGTTCCAAACCCAGTTTCCAGATGTGTGACTTAATATGCCTGGAGTGGGGTTTGGGGTTTTGCTTCCTATCTCAAAAATGTCAGTCGTCAAGAAGTGGGTCCTCCTGCTACTAAGTCCAGCTCAAGCTCACTGTAAGTCTGGTGCACCAGACAGTGGATGTGGAGGGTGACATGGCGGGCCCACACAGGGCAAAAAGGACGTAAGCACTCCAGAACCATCCCTACACTCCAGGGAATGGCTTGACCTACTCTGTAGAAAATTTCATGTCTCATACGCATTATGTCTATGAGACATGTTGTCATATAAAATGCTGCTCCTTCGAAATCTCTTCTGGACAATCCTTATAAATGTCACTCAGTGTTCTGCCCATTTGCAGCTGGCAGGAAAGAGCCATTTTAAATGACAGTTAAAAAAAAATCACCCAACTCACCCCACTACCCTCAAACCCTGAGAAGTTGGCACATGGTTTTCACATCTGCCTACGAAAGAAGCCACGTGCTCCATAGTTTCTTTGTCTGGAATGATACTGAATAGCTAGCTGTTGCTCAGGGCCCCCAAGAGCCTAGGGTCAGCCTTGGAGTGTGATGCCACCCCCTAGAGTCTCTTAGCATGTCTCAAGGCCATTATACTGACCCCACAATGACAGCCAGGTTTGATAAACTACCCTTTTTACCTAGGTCAGTCCTGCCTAGTTTTTGCCTTTTGTCCCAGCATAATTATGAATACCATCCCCTTTAAAGTGGCCCGGTTTTCTGGAGTTGAAGTCAGATGCTGAAAGTTGCTGTAAAAGTAAAAGAGTGGTAAAGAAAGGATGAGAGTGGACAGTCAGCAGCCTGGGCACCTCCCAGGCCTTCTCCTTATGTTAATCCTAAACTTCAGGGAGTAATAGCTTTGCTCCCTGGAGGCGAACGATTACTGGCTGCAGGGGGCGTTTCCAGTGGGCTTCACTAGGAGTCGCCGCAGCCCCTCCCTGGACCTACTGGGTTTGTTTTGCCCACTAGATCACTTTAGCCAGCTCTTCTTTGCAGCACTGGTTTAGTTATAGAATTTGCCTTTAGGTATTTTTGGTATGGCCATTTTGAAGTATATTATGATAACATATTGTTTCTTTTCTGCCCATGTTTCCAAACCATGCATCAGCAGCTATGCTGGAATGAGTGAGCAGAACCACTTCGCACTGCCCCACATTCTAAGTATTCTGCATATTTCCTGCTTTTTCTGTTGGGGTGCAGATGCTGGAAGGAAAAAAAAATACTGTACATAGAAAGGAATCTTCTGGGAGGCAGTACCCCTGCACCAGCCCTTGTGGTTTTGTTGAGAGAAGGGAGCAAGAAGCGGGGTTTCAGCCCCATTCATCCCATTCATTAGCCTGGGTCCTTTGTACAATGTGTGCACTGAACACTTAGACTTGGCCATGCTGTCATCACTGCAGTTCCTCTTAGCTGCAAATGTTATCTTAAATGGAAGTGCTTCTTCTCTGGGTCTGATATCATCTCTGATCAGTCAGCAACTCACGTGGAAGGATGTTTGCTAAGAGGCTTAGAGAAGACATGGCCAGCCCTAGGTCTGGAACAAGTATATACTGGAGGGTGCTGACAATGAACTATTTAGACTTTTTCACCCAAGGCACTGTGTTTAGGCACAGTGCTTCTCAAAGTTCTGGTCAGTAGGGCTAGGTGGTCTTCTAGATAGCACCATCTTAAGAGAATCTGCCTCCGGAAACCTTCCCTGCAAACAAACTCCTGTCTATGATTAAGGTCTTCTTTTCATAGTCCATAGGGCTATATGATTGCTTTAAGGTTCAGAGCAGCTTAAAAGGCCATTTGGCTATAGCCTCAAATCCCAAATGGCTGTCAAGGACGTTGCTAGTGGGCAGCTTGCTATACACAGATGGGAGGGAATCTTGTTAATTCAATGAAAGCCAACAGCTGAATTAACAAGGTCTAGCGTATCTGATATTTTTATTGATGAATAACAGGATATCTACTTGCTTCAAGAGATACCAACTTTTAAATACATGAATATCAGATGATGAAAGTCCTAGTAGGTGTGTTAACAGTCTCCGGAAGTTACTGTCTATCCATCCGCTCCTGGCTGGGTGCTGGTTCCCAGCTAGCGGGTCTTCTGTGAGTCTCTGCCGTGCACTAACCCTGGTCTTTTTCCTCTCTGCCAGTACACCTCTAAGTTACTGTCTTGCAAGGTGACTTCTGAGGTACTTTTTCAACTTGTTTGTCTTGGTCTCGATGCATGCTTGGCCCAGGTGCATGCTGTGTGGTTTGCCATTTCCTGTTATGTCCGATGCGAATGACAAGAAAACTGGCTTGTCTCCATATGTACTTCCTCCTGCCTTCCGGAATTGGGGGAATGCCTCAAAATACCACAGTCCACGCGACAAGTATGCACCATGCCATGCCCTGCTGCGCTGAGGTGGGGTTGAGAAGACCCTGCTGCCCATCCTTGGGTCTGGAAGATGTTTGAACTAGAGGGCACAACTGATGGGATGTTTGGAGTCTTTCCTTTTGTTTAGGCATTCATAGCAGACGTACTTTGGTCTGATTAGAATGGGCCGTTGATTCTGATCAGTCTTTTGTTATCTTGACACCAATCCAGAACATTCCATCTCAAAGGTTTAGGATGAGTTATTCCAATCGAAACCCATCTCAGGTCCTCCTGTCAATCTTGAAACCTGTATATGGTGTGTGTGTGTGTGAGAGAGAGAGAGAGAGAGAAAGAGAGAGGGACAGGGAGAGATTGAGAGAGAGAGAGAGATGTCTGTTGGTTTTTTAAAAATCTTAAACATTAGCCCTCCTCCATGGTCTCCTTTCACTTACAATTTCCTTTTTCACCCAGATTTTACAAATATGTGTGCTGCCAAAAAAGCACAGTATTTCTCACTTGTATTTTTTGTTTTTTCCCCCAAATTTTTCTCACTTTGAGAAACACTATTTTTCATGTTTATTTCTATATAATTTTCTTTTCTTTTTTGTCAGTCGTGGGGCTTGAACTCTGGGCCTGGGCGCTGTCCCTCAGCTCTTCAGCTCAAGGCTAGCACTCTACCACTTGAGCCACAGCACCACTTCCAGCTTTTTCTGTTTATGTGGTGCTGAGGAATCGAACCCAGGGCCTCATGCATGCAAGGCAAGCGCTCTACCACTGAGCCACCTTCCCAGCCCCAAGAATTTTCTTTTTATTATTGTTATTTTGTTTTTGTTTTTGGTCAGTAGTGGGGCTTGAACTCAGGGCCTGGGTGCGTCCCTGAGCTTTTTTCACTAAGGGCAGTGCTCTACCACTATGAGCCACAGCACCACTCCCTTCTTTTCTTTTTGAAAGAATACTTTTCAGTGTACAGATTTATAGAGATAATCACACATTTATTCACTCCACAATTTATTGAGGCCCTACTAGGTGTCAGATACATATGCCAGATTCACAAAATATCACAGTCATTAAAACAAAAGTTAATATTCTGATTGTGGAGCCAACATTCCAATAATAGAACACAATGAAGTGATGAATCCTGTCTTGCTGCCTTTGTTCTCTTCGTATTTGCTTAATATTTTTAAAAGAAGTTAATGTCACAAATACAATTCAAGCCCTCTTGTTAACATCCAGTTCCCACTTTTCTCTTTGTCATATGCTCTTCTTGGTGTGCATTTCCATGCATGTTTTTCTAATATGTGTGTGTATATACATTATATATATGTAGTGCATATATGTATGTAAAATAGCTTTCATTTTTGCATGTTGTCACATTTCCTATAGATGGTAATGATGTTATTTCTGTCTATATTATATTGAGATGCATTTGTGTTGTACTTACACCTCCAGTACCTTCGTTCTGAATGCTATATAATATTCCATTGAATGAATATATAACTTCACTCTCCTATTGATGGACACATAGATTAGGTTGTTCCTACTTTTTTGTCATTTTTATTGTTGATGATATTGTTTGTAATTACAGTGCTTCAGTGAAGTTTTACAATGTGTCTTGTGGTGCTAAAGATCAAACTCAGGGCCTTGCATGCTAGGCAAACACCTTATCTCTGAGCTACATCCCCAGCCTTCATAAATATCATTATACATGTTCCTTTATGCACTTATGGAATGGCTTCTCTACCTAGGATTGAGCTGGTATCTGTTCATTAAATAGTACAATTATTCTTCACATTGGCTGTATTTATCCCTTTTATATATAAATATAAAGATTATATTTACATATATCAGTATCTAACAGAATAGTTGTATTTGATTATAGATTTGACCTGTGAATTTCCAGTAATTGTTACTCATGTGGTATAAAATGAATGTTGAGAATTATCAATCCATTCACCTTCATCATTGTCTAATCATGGTTCTTCCCTGGGGGACAGCAGTTTGAGAATTAGGCCCTAATCTCAAACTCTATTGGAGTCTAAGTATAGTATGGAACAGGGAAAATCTGGTTAAGTATATTTAAGTAGTTACAACTGGGCTTAGTTCACTTTACTAGAAGTTTAGTATAGCTAAGAGAATAAAATATTAATATTCATGATTTAACATATTTGTCATTTGTTTCTCATCCCCAAAATAGATTAGTCTATATTGCCAAAGTAAGCAATTGTCTTGAATTTCCTAAGTGTTAGAAAGACAAAATTAGAGTGTTGTTCAAAAATAATTGACTCCCTGATCTCCCCCCCCCCGCCCATAATCTAAATTTGTTTTACTTTGTAAAAACTTTAAAATTAGGTCCTGTTACTATTTTATATTTTTTTTAATGTTTCCCTCTCTTCATTTGCATGGAATGTTTATTGGTCCAGGCTCCTCACAGCCACAGAGCAGCTACCTAGCCTGATGTCCCAAGAGTCACTTCCACACCCAGAATGCTGGGTTCAAACCTTGGCCTTTCCTCCTTCTGAGTGGTGCTTTGGTGTCTTGGTGTGTAAGATGGGAGCAATGAGCTGGGCATTGGTGGCTTACACCTGTATTCCTAGATATCCAGAAGGCTAAGATGGGAGGATTGAGGGTCAAAGCCAGCCCAGGCAGGATGAGATTCTTATCTCCAATTATCTACCAGAAAAAACAGACAGACACAAAAGCTCAGTGATAGTGCCCAGGCCCTGATTTCAAGCCCCATGACTGCCAAGAAATAATAAATAAATAAATAAATAAATAAATAAATAAATAAATAAATAAATAAATAAATAAATAAATGGAAACAATGATAGTATGAAGCTCATAGAATAGTTCTGAAGATTAAAGCAGTAGCTAGTTCATAGTCTTTGGGATTTAAGGCATACACAGCCAGAAAAGAGGGTAATACATTTTTGAAAGCCAAAGTAATACATAAGAACCCAAGTGTGTAGAGGTCTAAATTTGCTAGAGATGTATCCACACACCCATACCCACACACATCTAAATTAATTAGAACAAGTGCCCATTTATACCTTTCCCAAGGGCTTGGATGTGGAATTCTCTGAAGGCTTAATGTAGATTGCCTTTACCCCAACACAGTCTTAGATATTAAGCCTTATGAATTCCAGGGAATCTGGTGACCTTTATTCCTTTATGAGAAATTCAGGATTATGTTGAGTAGCCATCCAAATAAGAAAGAATGAATGGAGAGCTTATTATGTAGAAGGGCATTATTTGAGCTCTTGATGAGTTATTCAAACCAAGCCCCTGCTAAATGTCTCCATGGTGACCAGCAATGTGATGCCTGACAGTTGGTAGGAATCCAGTAAATATAGATAGATTTTAATGTAGGTTCCTGAAAAATAAAGCAAGCCAAATTTGCTGAGGTTGATTAAGCACTAAAATGAGGTTTAAAAGCCAGGCACCAGTGGCTTATGCCTGTAATCCTAGCTATTCAGGAGGCTGAGAGGATAAAAGTTCAAAGCCGACCTGGGCAGGAAAGTCCACGAGACTTATCTCCAATTAATCCCAGAAAAAGCCAGAAGTGGCACTGTGGCCCAAGTGGTAGCGTTTTAACTTGAGCAAAAAGAGCCCAGGGACAGTGCCCAGACCCAGAGTTCAAGCCCCAGAACCAGCAGGGGGGGGAAACATTTTAAATAACAAGGAACATTTGAAAAGGATGATGGCCACATTTCCCCCCCTAGAACCTTATTTTCAGCTTTCATAGAAAACTTAGTTTGTACCTACAATCTGTAAGGCACAGATGAGCATTTTATATAACATAGAAACCCTTATTTAAAATGCCTTGTTGCTGGACACCAGTAGCTCACACCTGTAATACTAGCTACTCAGGAGGCTGAGATCTGAGGATCACAATTCAATGCCAGCCCAGGCAGGAAAGTCCATGAGACTTTTATCTCCAATTAACCACCAAAAAACCAGAAGTAGTGCTGTGTGTGGCTCAAGTGTTTGCCTTGAGCTGAAGAGCTCAGGGACAGCACCCAGGCCCAGAATTCAAGCCCCACAACTCCCACCTCCCCCCCATCCCCCCCCAAAAAAGCCTTGTATTTTTTGCATTCCACTTCTTAGTTTATAAATCTTTGTACAGATTGATGGAAATAATTATTTTATAACTTACTATGAACTTGGAGCTATGTTAAATGCTTTACCTATATCGTTTTAAGAGTCAGTCAACTCCTACTTTATAGCTTTCCTTATGCCTGTTTTACTCAAGGATACAAGGAAGTAAGTTAAGTGACTTTTCCCAGATTATAGCATCCCTTCAATTTAAACCCAGACTGCCCTATGTCAGAGTGGGCCGTAGGGCATATTATGCACAAAAAGACTTGACACGTAAGATGAGCAAGAACAAAACCAGAAATATGCTGCAGGCCTTCTCCAAGTCCAGTCCTGCATCATCCCTCCATTTCATTGGCCAGAAAAAATCCTCCATTTAACCACACCAGCCTTGAAAGCATGCCTTCTGCAGACTAGTTTATTACCCATGGATGTTCAGCAGCTCTGGTGTACTTATAAACAAGACACTTTATTATACTGCCTAGGCGTTTAACAATATCTAATTCACTCAGCAAATGTAACAACACACTGCTGTTAGGCCCAGTTAGAGGAAGGCCTTCTGGAGTGGAATACTCCGAAGCCCAGCCACTGCATGGGCTGAGACGGATACCAGACCCTTTCGTCTCTTCAGAATCTGCTTAGGCCCAGGCTCCCACCTGCCCAGTAACCTGCAGCTCTCTGCTTTTCTGCAGTCATCCACATCATTGTCCCTGGCCCAAATGATTTGTAGAATATGCAAAGTCTTCATTTAAGTTTGGAAAACCAACCAGCGCTGGCTCCACTGGAAAATTGGAACCTACATCCTTAGCTGGTGCTGTGGTGTGTGGTGACATGGAAAGAATTGCTTTGGCTGCAGTGCCATGACCTGGACCTAAGTCCATGTCAGCCACCTCAGTGCCATCCACCTGGCACTGATGTGAGGAACATCAAGGCTCGCTTATGGAACAAGTGGTCACTCATACCTTCCGTCTTCTCCAGCAGCCATGGTCACAGCGATGACCATTTGGTATGGCTTGAGAAACTCTATCAAGAGCTCAAATAATTCATTTATTAATAATGAGCTTTTCATTCACCCTCATTTGTATGGCTATTCAACATCTTAAACAAATGAGAGCTGGAGTCCACAGATTATTTTAGTGGTCAGAAGGAAAAGAAAATGAGCCCCATGGACATAGTGGTGAACCTGTTTGCCCTCAGTGTGACTTTTAATTTCCTCCTTTTTCTTTCTTTCTTTCTTTCTTTCTTTCTTTCTTTCTTTCTTTCTTTCTTTCTTTCTTTCTTTCTTCTTCTTTCTTTCTTTCTTTCTTTCTTTCTTTCTTTCTTTCTTTCTCTCTCTCTCTCTCTCTTTCTCTCTCTTTCTTTCTCTTTCCTTCCTTCTTTCTTTCCTTGTTTCTCTTTCTCTCTCTTTCTCTCTCCCTCCCTCCTTTTTTCTTCTTTTCCTTTCTTTTCTTTTTTTGCTAGTCCTGGGGCTTGAACTCTGGGCCTGAGTGCTGTCCCTGAGCTCCTTTTGCTCAAGGCTAGCACTCTACCACTTGAGCTACAATGCCACTTCTGGCTTTTTCTGTGATTAACTGGAGATAAGAGTCTCATGGACTTTACTGTCTGGGCTGTCTTTGAACCACAATTCTCAGATCTCAGCCTCCTGAGTAGCTAGGATTACAAGCATGAGCCACCATCGACCGGCTATTAATTTCTTTTATTAGTGTATTTGACCCTGTCATTACATCAAATTCCTATCTTCTTAAATAACCTGAAAAGCTTTTTCCCACTAAACAACTCTTTATGTTTAATTATGTAAAGTAGATTTGTGGTATAAATATGACCATAGTTTATATAAATCCACAAAGCTTGGAGAATTAAATCCACACTGGTCCATAATTAAGCACTGCTTTCTGCCGTTTCTTTTATAGTTTGTAATAGTCAGTGACCCTATTTCCAGTGCACAGTAGCAACATATGAATAATAGCTACCATATATTAGATGGCACAGATACAGAACAGTTAAATCATTACATACATTTCTGTTGGATAGCACTGTACTGATCAACATGTAAGGCTCTGCTCTACCTAAAAACTCGATGCTAGGCTGCTGGTATGGCTGTGTGGTAAGTGCAATGGTAGAGTGCTTGCCTCATATGCACAAAGCCTTGGGTTTAGTCCCCAGCATCATGGCAAAAATCAAAACAAGACAAAAACCTGATGCAGAGCAAGTCTAGTTTAAAGAGATTTACTGAGCACACATTAGATGTCTTTTGGAATCTGTGGATCAAATAGTAAATTAAGTTTAGCTTTGAGATGATTAATATATACTCAGAACCTTCCAGCCACCTTTGTTTCTGTCTGTCTTCTACCCATCACCCACACTTAGTAAGCAGTACCAGAATAGAGAAAAGAAACAGGAAGGAAATTCGTCTGTGTATATAATTAAATGCTAATGTTTTTTCCCTTCTGTCTTTTCAGGTCCTTGAGGCCACCCGGGTTAATAGAAGAAAGAGTGCTCTGGCCTTGCGCTGGGAGGCAGGGATCTATGCCAACCAGGAGGAAGAGGACAACGAGTAAACTTTCAGCCCAGGAAACTTCTTTGGTGCTTGGGATACCAAGAAACCGAGACATGATCAAATCAAAGCATTTTAATGGACTCTTTATTAAAATGCACACAAACTCAGCAATCCTTATGTAGATCAGAAGCTGCAATACATAATAATGAAAAAAATAATCATCCAAAAGGAAGTCAATCCACCCATCAAACTCTTGAGACCTAGGAATCAGCAGAGAAAGGATTTCTTTGTGACTCAAGAAGAAACCTCTGGATTGGGCCCCGTCCACAATTGATCCAAAAGGACAGAGACATCACAAGCAAATCAATCTAATTGCTGCCGGCAGAACTGAGACCAGCCTGGCAGGGTAAAGACAGAGAACAATGGCAAAAGGCCACCAGGAGGGCAGTAGGTCCCCAGCTGGTGTAGTCGACATGGTGTAGGCCATTTCTCTGTTTCTTTCTGACCCTTGCTCTTGACACCAGAGGTGTTGGGTTGACTCCATTTTCTCCAGCAGCCATAAAATGTGTTTCTCTCCATCATGCCCAAGAGGCAGTTATGATTCAATCTCAACTTGCATTTAATTATTTCTAATTGGGAGCAATGAATGGTTTCAGCACATAAAATCTATACCAGGAGGCTGAGAAAGGTGGAGGAGAAAGCCAAACCAAATGGATTATTTTAGCTTTAGGATCTTTCGTGTCTGCATTTACTATTGACTGATCTGCAGTTTAGAACACATTTCCATAGTTTTGTTTCTTCATAGGAAAACTATATTTAGTGGGCAACATCTATTTTTATGATGGGATGGGGGAAATAGAAACATGGGTAAAATCTATACACACTGAACAGCTTGGTTCAAGATGGCAGGGGTATTTTTAGAGTGGCAATAATTGAAGAAAAAAAGGGGGGAAACTCTGCCTTGGAGAGGTAGATGGCCAGAAGTAAAGAGGTGTTTATAGCTATTTTGTATTATAAAGTGGGCCGTAGAAGTAGTAGGGAGGAAGGATCAGTTGTTTGGGATCTATCAGAAAGGAAGTATGTAAATGTCATGGAAGTAGAGAGAGAAAAATGGAGGGAGGGGGAAAGATTGGGAAAATAAGAAAGTAAGAGATTATTTTTGCTGAGCAACCAGTGTTTTTCAGAACGATAAAGAGAAAACTATAGAATAGAAATTTAAGTGCAGGCTTGGAATCAGCTACAAATCCTAAAGATGGTGTGTGTGTGTGTGTGTGTGTGTGTGTGTGTGTGTGTGTGTGTGTGTGTGTGTGTGTGTGTGTGTGTGTGTGTGTGTGTGTACACACGTACACCTTTGTGTGTTTGTGTGGAGTGCGTTCAGGAATAAGAGGGTGTGTGTGTGTGTGATAGAGAGAGAGAGAGAGAGAAAATTCCAGATTGATCGTGACATAGGGGTGTACAGTTATTTCCTCCAAAGCTGTCTACTAGCTTCAGGAGCAAGTGAGAATTTCTTTTTTATGAAAAGGGATATAATGGCACTGAGCTGATGCAGTATTTATAATATTAAGTTGACCTAACATGGTATTTGCATGAGTCACAATTGCAGAGTTTTGAGCAGTTTTGTAACTTGACATTTAGGAACGTATCCTATTTATTCCATGCTTTATATTCATGCTTAGTCTACTAGAGAGGATGCCAGCTTTACTTGTTCTGTCTTTTAAAGCAATATTATAAGGGCGTTCACTTAACTGGGTGCCCTAAAGTTCTGGATGAGAAATGTTCTATTTCTGATCACGAGGGGGAATAAATACCTAACAAGCCTTCATTATTTTTCCTTTGTTTTAAAACTATGGCTTAAGAAAAGCAATAATTAAATTAGACCTCACTGTAATTCATTTGTTTTCATAGTATGTCATAAACTGTAATATGTTATTCAAATAAGTTGCAATTCCACAAAACGTATATGTAGTGCTATACACATTATGTTGCTTTTTT
Organism: Dipodomys merriami; assembly: GCF_024711535.1. Lineage (NCBI taxonomy): Eukaryota > Metazoa > Chordata > Mammalia > Rodentia > Heteromyidae > Dipodomys > Dipodomys merriami. The sequence continues at coordinate 27,012,135 of NW_027202382.1, forward strand.
TTATTAGACGAGTGTTGACTTCGGGTGGGGGAGAAAGCGTATTCGCAGACCAGTGGTGGACACAAGATCAAAAGATGGGAGTGTATAATCCTTTAAAATGGTCCAGGGAGACTGAAATAAAGAGCCAAACTTTGCAGATGATAGCTAAAGTAGCACATGGCAACTTTTAGATGATTTATCATCCTTCCAGCCTGAAGGTGGAAGGTGGACCAGTCAACAGAATATTAGCCATTGATGACACAAAGCAAATAAGTTCCCTGCTGTAAGGAATCCATTTTTTAGTGGTGGAGGCTGCTCTAGAGACAAACATTCCCAGAAAAAATGGCATCTTGTCTGGAGGCAGATCGGAACTCCTGCTTCCTCAGAGTGTCTGAGAAAGGAGGACCATTTTTGTCTATGAATTTCCAGTTGGAGGTTCCAGATGTCTGGACTGAGGTCCTGATGAGGAGAGGTGTTCCCAAGAGAGACACATCAGTATAAGAACAGAGGAGGCAACAGCATCCTAGCCACAGGCACAGCACCTGTTAGATGGCTAGAGAGTAGTCTGGTTCTGTGGGTTGCCTTGTGTGGAGGCTTCGTGTTTTCTGAAAGGATCTACTTGGGACTGTAGACATGGAGTTTTGTTTCTGTTTGGAAGGGGCTATAAACTCATGGGAGGAAATCCATGGTTGTGGAGAAGATAGTTTACAGCCAAGAGGAAAGCTTAGGTCACAAAACTCTGGCAGTCACTTGGTAAGGCAGATGATTAAGTACACTTGACTACAGTTGATTGTCTTCCTTAAGGAATAACAGTTTCAGAGCTGGAGTCTTTTGGGCCACACTGCAGGTATAGATGAGGAAATCAATTTGGTTTCTGTGAATTTTAACTATGAGTTCCTCTACTACCATCTTTTGGAGTTCTCCTACATGCCTTCGGACTACTTTCTAATTTCCTTACCCACCTCACTGATAATCCTGTAAATTACAGTTCCCTAGGGCATGCCAGACTTTCTCTGTGCTCTTGAGTTTTACTCATTCAAGAAACACCAGGCCGCCACTTTGGACACAGCACTGTGCTAGGCTCTAGGATCCTGCAGGAGCCCCTGTAATCTTTTAAACATAGCGCAAGGAACCCTGGTGGAAGGTCATTCCTGCCTCATGAACCAAGAGGAAGAGGCTCATGAGCAACTTTGCCTCTGAAGCTCTGTCCACCCTCAACCAGCACACATTGATAACAGATGTTTAGATTCTTAGTGATATTAAAAACCTTCCTGAAAGTGTCCCATGCTGCTGCATTTATAGACATACACTTTCCTCTGAAGTGGACTAAGTACTGACAGGCCTTGGCTTTCTCATGCAGAAATTATGGAAACGGGGTCTGTCCATGGTAGGAGGTCTACTTGGATGGCACATGTAATTTCCTTGCCTCTGTGTACCCATGCATGCTGCCCACCCTCAGCCATGGCATAGAAGCAGTATATAGACCAGTGTCCACACACACACACACACACACACACCACACAAAGCATAACAAGGGACACTAAAACAGTGTTGACTCTTATCTCTAAAGACATTTTTTTTCCAGTTGAAGGATGAACTTAACTTAAGCATATATTGAAAAAAAAAATAGCCTAAGTGTTTAGAGATGGTGAATATATCCAGTTTTAGTTTCAAAACCAATTTCCTGAATTCTAAGTATTCAGTAAGCTGCCAATTTTGATCTTGTGTTGCTCTTTACCCACATGAGTTTTTTTTCTTTGTTTCTTTTTATTATTATTATTAATTAGAGGAGGGTGTGGGGGAGGGGGAAGCAGCAATACTGTGTTTAAAAATTATAATCTGTATCTGGCTTTCCTGTGTATGTTAACCACTTAAATGTTATTATTATCCTGCTTTGGTTTTATAGTGATTGTGAAGCATTCGATGCAAGTATACAGTTATTTTCTCATTAAAACCCGATGTGTGTGTTGCATTTTTTTAATAAAGGATGGCTACTTGTTTGACTGTGGGAGGCAGTTGAAAGGTTGGGCACATTGTGCATGGTATACCCATGGCTTCTACCTCTCCATCGTGGCAGTTCCTCACATGGAACAAAAGAACAATCCTGAGAGTAGCAGACTGATCCCAGTATCCTATTCTCAGTGTCTATAGGCCGTGACAACCCAGAAACTTCTGATGGGACTATCAGAAATGAGACTAGTGCCTCTTGATATGTTTTTTGTTTGGTCATTTGTGAGGCTTGAGCTCAGTACCTGGGTGCTGCCCCTGAGCTTTTACACTCAAAGCTAGTGCTCTACGACTTTGAGCCACAGCACCACTTCCAATCAGGCTGGTTTTGAACCACAGTCCTCATAATCTCAGGCTCCTAAGTAGCTAGGATTATAGGTGTGAGCCACCAGTGCCTGGCTTTATTTTTTATTACATTTTGAGGATCTGTATTCAGACTTTAAAGGACAAATAACACAGAATCATCAGGAAACTCCCCAGTCTTTGCCTCTCCTTTCATATTCTCTGTCAGTCTCCAGCCCCTGAACCTTGGCTCCTCTTGTACTTTCTTGCTGATTCTACTTTGATTCTCCAGGTTTCCTCCCGCGCCACCCCCCCCCCCCCCAGATTTCCAGCCATATTTCATTGAACTACTGAAGATGTCCTATGGCACCCTGCCATGAATGGCATCTTCCAGTCCTTAGGTGGTAAAGAATTCTGAATTGGAGAGGCTGAATGCAGTTGACAGTGATCTTTGAACCCCCTCTCCCAATCCATGGGTCCCCATATCTGGATGCAACCAACTGCCAATTGAAATTTTTCAGAAAAATTTCCATTGAGCCTAGGTAGACTCCCCCCCCCCCCACCCGTCATTTCCTAAACGAAATGGTGAGCAGAATGAACCAGTCATCCCTATTGCCCAAAGAGAATGGGAAGTGACTGCAAATTAGCTGAGGGAACTGTGTTAAAATTAAGTTATGGTGAGGTTAGAGGTGCTGGGTTGCAGAGTGAAGATACAAGGTGACTGGAGCAAAGCCAGACTGGGCAAGAGATGAGCCTGAGGCTCAATAACACCCGTGCTGTGACCCGTGCCAGGTTAGGGACCTGGTACCTGGGTCCCGGCCCTGCCCCACAGAATCCAGTGGCTCCAGCTGCACTCACGGGACCCTGCTCAGGCTCTCATGACCTTTGGGAAGGTGGCCGTGTATTTGTGGAAGGGGCGGAGTCTTCTACACCATGATGTGATGCCAGAGAACCTGGTACTTAATGCATCCTTGACATTTCCTTCCAGGTTGTTGACATGGAACAGCGGGTGAGACAACTTGTCAGCAGAACAGTTCTACATAGAGTGTCACAGGTAAGGGCTCCCAAAGGGCCTTTCCAGAAAGCCAAGCCTTGTGAGATAGAAGGGTCAGCCATGAGAGGCATTTGAACTTGGCCTAGAACCAGCATCAGTGGGTAGAAACTACTAGGTGGGGCATAGGGAAAACATAGTTCACGGCGTACCTTCATCAGTGCCAAAAACAACACGTTGGAGAGATACACTCGAGAAGCAATGTGGGCAGAGTCTCGTGTCCAAAACAAATTTCAGGTATCCAGGGAGCCCTTTACCTACAAGAAGGTTGGCCAAGACTTTGTAGTGGCCTCAGAACTTCTCTAGCAGCAGTTTGTGTGCGTCAGGAAGGCAAACAACGCAGGTGAGAGTGCACTAGCTTTTCCCAGTGTAAAACAAATCAGTGCAATTGGGAAAAATACAACTTTCAACTGTCAATAGGCACCAGAAAGTTTCAGTAAACCCATGTTCCATGTGCAGGGGTGGGGGGAGGGAGGGGAAGTCCTTTAGTGCAAGCTGTAGCCTTAGTGGCTATCCAAGAGTGTACACCTCAGGAAAGTCTTGGGTAAATAGCAAATGTGGGAAATCACAGTCAGTGTGATACATGTGAAAAATTATTCAGGAATGACCTAACTCTTTAAAAATTATTGCTTTGGGGCTGGGAAGGTGGCTCAGTGGTAGAGCGCTTGCCTTGCATACCTGAGGCCCTGGGTTCGGTTCCTCAGCACCACATAAGCAAAAAGAAAAAAGCCGGATGTGGCGCTGTGACTCAAGAGGTAGAGCGCTAGCCTTGAGCTGAAGAGCTGAGGGACAGCGCCCAGGCCCAGAGTTCAGGCCCCACGACCGGACCAAAAAAATAAAAATTATTGCTTTTGTAAAGGTGATGTGCAGAGGGATTACAGTTAAGTTACATAAGTCAGGTAAAGAATACATTTCTTTTTGGACAATGTCTCCCCTTCCCTCCCTCTCTCACAGTTTTTTCCTCCTGTCCACATCCACAAGCTGTAGAGTTCATTTTCAACATGTTGTCTAGTCAGTACCACTGCTCATTTGTTCACCCTTTATCCTCCATTTCTGTGAGTAACAACCTCAAGGAGGATGTTGATGGGATTGGAGGGGGGGGGGGGGCGTTGAACTGGAGCCTGGGCATTGTCCCTGGGCTCTTGCTCTCTACCACTTTGAGCCACAGCACCTCTTCTGGTTTTCTGGTGGTTAATTGGAGTCAAGAGCCTCATGGACTTTCCTGCTATCCAGTAACCAATTCGGAGATTGTTCTTGCTTTTTACTAAATATCTTATCACTTGGCTCTTGTGTTCAGAGAACATGCAATTAATTTTGTGGCACCCACCCATATGGAAATCCTTTACTGTAGCTCTACCCTCATTATACACTAAAGAGTTCACACTGGAACAGTCTTGAGTCCACTGAGTATGGGAAATCCTTCAGGCATAACAAAGCTTTAACATTGTTACACATCAGTGAGTTCACAGTGGAAAAAAGCTTTGAATGCCATGAATGTGTGAAGTCCTTTACCTTTAGCTCCAATCGCTGAAACACCAGAATGTTCACACGGCAAGACTGTTTTATAACACAGCCTGTTGTGCACTGTGATATATCCCTGCCTAATGTTCAGTTCTGCTGGGTGCTGTGGCTTGGTGGGAGTTGTCACGGGGGGGGGGGAGGGGGGGGCAGAGGGACTCAACACTTAATTTCCTATGTGTCTGTGTTTGTAGATAGAGTCTTGAAGAAAGTAAATATAGTTGGATGAGAACATAAGAGTGCAACACTAGGGCTGGGAAGGTGGCTCAGTGGTAGAGTGCTTGCCTTGCATGCATGAAGCCCTGGGTTCAATTCCTCAGTACTACATTTACAGAAAAAGCCGGAAGTGGCGCTGTGGCTCAAGTGGTAGAGCACTAGCCTTGAGCAAAAACAAGCTCAGAGACAGTGCCCAGGTCCAGAGTTCAAGCCCCAGGACTGGGGGGGGGGGGGCAGGGAGGAAAGAGTGGAACACTAATCCAATATTACAGGTGTTCTTGTAAGAGACACCAGAGTATTCTTCACATTTACAGAACAAAGACAATCCATCAACCCAAGAAGATGCAAGTGAGGGCAAGCACATACACCAGAACCTGATCATGCTGCTGTCCCAAACTTAGAATTTCACCACCTAGGACTGTGATCAAATAATTTTCTTAGCTGGGCACTAGTGCTCACACATGAAATCCTAGCTACTCAGGAGGCTGACATCTGAGGACCAAGGTTCAAAGACAGCCCAACAGGAAAGTCCATGTGAGACTCTTATCCAATTAACCACTCAAAGACCAGAAGTGGTGCTGTGGTTCTAAGTGGTAGACAACTAACCTTGTGCCAAAGAGCTTGGGGACAATGCCCAAGCCCTGAGTTCAAGCCCCACAACCAACACACACAATATATAAGCCAACAAAATCACAGTGATGATTGTCCAACTCCAAATTTACTTTAAAAATCATTAAAATCTTACATTTGAAAAGGACATATCATTATCTAAATTATCCCATAGTAAAGCTCTTGGGAAGAAGAGGAGATAGGCCAGTGGGGTGAGTCAGAAAACAAAGGCAGCAGAATGAGTGTTTACAGAAAGAGGCAAAAAAGGCTACACAGCTTCATACAGAAGAACATGAGAGGGAAAGAGGCCTCCCCACGCACATGGCCTCCAGCCTGTTGGCTAAGAAGGAAGCATGCCTTTACTCTCTGGATGCCTGTCAGGAGCCAGAGACAGGGCTGCTGTGGTGGGCTATGGACTCAGGGTCCTGAATCTGATGGGCTTACTTAAGTGTTAAAGTGCGTACATCGATGTGCTGAATGCTCGGGTTGTGAAAACCCCACTGTGAAGGAGTTCACTACAGGGGATGGCACAAGAAGCCCACGACAGTCCAGCCAGAAGTGATCTTTTCAAGATTCTTACTGAGCAGGCTTTTAACAGCAAACAGGCTCTCAGTGGAGATGGATGGGTACTCTGTCTATTTCCCCTCCTTCTCGTTTGTGGCAAAGAGATGGTTTGGAACAGGTAGAACAGGAAGATTAGTTGGAAGCATTGGCCATTCACGATGGGATTCTTGGGTTGTGAGAAACTCCATTATCCCTCTCTGCACATTCCCGATCACAAATTCAGACTCACGCTGGGGACACAGAGAACAAATGGGGAATTGGGAGTGAGACTTGCAAAGGTTTTTGCTGTTTTACATGCTGGAAAGAATGAAGTCTAGGAAATGCCTAGAGGAGATGCCACACTGATGATTTCTGAGTGTTGCCTGAGCATTCAGGTGTTATCTCTGGGAGGAAGCATAATCGCACAGTGCAGATGGTGGTATTCTGCCATGGTACTGTGATCTCCATGTCGACTAACCTGGTTGGGAGAGTTCTTCAGATTTTTCAAGTTCACAAATGGTAGACTTGAAACAACTGGAAAACAAAATTCACAAATCTCCCTTCCATTGTTTTGTCTCTGCCCACTCATTTCAAGAACATTCTGTCTTTTGGTAGCCTCTGGTTGCTAACATCATTATACCTATGAAGAGCTTGATGGGGCACCATGTTACCTGGAATGCTTCTTAGACACAGATGAAGCCTGCAGGTCTACTCTGCAGGTCTGCTCTGGAGAGCAGCCTGAGAATTTTCTAACAAGTTCCCTGGAGATGCTACCCTGCTTACATAAAGGCCTCACTTTGGGAATCACTGGTCTGAAATATAAGGAATAGATCTGAGCAAACCACTGGGAAAGTGCACTGGGGATTCAGCACAGTATGGCAGCTCACTGGCTGACCGACCTCATGCAGGCTCATGCATGAGACCTTGGATTTGATCTCCCCCACTGCAAAACAAACAAACCAAATCTAGGGAACCGATTTGTGGTTTATAAAAGCCACATGTATTTTGAATATTGATGAACATACTCTACTACCCTGTGGGTGTTGTGAAGAAGCACTTAGACTCTACCTAGCTTCTTCAGTTAGGCCCTTTTGATAAGGAATAAGCAAATTAAGAGCAAAATAGAAAAAGAGCAGTATCTACATATGTTCAGACGTTAAGCATAGGGCATGATCAGGGATTTATTTGACCATGGGAAGAAGGCTTTGTGTGTGCATGCATGTGCATGCACACGTACTGGTTCTTAAACTCTGGGTCTTGGCACTGTCCCTGAGCAGCTTTTCCAAGGCTAGTTTCTATCACTTAAAGCACAACACTACTTCTGGCTTTTTGGTGGTTAATTAGAGATAAGAGTCTCACGGACATTTGGGCTGACTTACAACCATGATCCTCAGATTTTAGTCTCTTGAGTAGCTAAGCCACTGGTGTCCAGTGGAAGAAGTTTTCATGGTGTACAATAATGGAAGTTTTGTAGTGCTGGGACTAGTACTCAGGGCTTCACACATGAGGCACTCTAAAACTGAGCCACATACCCCCTCCTCAGTAACCAAGTTTTGATGTCAGGGTCTGAACTGAAACCAGCTCTTGTGCTCAGCTCCCTTTTTAACTTCATGTTGAGTCTTGTCTTTGGCAATAATCAGGTGAAGGATGTTTTCCTTCAATGCTGTGTTTACTAATCATTGAGAGGCCTGCCTGTCCATTGTGTCATAAAGTCAGGAACTGCACAAGAGCAAACAAATCAATGATAATAAATCCCCCCAAAAAGAATGAATCTTTGTTCTTAAGATGATAAGAACTCAAAAGCATCTATCATGCATTATTTTTTTTGCCACAAACCTATTTGTCAGTGACCACCTATCTCCCATATAAGCAAATTCCTGGCATTTTCTGATTGGCTTACTGTAATTGCTTTCTCTGCTGTCTTGCTGCTCAACTGATTGGCTTCCATCTTCCAGTGAGCATTATGTGAATATCATACTTGTGTAATTTTGAGATGAGATGTGAAATAAATAATTCTGAGTTGGCTCAGGGGAGCATTTTACAACTCTTAACTCATGTTAGAATCACCTGCTGAGCTTTGAAACTTATATTTAGTGGTCTGGGCTGGGACTCAGGCATTCCTTTGAAAAAATTATCCCAGGTGATTCTAATGCAGCAGTCTTTAAACAGCCCCCTCCCTTACCTCCAGTACAGTTGTTCCTGACCCTGGTTTCACAGTATCTTAGGATCCACTGGAGGTACTTTCTCTTTAAGTACTAGTGCTTAGGTCTGAACCTGGATATTCACACACTTTTTTTTCTATATATGAATTGGAGCCACAAAATTAATTGCATGTTCTCAGAATTTATTACTGGATAGTCACAAGGTACCAGGAACTTGCAAAGAGGAACTTAAGAAGTAACTTCCCAAAGTGAGCGAGAAGCTCACGGAAACACCTTCCTTGGTCACTGGAAGGATAGAATTCTCTCAACTGTTTTCAGATGACTTTTGGTATTCATCTTTGCCTGCAAGTATGAAATGTGGCCACAAGGTGTCACTGGTCTCTAAAGTAAAAGCAGCTTTGATGGTCATGGGCCTTCCTCTGGGGGCACCAGACTTTCCTCACTTTTCACAGTAGACCAGAATCTCCAGACTGGGGAAAACCACCTTGTACCAATTGCAGATGGCTCACACCTATAATCCTAGCTCCTTAGGATGGCTCACACCTATAATCCTAGCTCTTTAGGAAACTGAGATCTAAGAATCATGATTCAAAGCCAGCCTGGGCAGATAAGTCCATGAGACTATATCTCTCTTGTAACAGTGTCTTAATATAAAAACTTTGTTTCTCCTTTAAAAAATTACAATAATAAAGAAAACTGATAAAAAATAAAATAAAATAATTTTGGAGAAATTTCAAGCCCAGGTTTCTTTGTCTCCCATTGCTGAGGCACAAGGACATGTTTTGTTTCTAGGGCTCAAACCACCATGATACATAGAAAATACCTGAATTCTAAGAATCCCAAAGTCTACTTGTGGTGGTAGGGCTCTGTCAGCAGCTAGTATTCCGGGTGCCTTTCAGCTACCTATGTAGCTGAAATGTCAATGTAGCTTAAATGTTAATATCCTCATCCCTCCCATTCCAAGCCCTACCAAAACATGATGCATATCATGAACCCAATTGTTTTAAACATCTATCTCAAAATCACTCATGAACCCCTAGTTAAAGAGCATTGCTGGGGCTGGGAAGGTGGCTCAGTGGTAGAGTGTTGTCCTGCATGCATGAGGCCACATAAACAGAAAAAAAGCCAGAAGTGGCGCTGTGGCTCAAGTGATTGAGTGCCTGCCTTAAGCTGAAGAGCTGAGGTTACAGCGCCCAGGCCCAGAGTTCAAGCCCCACAACCAATAAAAAAAGAAAGAAAGAAAGAAAGAGCATTGCTTATCTGTAGTACATGTATTTCATAGCTTAAAGCAGCTCTGGAGATAAGCAAGAGTTCAACAGTGAAGTATTAAGAAGAAGCCACACTAAATAACTGGGCAGACAGGTGGAGCAACCATGGAAACCTCCCTCAGGTCACATTGCAAAGCTTGCAACCCAGAGATACTGAACACACAAGCAGCCTCATGATTCTGAAAGTACTCTGGAGAGTGAGACACAGGTAACATGGCTAAGGGACATCCGAACATGGTTTATTTCTGCCTTGGTGTGGTGGTCCGTGTGGGACTCAGCCCCCAAAGAGCCTCCGTTAAGCATGCCAACACCACTCCCGTGACATACAGAAGGTGTGCTGTGTCAGTGAGATTAGGATTGGATAAAGAAGAGTGCCCTCTCCTTTGCGGTAAGATATAGGAGTCTCTGGCTAAGCCAGAGCACTTCCCAGGACTAGGAGGCAGTTTCCCCCTGTCCTCCATCTCTCATCATAACTATTCATCTGGCCATATTCTGCACTGTTGTAACTATGGGAAAGAACAGAGGACAGCGAGGAGTGATATTCAACTTTAATCTGCTTTTTTGGGGGTGGGGAGTGGTCATGGGGCTTGAACTCTGGGCCTGGGTGCTGTCCCTCAGCTCTTCAGCTCAAGGCGAGCACTCTACCACTTGAGCTACAACGCCACTTCCAGTTTTCTGAGTGGTTTATTGGAGATGAGTCCCTTGGACTTCCCTGCCCATGCTGGCTTTGACCATGATCCTCAGATCCCAGCCTCCTGAGTAGCTAGGATTACAGGCATGAGCCACCAGCGTCCTGCTGAACTTTTATTTCTTAATCTTGGTCTGCTATCTGCCTTAGTTCCTGAAGGGGAAAACACACTGTCACTGGAGATCCAGGGAATGAAGCCACCTATGTTTTCAGTAGATGGATTTACTGAATCTTCGTTTCCTAAGGCTGGGCCAGGTCCATAACAGCAAGGGTCTAAAGGTAACAGAACAACAGGAAAGAGAGCTTAAGTCTCTCACTGACTGCTTAGAACTAATCTGGTTTTGGGGTATAGCTCAGTGGGAGAGTTTTTGGGTGTCTCTTGGACAGCCCTGTCTAGGCCTTCCTAACCCAAACCTTCCTCTTTGTCATCTCTCAGTGCAACCTGATTCTTATTCTAGTTCACTCAAGAACAATGCTCACCTGGGAGAAATCTCCAACACAAGTGGCTATCAACCTACTTCTGGTTCCACATCATGATAAGGTCAGACACCTGGTTTCCCTCCCTTGATTACCACATCCCAAAGGAAGGTCCTCAGAGATGGGCCTAAGGATACAGTCAGGGACCTCTGTCAGGACCTGTATGTTGGCTCGATCCCTTCCTGATCTTTTCATTCACAGAGCTGTGGTGATAAAAAGGAGACTTAGAGCTGCTTCCCACAGGAGAGCCTCCCGCATCTTTTCTTCCTCATCTCCTAGATAAAGTCAAGTAGAATAAGCATAAGGTCCAAAGGACTGGGAACATTGATGATTCTGGAAAGTGCTATATTTGACCTCCATTTCTGAGCAACTTTGTGCTTCTTTTGTAATCAATGTGGCCCCAAGTCAGTAGGTGTCAGCACACTAGGATATTAGAATCACCTGCCTCAAAAAAGAAAAACCCATGCTGAAAACCAAGGCCTACCCAGCCCAGAAAGGAGATGCGCTTAACAGAAACACAAAGAGTTGAAATGATCCTGATCTGAATCCAGTCCTCCTACTGACTTCTAGCTCAGCTCAGGCTCACTTTAAAGACTCTTCAGGTTGAGTTGGCAGAAGCCACAGCTTTCCCCACAATTGTTATTTTCCTCCTTCTATTACTTAGGGTAAGGTTGAGGGGTTGGTGTACTGCCAAGTCTTGATTATGATCCTGGATTTAGGGAACCCACAGGGTGGATGCCAACAGAACCAGGTGATGGATTCATCAAGGAGCAGACAAAAGAGAGATGAAAGCATTAATGATACATGGTGAGTGTATCCTCTTTCTGAATGGAAGGGGAAGGGGGAACTTGGTATCATTGCCACAAATCGTGCAGTCCCTTGAACCCACTGTGCTGAGGAGTCATGTGGCTCATTCACTGTGGGAGGAGAATGGTCACTGCCTGTGGGGAAGGCTTCCAGGAATCTGGGGTCAGACTGGAAACACTGTGAGTGATTCAGATCTTTTTCAACAATAAAGGGAGGGTTACCCACCACTGCAAAGCTGGGGAAAGGTTGGGTTTTAGGAAGGAATATTTAGAAAATATTCTCCAGCTCTCCCTGGCCTCTAGATCAAAGCACCAATGTCTCTATTAGCCATTTCTACCAGATTGCATCTGTCTGAAGGGGGCTTCAGCTATGGAAATACAGAAAGGAGAAAGTCAGAAAGAAGCAGGAACGTAAGGAAGAGTTCAGACTCTGGAGTGTGGCTGCCTGAGTTTCATTGTTCATTTGTCCTTTCTAGTCTTCCTACCAGGCTGCTACCTGCCTTCGCAGAGGAGCAAGAATAGGCGCTGAGGGAGAAGACTATGCCCCCTCTCCTCTAGCTAAATGGTACAAGAGAGAGGGCAGTGGGAAGCTCTTGGTGGATTTGACTTGACTCTGAGATGGAGTGTTTTTAAATTGAAAAAAGCTTTAAGTTGCTGGGCACCAGCGTCTCACACCTGTAATCCTAGCTACTCAGGAAGCTGAGATCTAAGGATTGCAGTTCAAAGCCAGCCCAGGCAGGAAAAGCCCATGAGAGTCTTATCTCCAATAAACCACCAGAAAACCAGAAGTGGTGCTGTGGCTCAAGTGGTAGAGTGCTAGTCTTGAGTTAAAGAGCTCAGGGACAGCCCTAGGCCTTTAGTTCAAACCCATGACCAACCCCCTTCCCCGCCCCCCCAAGAAAAAAAAAGTTTTAAGTCTTCAGAAGTGGCATATTCAGCTTTAATAATAGGGAGTGACCCACACTAACCAGCTTGGGGAGGAGCCTGCCTCTAGCAGAGAAGGAGGAAGGAGGTAGGGAGAGAATGGGAGGGGGTAGGGGGAAGGAGAGGAGGAGGAGGAGGAGGAGAACTTGGAGGAGGAGGAGAACTAGGAGGAGGACGACCAGGAAGAGGAAAACACGTAGATAAAGACCCCAACAGCACCACCCACGATGATGACAAAGACCACCCAACCAGGTTTGTGGCAGTTACAGGTTTTAAAGACCTTTTCTGTTCCCAGCTGAGCAAAATCACCCGCCTCTCTCCCTGGCCCTTCCCCAGGATGAAATCTGAAACTTTAGCTGATAACCCAGCAAAGGTCACCATGTATACGTGCAGCCAGGCAACTGGAGCCTGGGGCACCTGCCCCCTGCCAGAGAAGATGGAGACTTTTGGTGCAGCAGTCATGTGGCTTGCATTACAGGTCTTGCATCAGTCTGATTACTTGACTTCAGGGACCCCCAGCCTACCATACTCCTGAAAAGAGACTCCCCCGTGTGGAAGTTTCATAGGTTTTTTTTTTCATCTTTCCTGGCTCCTGTTTCTGCTAGCATTGAGAGCATGGAGAGGTTAGTTCCAATTCTGACCACAGGAAGAAAAACCAGAGCCCTGCCTTGTGTGACAGCACCCACAGTAATCTGAGCACTTTGCCAGGAGCAGTTTGACAGTCCAGGAGTTGGTAGGAAGATAAGTGTGCTAGTAGTGAATGTATGTTTGTGTACATTGATTGACTGACAAACAGATTGTTCTGGTTCAGTGCTCTTGGCAGGAGCAGTCTGCAGCCCCAGAAGCTTGTAAGATATGTTTATGTGTACATATATGTATGAATACATGCATACATGTGTATGCATATATATATATATATATATATCGATATGGGTGTATATAAAATCTTTTGGTGGCTCATGCCTGTAATCTTAACTACTTAGGAGGCTGAGGTCTGAGTATCTAGTCTGAGATCTGAGGCTCAGTTCAAAGCTAGGCAGAAAAATCTATGAGACTCATATCTTCAATGAAGTGTCTAAAGGCCAGAGGTAGAGTTGTGGCTCAAGTGGTAGAGTACCAGGCACACACACACACACACAGAGTGAGAGAGACAACCACAGTCTCTTATTGAGAGTGCTTGGAACTTTAACGCAAGTATGATCTCTCTTACATGACAGCTGATGGGTTCTAAACTGAGAGGCTAAGTAACTAGGTCCAAATCACAGGCCAAAAAGTAGTTGGATTAAAACTAGGTGTGCAGATTCCCCATTCCACGTGCTTTCTGCCAACTCGCCCACAGGATACAGGTGCCCTGCACATGCTGCCAGACCTGCGGGAGCCTGGGGAGCAAGGATGAGAAAAGAAATTGGAGATAAGAGTCTTACGGACTTTCTGCCTGGGCTGGCGGGGCTTGTGGGACTCTTCTTTCAAAGAAAAGCAACAGACAAAGTTTCTTTCAGAAAGTTTCCTTAATTGTTACCAGAGGCTTAAAAACAGCTGCATCTTATGAATCATTCAGAAAAGGAGTCATAATAAATTTCCAAATTGGCATGGATTTCTGGTGGTCCAGGAGGAGCAGGTATACATAGAGAAAATACCTGATAAGAGGTTAATATCAGGTTGAATGTCATTACTAAAATTTAACCACAGGCTCTCTTCCCCACAACTCAAGCAACACTTTGTCTAGATTTAAAACACATATTGGATCCCAGGAAAGACCTAAGTGATCCTAGCTAGAATGATAAGGAGTGAGGGGGGGGGATTTCTAGGAGCTTTTATTTTACAATTATCATCATCACCATCACCATCACCATCACCATCATCATTATCATCATCATCATTATCATTATTTAGTCTTTTATTATTTGTGTACCCATCACTGTATATCTTCAATGATTGATAGTGATTTTTTTTTTAATTGTGAAGTTAATTTGTAGAGAGGAAAATGGTTGAAAAAGAAGAAAGAAGGATCCAGGTGCCAGTGGTTCACACCTGTAATCCTAGCTACTCAGGAGGCTGAGATCTGAACATCTTGATTCCAAGCCAGCCCAATGAGGAAAGTCTGTGAGACTCATCTCCAATTAACCACCAGAAAACCGGAAGTGCTGTTGTGGTTCCAAGTGGTAGAGTGCTAGCCTTGAACAAAGAGCTCAGAGACAGTGCCCAGGCCCTGAGTTCAAGCCCCACAATAGACAAAAGAAGGAGAAAGAGGAGAAGGAGGAGGAGGAGGAGGAGGAGGAGGAGGAGGAGGAGGAGGAGGAGGAGGAGGAGGAGGAGGAGGAGGAGGAGGAGGAGGAGGAAGAGGAGGAGTTGTAGAAAGAAGGAAGAGAGTGAAGGAGAGAAGGAAATAAATCTACCACGAGGCCAGAACATACAGTCTTAGTGGCAGCTTATAGCTAACCTTAAACACACATAATGGTAGGTGGCATTGACATGGCTGACTTTACCCAGGATAACCATGCTTCAGGAGGTTCATAAGGAAATGCTGCAGTCACTACTACTGAATGTACTAACTCTAAGTCCTCAGGTCCAACAGCCCATAAAGGGTCCTGAATTCTCTGAGTTCATTTTTTTTTTTACCTCAGAATATATGAGGAGTCAAGAAATACTGAAAATGAGATTGCCTCCTGAATGGCATTGCCAAGGCAGTCTCTTGGCTAGAGTTCCTTCATGTTTGAAAATTCTCCACTCTCTAAGCTGGGCGCCCGTGGCTCACATCTGTAATCCTAGCTACTCAGGAGGTTGAGCTCTGAGGATTGCAGTTCAACGCCAGGAAGGAAAGTCTGTAAGACTCTTATCTCCAATAAGCCACCAGAAAACCAGAATTGGTGCTGTGGCTCAAGTGGTAGAGTGCTAGCTTGAGCTGAAGAGCTGAGGGACAGCGCCCAGAGTTCAAGCACCATGACTGACCAAATCAAAAAAAATTCTCCACTCTTAGGGAGTAGGTGTTCTTCTGGGATGGATTAGGTGTTCTGTACCCCTCCTTCTGCCCCACGAATGGCATACAAGGCTTAGCAGTGTCTTTTTTATATAAGCACAGAAGGATGGCACTGATCAGACAATACTCTTTCGTTCTGAATGGATGGTGAGCCCTCTGACTAGGGGCAGGGTCTCGTATTCTGGAAGACAAAATCCTGTTCCCACTGTGAACTTCATGGCTGACAGTTGTGTCCATCCTTTCTTTCTCCTAGCTCTGGTATGGCTCTGTCTTTCTGATTTGTTTTTCATGAGCCCACAGATGGCCTCAAGGCTGAGACATCTTGCTAAGTCCAGAGCTTTAGACAGGGCCATATAAGCCCAAGTTTCGGGCAGCCTGGGAGATTCGGGGTGTTTTCCTCTGAGGAAATGGGTAGTGAGCTGGTTTGCCAGACCTGTGGGAGTTCATTGTAAAAGGGGGGTACTGGATACTGGTTGTTAAGGTGGATTCCATTGCCTTTGTTTGGGTAGTAACCACATGACATTGACACTGAGCTGCCTCGGGCTGGCTCTTCTGATTATTTTCGCACCAGTGTGCATCTCCCTTAGAAGGGAGGCTTTGATTGGATGCTGCAAGTTGATCATTTGCCATGAACTGATGACTAGTTTCCTGGTGGCAGGTTTGGACCACACGATGCATCTCTAGATGTGTGTGCCACAGTGACTCAGGTGCCTGAAGACCGCTTCCCTCAGTTTCTTCTGGCTTCCCTTCCAGCCCCAGCTCAGGCTCTTCCGGGGGCAGTGAGCGCCTTCTCTCCTTGTTAATCCACACAGCACTGATCATGGATTCCGCAGGAGAAGGGCTCCCTCCTGAGAAGAGAAGGTACACACAGTTTCATTACTGAGAGGTAAAGTGGACAGCTATCACTTAGGGCTCTAGACCCATCAGCTGAAGTAAGGCTAGAATGTCAAGGGGGCCAAATGTGCCAAACACAGCATCTGTCCATACACACATGGGCACATACATGGTTTCCTGATACATCCCCCCCCTCTCTCTCTCATTCACACACACGAACCACCTCAACATATGAACTTTCACACAATTACTTGTTCTCTCTCTTTCTCTCTCTCTATATATACATATACATACACACACACACACACATATACATATGGAGAGAGAGAGAGAGAGAGAGAGAGAGAGAGTACTTAATATGTGCCAGGTCTCATGTAACGTATTTAATCCATAAATGAATCTATAACACTGAGACAAAACCTCACAGTTTCATGGATGTGTCGTAGAAGAACAGAAAGAAAATAAGCAAATATATTAAAATTCCCTTCAGGCATGGTGCCTCACACTTGTGTCAAAATCAGGAAAACCTTATCTTGCTTAACAAACAAAAGGCCCTGTGTTCAAACCCCAGTACTACCAATAAAAGAAATGAAAAGGAAGTCCAGATTTTAGACAATGGTTTGGAAAAACTCAAGCATAATAAAAGGTCAAAAAATGAAGCAAGGGCTGGTGGCTCAGTGGTAGAGTACTTGCCTTGCATGCATGAGGCCCTGAGTTCGATTCCTCAGTACCACAAAAGCAGAAAAAGCCGGAAGTGGTGCTTTGGCCCAAGTGATAGAGCCTTGAGCTGAAGAGCTGTGGGACAGCGCCTAGGCCCAGAGGTCAAGCCCCATGACTGACAAAAAAAAAAAAAAGGAAGAAGAAGCAAAATCCAGGTGCCAGTGGCTCACACCTATAATCCTAGCTACTCAGGAGGCTGAGATCTGAAGGTTGCAGTTTGAAGCCAGTCCAGGGCCGCCCCCCCCAACACCCCCCACCCAAGCCCACAAGACTCTTATTTCCAATTAACTACCAGAAAATCCAGAAGTGTGACTGTGGCCCAAGTGGTAGATCACTATCCTTAAGCAAAAAAAACCTCAAGAATAGCATCCAGGTCCTGAGTTCAAGCCCCAGATCAGGCACAAATCAAAGCAAACAAAAAAAACTGAAGCAAGAATGGGAACTTTAAGAAAAATGAGTACTAACATTTGAGGCCAGAATGCATGTGCATGTGCACATGAACGCGCGCGCACACACACACACACACACACACACACACACACACACACACACACACACACACACACACACACAGTGCTGTAGTTTGAATCTCAAATAACCCCCTGAGGCCCACGTGTTAATGTTTTGGTCACAAGCTTGTAGTAGTATTTGGAGCTGATGGAAACTTTGGGAGTAGGGCTTATTGGAAGAAAGAGTCTCCAGTCTCATTCTCTGTCATTGTTTCCTGGCCACCATGAGGCGACAAACCTCCTTCATCACATTCTTCTGTCTTGACACAGGGTACTATCCCAGACCTAAAACAACCTGGCCTACCATAGACCATGGACTGAAACACTGAAAGCATAAGTTAGCATAAAACATCCTTCCTTTTGAGCTAAATCTCTTTGGTATTTCATCATACCAATGGAAAGCTGGTTAACACACTCACACACATGGATTCATATATACTCACTAAGAGGAAACATTATTCTTAATTTAGGGACTAACTTGGAGTAAGTTTTGTCCTGAGCATCAGATAATGAATTTACCACTCAAGACAGTGGTTCACTGTTATGGTTTATTTGTTTCCTTCTCCTCTTCACTCTTTTCCTTCTTTCTTTCTTTCTTTCTTTCTTTCTTTCTTTCTTTCTTTCTTTCTTTCTTTCTTTCTTTCTTTCTTTCTTTCTTTCTTTCTTTCTTTCTTTCTTTCTTTCTTTTTTTTGCCGGTCATGGGGCTTGAACTCAGGGCCTGAGCACTGTCCCTAAGGTCTTTTGTTCAAGGCAGCTCTTATAGAGAACTAATCATTATCTTTCTAGTCCTCATACACTGGCTTTGTTACTGCTTTTCTCTGAACTAGCTTCAGAGAGGCAGGGAGGCAGATGTCTCCCTTCTTTCTCAGGAGCTTTTATTGTGTATGCCATCCTGGAGCTTGAACTCAGGGTCTGAGCATCATCATTGAGTTTTTATGCACAAGTTTTTATGCACTTTACCACTTGAGTCACAGCACAATTTTCAGCTTTTTAGTGGTTAATTGGACATGTGCGTCTCATGGGCTTTTCTGCCTGGGCTAGCTTTGAACTGTGATCCTCAGATCTTGGGTTCCTGAGTAGCTAGGATGACAGGTATGAGCTACCAGCTCAGAGGCATTTTTTTGGGGGGGGGTCCGGTCGTGGGGCCTGAACTCTGGGCCTGGGCACTGTCCCTCAGCTCTTCAGCTCAAGGCTAGCGCTCTACCACTTGAGCCACAGCGCCACTTCCGGCTTTTTTCTTTTTGCTTATGTGGTGCTGAGGAATTGAACCCAGGGCCTCAGGCATGCAAGGCAAGTGCTCTACCACTGAACCACCTTCCCAGCCCCCTCAGAGGCATTTTTTAAAACCATTCTGTGCAGCAGGATGTGAAACTTGTGGGAATGCCTGAGTGGCATTTTCCTGTCAGAAGTAGGCTGGTGAAAAACCTTGGCCCCTCTGAGATGTCAAAATTGCTTGAGGGTTCTGGCACCTCTGACCACAGAAGGCTCTATGGGTAACCAAGTGCAGAGAAAGAGTGCGGGCATAGTATTAGAGGAATAAAGTTAGAAGGAAACCCCAGAGCTCAGTTCCAGGAGTTCAAAAGAAACAGAAGAGAGAGAGCAGAGGCAATTCATCTCTGCAAACAGCGGCTGTCCTGTATGTGAGCTCCAGTGGGAAGACTGAAGACAACTTATTTGAAACCACACTCTATTCTTAATGAAACATGCAGGGAAGCCTTCACGATGTTCAAAATACTAAGGACTTATTTGAGAACAAGGGAGGAACAGGGCATGATGGGAAAACCTGGGAACTAGAATCCTCCCCCACTGTGAGTCTAGCAGGAAAGGGCTCAGGAAGGATAGACAGAGCTATGAATTCATAGCAGGGCCTGCTCAACTGTCAGTCCAGCCTGGGTCCACAGAGAACAGGAGAGCAAACAGTGGGAGGTACCCAAGGCCTTTGGTCTCAGAGCAGGCTCTTCTGTGGGTGTCTCCTCCATGTCTTTGGAATAGTACCTGCTCCATCTCTATGCAAGCCAAGAGCACAAGAGTTTTTCTTTTATTATAATATTGGGGACTGAACATAGGGTATCACATTAGATAAATGCTCTCCCACTTGAACTACATTCCCAGCTCTTTTGTTTTTGACATAGGGTTTTACTACCTCTTACTACCTTTTACTAGGCTCACCCCAAACTGGCAAGCTGCCTGCGTCTGCCTCCTGAGTAGCTGGGAATAAAGGTATGTACCACCATGCCTAATTGGGACAATGCATACCATGCTTATCTTTTAACTCTAACTTGTAGCTAGACATGGTGGAACACATCTAGAATACTGGCACTTGGGAGAGTGAGGCAGGCAGATCTTCATTTTGAGGCTAGTTGGTGCTAGCTAGCAAGACCCTCTGTTAAAACAAAAGAGATGAAAGAGAGACAGGGACAGAGAGACAGGGAGAGAGAGACTGAGACAGAGAGAGATAGAGAGAGAAAGACTTGGCAGATGGCTTATATTCTGAAAGATTCCCAACCTTGCCTGTGGTCAGGAGCCTTCCTTGTCTAACCTTTATGGTATTATTACACTAGTGACAGAGAGGAAGCATTGAGTTACTAAGTGTAGGAGAAAGGCAGCAGGAAGGGTTAGGGACCAGGAATGGTGAATTCTTGGGGGTTATACTGAATTGGAGATGTGTTTGAATAATGTTTGGTAAGTATCTGAATTTGTGAGTCTGATTTGCAAGCCTGTTAAACATGATGTTTTCATCAGTTGGAGGTCAACTGAATGAATGCTTGCTGAATGACCAACTGAAGAAAGGATAGCGCTTAGGAACTTTCCAACTTATGTACAGCAGAGATACTCCTAACTGGCTACTCCAGTTCCCTTCATCTGGATCTGGGTTGGTACCAGTCCAAGTAATGAGAAAGTCTCCTCAGCTCTGAGAAGCCCCTTTCATCTCTTCAAAGCCTCCTTTTGGTGGTCTTTTGAGGGCCACTTCCTGCCCTGAGTAGGGAGGAGCCTCTACCCCCTGGCTCCCTTCCAACCTGGTACAGCAAAAGATAGATCACAGAAGTCTTTGGAACTAATTACACATGTTTGCACAAGCTCTCTGGGCATGGCTTTGACCTTTCACAGACCATCCTTTCTCCCATGATCTTCTCTTCTCTATGCTAGGATAAAGACTAGAATTTGACAACCACTTATTTCCTAAGCCCCATGCGCCTGGACTTCCTCTCAGAATGAACTTTGAATCCCCCAAACTGGGGCTTCTTCCTGCCAGGAGGGGGTTGCTTTTCTCTCTGACCCAACCTTCCTGATGGCTGTGGGAGGCTGGGTGAG
Source organism: Dipodomys merriami (assembly GCF_024711535.1). Taxonomy (NCBI): domain Eukaryota; kingdom Metazoa; phylum Chordata; class Mammalia; order Rodentia; family Heteromyidae; genus Dipodomys; species Dipodomys merriami. Next base: position 27,033,018 of record NW_027202382.1, read on the forward strand.
CCTGGGTGCCTGATGGCTGCCCAGAGCCCTGCTGCAGCCAGTTCCCAGAATGTTGGGAAACATCACACCTTCTTTCTCCAACGCTAATTTCTCTGGTTTGCTGGAAGTGCTTCTGTTAGATCTAGGCAGGAAGTGGAATCCCCATCTCCCCCTGGCCTAGCAGTGGGGTCCAAGCCCAGCTTTCCAGGCTGACCAGTCTAGCAAGATCAGAAGCAGAAAGCCACGAATGCCACCCCTGGCTGGAACACTGGCTGAGGCTCTTTGCAGTTGGCCCTGGGACAGACTGAGCAGAACTGCTCCTATCCAGTAATGTTTGTTCTAGCAATTCTGCTTTCCCCTATCAGGAGGCTGGCAGACACTCATGTTCTGCCCTCCAGGAAGCTCAGCCATCTGTTCTATGCACAGCTAGTCCCCTCCTTGCCCAGCACCTACCCAGCCATACCTTTGGGGAGCACCAGGAGGTGGGCCTGGGTCCTCTGCTGCCTCCTCAGGCCTTCATACTGGGCTCGCAGAAACTGGATGCTGACAGAAGGCCCTTGGCCAGGGGCCTGAGTCCCAGAGCTCTCAGCCATGAATGGAGCCCCGAGCTGCCAGAAGTGGGGCAGGGCAGGGCAGGGACAGGCCAACCCCTTCATCCGGATCCGGGAGGAAAGTAAATGGTGAGGTGTGAGGCAGGGGGAGGGAAGTAAAAGAAGGAAGGAGGGGGAATGCAGTGGGAGGGAGGAGAAATGATGGGGCCAAAAGGAGGGCGGAAAGGAGAAAGGCAGTGTGGAGAGAAGATAGAAAGTTAAGGGGGAAGGGAACTCAAGTACAAGGTCTGGAGTTTAAACCCTAGTAGTGCGGAAGGAGGGAAGGAAGGGAGGGAGGGAGGGAGGGAGGGAGGGAGGGAGGGAGGGAGGGAAGAGAATGAAAAGGAGACAAAAGAACAGAGAAAAAAGTAGAGAGGGAGAAGCAGGGAGGTGGGAAAGGAGAGGAAAGAGGAAAAGAAATGTCAAGAGGTGGGACTGAGGAGGGGGCAAGAAAGGGGTAGAGGAGGGGGAAGGAAATAGTGACAAGAGGAGATAACAGGGTGAGCGGTAAGCGTGGGAGCAGGCAGGCAAAGGAGAGACAAGGGTGGGAGGCGGCCTGGAGGAGGCCGGTGTGGGGAGCTGAGGAGGGATGCAGGTGTAGCAGCTGGGGTGCTGGGAGCCTTATTCTGAGGCCTTTCCTGCTGGATCTCAGGTTAGATTCCAATTCCAAGAGCTCCAGCGAAGTGCTCCGTTTCCTGGCAGAGCTGGAGCTGGGCTCACGAGGTCACACAATTTTGATCTAGCCTTGGTGGTTCCTCAAAACCTGCTGGATTGGTTTGCAGCTTCCTGTGCCTCCAAAGCTGGGGCTCCGAATGGTCGTGCTCTGGCCATGTACTGGGAGAATTCAGCACAAAGATCTCCCCTCAAATCTCCACTCAGTCTTAAACACACAACCCAGGTGAAAACCCAGCCCCAAAGTCTGCCATAGGGACCAAGCCTGGGCCTTTTGCCAACCCCACCTGTGACAGTTCCCGTGCCACTAGCCTAGCAGTTGGTGTTTATCTTGCCTGAAGCTATAGGTGTACCCTAACCCCTTGCTGGCCAACCTTACCATCTCTGAAGATGCCAGCACCCTGCCCCCTTTCTTACAGAAGCTTTGACTTACCCTTGCTGTTCTTGGTGGAGGAAATCCTTTCTTTTCTTCTAATATGCATATAGATTGTCAGCTGCCCCAGATGCTTACTGAGGTTGAGCAGACAGTGGAGGGGAAATAAATCATCCCCAGATAATGTGTTAGCTTGTTAAGGTCAATATAACAAAACCTCACAAACTGGGTAGGTTAAAAATTATGGGCTTCCCCCCCCACCCCACCCCACCCCCGCCACCCTTTACTTTTTATTTTCATCTCCTGGTTTTGGAGGGTAGACATCCAAGATCAAGGTATCAGCAGGATTGGTTCCTTCCGGTGGGAGGCTGTGAGGGAGAATCTGTTCTGTGCCTCATACCTTATGTCTGAGGGTTTGCTGGTAATCCTTTGGGTTCTGTAACTTCTAAAAGAGTTATCTGAAGCATGGTAGAACACACTGGAATCCCAGCGCTTGGGAAGTGGCAGAGGGAAGATGTTGAGTTCCAGGACAGCCTGAGATACAAAACAAGTTCTGGGATTGCCTGGGTTATATAGTGAGGTCTTGTCACAATGAAGAAAAGGAAGTTGGTGGTGGTAGAGGAGGAAGAAGAGGGTGGAGGTGGTGGAGGAGGAGAAGAAAGAAGGGGGAATGGTGGAGGAGAATGAGGAAGAAGAGGAAGAGGAGGTGGAGGTGGTGGAGGAAGAAGAGGATGAGGAAGAGGAGGAAGAAGAGGGGGTAGTGGTGGTGGAGGAAGAGGAGAAGGAAGAAGAGGTGGTAGAGGAGGAAGAAGAGGTGGTATTGGTGGTAGAGGAGGTGGAGGTGGTGGTGGAGGAGGAGGAAGAGGAGGAAGAAGAGGAAAAGGAGGGGATGGAGGAGGAAGAAGAGGAAGAGGAGGGGCTGGTAGAGGAGGAGGAGAATAGTATCTCCTTATTTCAGCCTTCATCTTCATGTATTTTCTCTGTATATCTATGGGTCCAACTTTCCCCTTTTTATGAAGATACTAGTGATTGGATTAAGACTCAACCCAATGACCTGGTTTGACTTTAACCAAATAAAGATCAAACTTCAGGCTTAGCGTTTTCACTTGAGTGGGGACAAGGACCTAATGTAGCTCAGATCATTTTGTGACACAGTTCTCAAACTCAATTGTTATAATGTTCAAAGGCATCTTATCATTTTCTAGTGGAATATTGTTATCTTCTTGGAGAGTTCTTTGATCTTTTATTTCCTTTTAAAAATACAAAGAGTAATTGAAACAAATGATAGCACTTGGTTATATTTTAACCAAAGGGATGGTCTCCGTATTAAGATGTGGGTAGAATTTAGTGCTTGACTTTATTATTTTATTTTGGTAACACTGGTTTTGAACTTGATCTCTTGCTATAATTTGAGCCATGCCCCCAGCTTTTTGCTTTAGTAATTTTTCAGATAGGGTCTCACCTTTTTTCTGGCTTGGCCTCAGACTGTGATTTCCCTATCTACACCTACCTAGTCTGGGTTATGGGCATGATCCACCACGCCCAACCATCTTAAGCTTTTTATAGACCTAAAACTAACATACTATAAATTCACTGTTTTAAAGCAAACAATTTAGTGGCCAAAAACAACACTTTTGTAAGCATGCAAAGTCCTTAGGATAGTGCTTGAGACCAGCATTTGTTGGAATACGAGTTCACAAGTTCATCCATTACAATACCTATAATTCAGGTAACACAAGACATGGTTATTGGTTATAGTTTTGGCAATGTTTTGTACACTCTACTAAAGAAGTTTCCTCCCAAATAAAATGGGTAAAAGCTTTTGAAGGTAAACTATAGGGCAACCAAACTTAATACCTAAAAGAATACTAATTTCAGTGACTACTAGTTTCTTTCCACAAAGGTACAGTTTTTCCCCCAAATAAAGCATAAAATATAAAAGTTATCAAAGGAATAGTATAGAACACCCAAACTTAGTGCCTAAAAATATGTTAAAAATAGACACTATAAATCCTGCAAATAACAAAATATGCAGTGTACTGTGGCTCCTACCTTTGGTTTTGAAGTCAAGATTTTTTTTAACTTACTAAAGTACTTATTCAGCTGTTGGAAGGTTCCTGATACAGACTAGTGAATTAAACAAATGTTAACCTCCTAAAACTTCTATTTCAGAGGTGGAAAAGAAAATGAATCAAGTTAATTAGCAATTGTAACATTATAATAAATGGTAAGAACCAGGTGAGGAGAAAGAAACAAATAATGAAACAAATGCATAAGAAGTATCTAGGGAAGCTGTCCAGACCTTAGACAATGTGCTGCCAATGTTACCTATCCATTTATTATTATCATTTATTATTCTAGTAATTGTAATTTTTCCAGCTTACCAGTTTAAAAATAGTCCACTGAGGGAGAACAATGTATCTTGATCAATGACACATTATACTCTAAACTGACATGTTGAACCAAAACCCTATTCAACTACTTAAAGCTAATAAAAAAAGATATTGGAACTTTTTTTTTAAAGTATCATTGAAAGTGTAAGTTTCTTGCCCTCTAGTGGTGATTTTGAGTAATAGCAACACAAAGAATTAAGAAAAGTCTAGGGTTCAGGGTTTGATATGTTAATGATTTGAGTTTCTGGTCATTGGAAGGTCTAGCAATGATACCTCCAGGCCTGTGAGACAATCCTGCTATTGGACCCACATTGGGCAGTTCAGAGGGCTTCTGAAGCATCTCAGGGCCACATGACCTTCCCACACTTCCTGGATAGCCACCTATGGTTAGTTATATCCCTGAGTATCTTTACCATAACACCCCAAATTAACCCAGGTAGCTCCCAATGAATCTACTAGACAAAAGCACGTAATATATGACATCCCATTCATTTAAATAAGCTCCTGAGAGGCTCAGAGAAGCCTAGTGAGACCCACATCAGACCCTGCAGTTAATAACTGGTAGCATATAATTTAAACTACATCTTTCTCATCTCATCTGACTACGCTCTAACTCACATACCGAACTATTGTGATCTGAGTGTATTTGCCTTATGAGATTCAATGCAACACTTTTGTTATAGCAAAACACTTGCTGAATGTTTTTAAAGGTAGGTGCTGGTGGCTCACATCTTTAATCCTAGCTACTCAGGAGGCTGAGATCTGAGGATTGTGGTTCAAAGCCAGCCTTGGCAAGAAAGCCTGTGAGATCTTATCTTCAATCAACCACCAAAAGAGCCAGAAATGGAACTGTGGCTCAAGTGGTAGAGCACTAGCCAAGAGCAGGACATCACCCAGTCTGAAAGTGTAAGCCCTAGGGCGCGTGCGCACACTCATGCATGTGTGTGTGTGTGTGTGCGCGCGCGTGCGAACACACACACACACACACACACACACACACGACTGACAAATTTTAATCAAGTTTTTATGCAATCTTTATAAGTAAGTTAAAATCTAAGAATGATTTGGTCCCCTGATTCATCATCTTCATTTTCTTTTAATCAGATTCATTCTGAATCTGATGGTTGACTGAAAAGTCATTCCCAGAAATTCAGGATCACATTCTTGGGGACTGTTCTCTTAGCTGTAGTGACATGGCCTTTAGGTGAACCCAGGACTCTCATTCCTACATAGTAACAACCTCTCAAGAAGAGGCCCTCTTAGAATTAGTGAGTGGATCCTCACCAGTCTAGAAACCTGCTAGAGCCTTTATCCTGGATTGCCCAGCCTCCAGGACTGTAAGAAATAAATCACCGTTTTTAACACAACAGAACACATACATACACACACTCACAGGAATCACTTAAGTTACTTTTTAAAATTGCATTTTCTGAAGTTCATCCCAACCAATTGAATTCAAATCACAAGAGGAGAGGTCCGGAGCACACTCAGAGCCAACAACCGCTGTTTGGATGGTAAGCTATCTACCTGTAGAAAACTTTTTCCTCCTCTCATTCCTGACTGGGTCTACTGCAGAACTGTATTTATTGAGGACTGGTTGTACAGGAGGGGATGGGGCGGGGAAGGGATTGCTTCCAGGCTCCACCTTCCTTGGTTCCCCGCCAATAGTCAGCTGCCTGTCTTCATACAAATTGAACTTTGCCCTTCTGCACTGCTCCCTGAACCCTGAGCCTGTTACCCAGTTGCAAGGAAGCAAAGCTAATCTACTTTCAAAGACGTTGAACTTGGACTTAGCTGGCTCTGTGAGTTTTGCCCTATCTTGTTATGCAGGCTGTGAGCTTTGGATTAGACTGGTGCCCAGGGTACAGGACACAGCTGTGTTGCTCAGCTATGCTAGCTGCCTCTGAGGAGCAGACTAACTTAATTCCAATACAATGCATTGAAAAATCCTGCCATTTTCTGCCTTCCCTCCCCCTCCCCCCCCACCTCGCCAAAAGATTTCAACTGCATTTGTGTCTTTTGGAAGACTTCTTTGGGATCTTTCAGGTTGTTGTTTCTTAATCTATTTCGTAATGAATGATTTTTCAACCACAATGACACTTGTAGACTCATGTGTGTGTGTGTGTGTGTGTGTGTGTGTGTGTGTGTGTGTGTGTGTGTGTGTGTGTGTGTGTGTGTGTGTGTGTGTGTGTGTGTGTGTGTGTGTGTGTGTAGGTTGTAGGACTTAAACTTGGGGCCTGGGCTTGGCCCCTGAGCTCTTTTGCTCAAGGCTACTGCTCTACCACTGACCATAGCGCTACTTCCAGTTTTCTGATAGCTAATTGGAAATAAGAGTCTCATGGACTTTCTTGCATGAGCTCACTTCAAACCGTGTTCCTCAGATCTAAGCCTCCTGAGTAGCTAGGATTACAAATGTGAGCCACCAGTGCCCAGCCATCTGCAGACTGTTGAAAGTGGAAATGTTGTAAGGTGAATCATCCCAGAAGCCACATTTTGGAAGGTTGGAATATTGGAGTCTTTATTATACAGTTAGCAGGATGCAGGTGGTTACAAAGGCCTGCAGACCCCAAATACACTTAACATGATTAGGAAACAGCTAGAGAGAAAGAAAGCATGAAAATCATAGCCACAAACCAATTCCACTCCAATGGAGAGCTGAATTGGGATGCCATGATGACCTGAGATGAGCCTGGACACAGGAGACAGGACAAGATCATGGAGACACATGTGGCATGGCGTAATGGCAGCTTGGCTGGTCCAGGCCTAAATAGTATTGGTGCAGGGGTCAGGTCCAAGGAAATTTCCAGCCCCAGGCACTGGATGACAGATTCAGCAACCTATCCGCCAGGTGCCCACCCCTGCCTCCAGGGATCTTGGCATGCCCATCACCTGGGAGGCAGGTGATGGGCAGGGGATTTTCTTCCCTCAGCATGAAGATAAGATTCCAGATCCTACCATCCACCATGTGACTAATGTGGCGCCAGCCAGACCTGACCTCCTTACTTCAGAAACAGGTACATAGGTAACCAAAGTACAGAGCTTGTTTGTTGAATCTTCATCCACCTTATGTTTCCTAGACAACCATTTATGGAAATGTCATATTACTCTGTTCCAGGCAGCTTTGTTGAGGAGGTGTCAATGTATACATTTGCAGTCCCAACTCCTTTGCAAATTTCTGAATCTGAGTGCCTGAGGATATGCTTTTGAGGCCCACTGTATGGATATGCTTGGGAGTGTTGATAGCATGTTCTTGAGTCAATTCTCTTTGTCATAGCAGAATGAGGCCATTCTTCTCACTGTCTTTTTAAAGAAACCACCTTGCATGGCTCAAGTTAGGATAGTAGGAATGAGTTTTGGCTACCAAAAGATTTTGCTAATGACTTGTTTAGGCTTTCAGAAATCACTCAAATTGAACTATCTAAGTAAAAGTTGTTCAATCTGGCATAATTTCCCTCTTGGATTTTTGCATTTAATTTGTCCTTTCTGATATTGTAATTGGTTATATTTGTCTTTTGCTGCCAGGGAGATTGTATTAGTCCAAAAGCAAGTGGCCCTTTAAGTGACAAAGGTTTTTTGTTTGGTTGATTGGTTGGGTTTTTGTTGTTGTTGTTGTTGTTGTTTTATTTTAAGTTTGTTCTTGGTTGGTTCTTCTCAGAATCTCTGGATGAAAATAGGTCTGGAAGACTACCTCATTTCCACATTGAGCAGTCATAAAGAAGCACATTTTTCATGTCTGTTTAGCTGTGTCCCCTGGTTAGACCAGTTCTCTTGGGACAGTGGACGATGTTTGTAAAGGTCAAAAGTGAAAGAATATAGCAAGGCCAAATGATTAATAACTAGGGCATCTGGGAACTTTGTGGGCATGGAGTTCAGATAACCAAGAATATGATCATCTTGACTTTATATCTGTGATCGGTATAAGTAAAGGGTCATGGAGTACAGGTTGGAAGTCAGAGTACAAACTGGAACTTGGTTCTATCTTCAAGACTCATCTGCTCCCAGAAGACCATCTTCGATGATCTGGTAAATATCATTACATCATTCCAGTTTCTGCATTGGGTTCCATAGAGGCCTAGAGAGAAGGTGATTTTAAAAAAAAATTCCTTTTAGTTGGTCATGAGGTTTGAACTCAGGGCTTGGGCACTGCCTCTGAGCTTTTTTGCTCAAGGCTAGCACTCTATCACTTTGAGCCTTCCAGTTTTCTGGTGGTTAATTGGAGATAAAAGTCTCAGGGGCTTTGCTGCCCAGGCTGGCTTCAAACCATGATTCTCAGATCTCAGCCTCCTGAGTAGCTAGGATTACAGGTGTCAGCCACCAGTACCCAACATGAGAAGTTGATTTGAAGTTACATAGAAACAGTAAACGTCCTTAAAATAAAATGGCATATTTTATGACAAAGATGGCACTGTAGAGCAACAGGAGGAGATGATTTTTTTTTTTTTTTGTCGGTTGTGGTGCTTAAACTCTGGGCTTGGGTGCTGTCCCTCAGCTCTTCAGCTTAAGGCTAGCACTCTACCACTTGAGCCACAGTGCCACTTCTGGGTTTCTAGTGGTTTACTAGAGATAAGAGTCTCACGCACTTTCCTGCCTGGGCTGGCTTTGAACCGATCCTCAGATTGCAGTCTCCTGATTAGGATTACAGGCATGAGCCACCAGCACCCGGAGAGATGATCTTTTTAAGAAAGAATATTTAGTGCAATAAATATTTCTATGGGAAAAATGAATCTTGTTCTTTTATGCACAGAACTCTGGGTGGGTTGTTGGTTAACGTGTGAGAAAACAGTACATTTTCTAGAAGGAATAATAAAATGCTTTATTTACTCAGGAAAGGCAAAGATTTCTTTCTTTCTTTTTTTTTTTTTTTGGGTCGGTCGTGGGGCTTGAACTCTGGGCTTGGGTGCTGTTCCTGTGCTCTTCAGCTCAAGGCAAGCGCTCTACTGCTTGAGCCACAGCTCTACTTCCAAGGCAAAGATTTGTTTACAAATTTCAAGTTAACACATTGCTCTTTTGAAAATATCTTTTTTTAAACCAATTTCATTTTGGTTTTTCCATCATGTCTTATTTTTAATCTATTCAGCCCTTCTAGCATCCAATTTATAATCATTCATAAGGGTTTCCATTGCTTTTTGTAAGTATCATATAGTTGGTTAAGCAAAGTTCTGTTAGTTAAACAGGACACAAAGTGCTTCACTTAATTCTGTTTTTTTTTTTTTTTTTTTGTCTTTCATAAGACTTAAACTCTGGGCTTGAGTATTGTCTCTGAGCTCTTCAGCTGAAGGCTAGCACTCTACCACTTGAGCCACAGCACCACTTCTGGTTTTCTGGTGGTTTATTGGAGATAAGAGTCTCATGGACTTTCTTGCCCAAGCTGGATTTGAACCATGATACTCAGATCTCAGCCTTAATAGCTAGGATTACAGGTATGAGCCAGTGGTGCCTGCCAATTCTGTTTTTGTTTTTTTAATTGTTTTTAAACTCAAACCAGCACTCCATTACTGAATTGTCTCTGTTCATTATCATCAGAAGTGCTCTTTACTCATCATTTTTAGCAGTTCTGATAGTTGTATATGTGCTCCATTTTGTGTATGAATCCCTTTTTGTTTTATATCCCTTTAATGAAGAATTTAGCTTTAATGAAGAATTTAGTCATCAACACCAAAGATGATCCCCAAAACTAGTTGTAAAACACATAGCAGTAATAAAAAATACTTTTCCTTGAATTAGAATATATATAACTCTCTCTCCCTCCCCCCCCCTCTCTCTTGTATGTTTTTGAAAGGAAGGAATGAGTGAATCATGGTAAGGCAGGCTTAAGACCAGCTAGTTTGAGTACTGTTATAAATATGCTCTCCCAGAACCACAATAGACAAGAAAACAAAGAATTGACTCAGCAAGGCAAAATTTACTTCTGCAGAAAGGTGTACCATAAGCCAGAAATGTGGAAAGCATGTGTACAGAACCCGCTGACCGCTCTATTTATCCCTAACACAGTAGGCCCGTCCCTCTGCTCAGATTGGTTGAGCTCAGGTTCACAATCTACTCATGATTGGCTAGTTTGAATAAGGGAAAGATTTATTTACATAAGGAGATCATTAAAATCCATCAAAATAAGATTAACAGTGCATATGTAATCTCAAAATATATCCACACCCTCTGCTATTGCTTAACAGTCTGAGGTGTGTCTTCTGAGGAGTGTCTAAATTCCATCCTGGAAAAACTAGTTAAGACAAAAACCTGACATTTCAAAAGTTCTTTCTTATCCCAAAGCAGTTCCCTTTTCCTTTCTGAACTTGTACAGATTGTCTTAGCTGATTAATCAACCAGCAAAGCCACCAAGCCAAAGAACTTACAAGCAACTCACTTTGAAAGAAAAGTTTTTCTCAGGGTACTTTCCCTCGAGGAATAAGGATTGCTCTAGTTGCCTGGTACCTGGCTCTGGGAAAACTAGGCTGGGTGGATAGGGGCCTGAATGTAAGGGAAAGATGCACTATGCACTATGGGCTCTGGGTTGGTTGCTTTCTATGTAAAAGCCAGCTCACAAATTATTTGCCAACTCTGAGTAGTCACTTCCCAATCAGTAAGGCCCAGGTGTCAAAGCACCAGAATAGAAAGGCAAATGCACTGTTTTTGGAAAAAATTGGTGTTAATTGAAATACTGTGTTATCTGTTTTGTTTACCATGGATGTCATTCATTTGAAGCAAATCTGCATTGCTAGAAATGCTTGTGTAGGGCTGTGGTAGGGCTGGAGGAGTGCCTGCCTGCCTGGCAAGTGTGAGGCCCAGTTCAAACATAGTACTGCCAAACAACAACAATAAACACGAAACATAAAAATGTCCTCATGGACTGGGAAGGTGGCCCAGTGGTAGAGTGCTTGCCTTGCATGCATGAGGCCCTGGGTTCGATTCCTCAGCACCACATAAGCAGAAAAAGCTGGAAGTGGTGCTGTGGCTCAAGTGGTAGAATGCTAGCCTTGAAGAGCTGAGGGACAGCGCCCAGACCCAGAGTTCAGGCCCCATGACTGGCAAAAAAAAAAAAAAAATGTCCTCATGCTATCATAGGTGTTGGGATTGCTTTCTGATAATGATTACCCCGCAAAGACAGCAATGTTCCTGAGATCTGTCTTTTTTTTTTGACGAATTTTCTGATTTTACAGGTATAATAGTTTTTCGTTATCTTGCAAGGTATATATCCCAGAGTTACATTTGTTCCTTCAGAATTATGCATTTGATAGGAACGTCTCCTTTCTGTATCAATGTTTTCATCAGTAGCTACAGGATCATTTAGCAAATAATGTGAAATTGCAAATAATGTGAGGTTCAAGTCATGGATTTGATAAGAATAATGATCTTTGTTCATTTTCATGAGTAATTAAATCTCCATTAATAATTTGTGCTGACTTTTACACGGGCTATGCCCAGTAAAGTTTAATTTTTGGTGTTGTCAGTCACAAAATTGAAATTGCCTTATTTACAAACTTCTTGCTTTATTTTTTTTTGGGGGGGGGGGAGGGCAGGGTGCTAGTCCTGAGGTTTGAATTCAGGGCCTAGAGGCTGTCCCTAAGCTTTTTTGCTCCAGGATAGTGTTGTATCACTTGAGCCACTGCTCTACTCCCAGCTTTTTTGTGGTTAATTGGAGATAAGAGTTTCTTGGCCTTTCCGGCCTGGGGCGGACTTTGAATTGAGATCCTTAGATTTCAGCCTTCTGAATAGCTAGGATTACAGGCATGAACCACCGGTACCCAGTCTCATTTTCTGTATTGTTATCTTTAGAGCTTCAGTATTCTGTTACCTACTTCTGTCACAATCTTGTTTATACCCATTTTCCTGATCTAAAGGATTAAGAATTAATATGTGGATATCTATCAATGTATCTGTCTATCAGCAGTGCTGGAGATTGTACTCTGGACGTGTTGCTCACAAGGCAGATATTCCATCACTTGAGTCACATCTTCAGTCCCTTTTTGCATTAGTTATTTTAGAGGTAGGGTCTCTGCTGGGATTGCAGTTCTCCAGTTTGTACTTTCCCCCATCATTGGGATGATAGGCATATGCCACTATGCCTGGCCATTGTGCCTTCCTTGTAGCTGGAAAAACAGATGAATACTTAACATGGCTAGCCATTAATAGTCTCACAAATATTTTTCTTTAGGCCCGTGGCTGATCGTAAACTGAGACTACCAGATCTCTGCTCCCAGATATCTAGTATTACATGCAGGCTTAAGCTATTTTGCCTTCAGGTTAGTTTTAAACATGCAAAGTTTGAATATACTCTTACTTTAAACTTAGTGTTAGAAAATTAGAAAAAAAATAGAATGGTCTCATGTTTCCAAAAGACATTTTTCTCTTTAGTCAATATTGTCTTAAATTTAAGGGACAATAACTATAAAGGAATAATTCAAGAAAGCCAAAAATTCCAACTTGTAAAATATTAACTAAATCTTAAACAGGGAATGGTGGGGCATGCCTTTAATCCCAGCACTTGGAAGGCTGCAACAAAAAAGATCACAAGTTCAAAGCTAGCCTGGGCTACATAACTAGGTCTTGTCTCAAAAATGAAAAATAACAACCACAAATCCCCTCTCTTCCCTCCAAAAACTTAGCAAATATTTGTTTTTAATAAAAACTAGTCAATCCTAATATTCAGTGTTCATTCCACTGCTAACACAATAAATTATAATTAGTACCATGTTTCACATGTTACATCCAGGCCTATATTCTCACAGGCTAAGCCAAGAGGAAGCTGAATTTTGTAATATTCCAAAATGTCCCTTGCTGCTCTGTGTCCCTGTTGCAATTTTACACTAGTTTTGAGTTCCCAGGAATGGAACATAGAAAGGCAGGAAGATGTTTTCCTGCACTGCAGGGACTGCTTAGTAGTACAAATATGAATATTCCCTAAGCTAAGAAGTGGATGAGTTAACTATTCCTCCCTCTCCCCTCTTGCTCTTTCTACTCATTTCTTCCCTGAACTTGAAAGCTCTGGTTCAGTAGCTCCAAAGTGCACACACATTCTGAAAATCAGTCAGATCATCACTTGGCAAAAATTGACTTGAGAACATGAAGTTGGCTTTTAGATTGACTAACATTATCACAATAAATTTGCCTTATATTGGCAATGAAGGAAAAATTAGTTGTGCAAAGGGATTTCATTTACACATGTCTCTGTATGCACACGGTATACCTTGATCTGATCCATCCCATCTACTGTTTCTTTTAGATCCATTTTTTTAATTTTTAATTTTTATTATTTACTTGATTGTTATAATAAAGGTGATATACAGAGGGATTACAATTACACAAGTCAGGCAGCACATTTCCTTTCATATAGTGTCTTCTGTTCCCTCATGTTCTCCTAGTCCCTCCCATCTCTACCCACAAGTTGTATAGTTCACTTTCATCAATGTCCAATGAGTTCTACTGCTGCACTTTCTCATTCCTTTTCCCTCAAGTTCTGTACCCTCCCTTCCATCCTTCTGAAAATATACACCTGAACACACCATACATAAAGAAATGAAGACAGGGCCAGGCACGGGTGGCTCACACCTATAATCCTAGTTACTCAGGAGGCTGAGAGCCAAGGATCACAGTTCAAAGCCAGCCAGGTCAGGAAAGTCCATGAAACTCTTATCTCCAATTAATCACCAGAAAACCAGAAGTGGCACTGTGGCTCAAGTGGTAGAGCACTAGCCTTGAGCTGAACAGCTAAGGGACAGCATCCAAGCCCAGAGTTCAAGCCCCAGGATTGACAAAAACAAAGAGAAAGAAAGAAAAGAAAGAAGGAAGGAAGGAAGACAGAATCATCAAAAAATAAAAACTACAAAAAGAAAAAAGAGAGATCTCTTGCTTCCATATCTTAGAGTTCATATATATAGTTTTATATAATATAAAGAGGCGCACAGGCATTACTTCTTTGTGTTGCTCTCCTAAGAGTTTCCTCTTTTGGTTTCACTGTGTGTGAGTATTTAGAACCCTGTATAATTTATCAGCCCAAGGATATTTTAGGTCTAATTTCCACATATCAAAGAGAACATGTACCATTTGTCTCTCTGAGCTTGGCTTACCACATTTAACATGATTTGTTCTACTTCCATCCATTTCTCTGCAAAAGACTTAATTTTATTCTTTCTAATGGCTATGTACAATTCTGTTGTGTATAGGTACCACATATTTTGGATCCACTCATGTATTGTGGGATATCTGGGATGTTTCCAGGTCTTGGCCATTGTGAATAGGGCAGCAATGCGCATGGATGTGCAGGTGTCTGTATCATATCCTGGCTCATGATGTTCAGAGTAGACACCCAGGAGTGATATGGCGGAAGGGGCAATCTATGTTTAGTTTTCTGAGGAACCTCCAGACTGCTGTCCAGAGTGGTTGTACTAGTTCATATTCTCACCAAACAGTCCAGTAGGGTTCCTTTTCCCCCACATTCCTGCCAACATTTGTGGTTGTTAGAATTCAGTGTTGGCTAATCTAACTGGGGTAAAGTGGAATCTTAGAGTTGTTTTGATTTGCATTTCCTCCATGGCCAGGGATGATGAGCATTTCCTTCTGTGTTTCTTTGCCATTCTTACCTCTTCTGAGAAGTCTCTCCTTAGCTCCCTTACTCATTCAGTGATTGGTTCATTAGGTTTGGGAGGGATTCGTTTCTTGAGCTCCTTATATATATTAGATATTAGGCCTTTGTCTGATGTATTGCTGGTAAAGATCTTTTCCCAGTCAGTTGGTAGTCTTTCTAATTTAGCTGTGTAGAAACTTCTTATTTTGATGTAGTCCCACTTGTCAGGTCTGTCTCCTATCTGTTGTGCCTCTGGGACTCTTTTCAAGAAATTCCTACCTATACCTATGTTATAATGTTTCTACTACTCCCCCTTGCAGTAATTTTAAAGTTTTGGGTCTGACGTTTAGGTCTTTGAGCCACTTTGAATTGATATTAGTGCATGATGACAAACTGGGAATCACTTTCAGTTTTCTGCATATGGATGCCCAGTTTTCCCAACACCAACTATTGAAGAGGCTATTTCCCCCCCCCCCCCCCCACTGTATGTCTCTGGCTCCCTTATCAAATATCAGATAACTGTAAGTGTATGGTTTTGTGACTGGGTCTTCTAATCTGTTCTATTCATCTCCGGGTCTTTTTTTGTGCCAGTACCAGCTGTTTATGTTATTATAGCTCCTTAGTAGAGCTTGAGGTCTGGTATTGTGATACCACCCCCATAACTTTTTTTTTTTTGCCCAGAATTGCTTTGGCTATTATAGGTCCTTTGTTGTTCTATATGAATTATTGGATTGTTTTGTCTGTCTTGGTAAAGAATTTGATGGGGATTGCACTGAATTTGTGCATCATTTTGGGCAATATGGCCATTTTCACAATAGTGATTCTACCTATCCATAGACAGGGAAGGTCTATAAATTTCCTGGTGTCTTCTTTCTTTCTTCAAAATTTTAGTTTTTACTATAAAGATCTTTTGCATCTTTGGTTAGGTTTATTCCTAGTTTTTTTTTTTTTTTTGAAGCTATTGCAAATGGAGTTGTTTTCCTTATTTTCCTCTCTGCTTGTACATTGTTGGCATACAGATAGGTTACTGAATTTTGTAGGTTAACTTTGTATCCTACTACTTCACCAAAGTGGTTGATCAGTTCGTGGAGCTTGGGGCTAGAGTCTTTTGCGTCCTTTATGTATAAGATCATGTTGTCTGCAAATAGGAGTAGTTTGACTCATTTTTTGCCTATGTGAATCTCTTGCGACCTTTTCTTGCCTTATTGCTCTGGCTTGGAATTCCAGAACTATATTGAATAGGAGTAAAGTGAGTGGACATCCTTATCTTATTCCTTATTTTACGGGAAATATGCAGTATGATGTTGGCTGTTGGTCTGTCATATATAGCCTTTATTATTTTAAAGGATATTCCTTTTATTCCTAGCTTCTCCAAAGCTTTTTAACATAAATGGATGTTGTATTTTGTCGAAGACTTTTTCTGCATTTGTTGAGATGTTGAGATGCTCAAGTAGTTCTTGTCTTTGGCTTTGTTGATGTGGTACATTACATTGATTGATTTACATATGTTAAGCCAGCCTTGTGGGCTGGGACTGTGGCTTAATGTAGAGTGCTTGCCTAGCATGCATGAAGCCCTGGGTTGGATTCCTCATAAAAAGAAAAAGCTAGAAGAAGCACTGTGGCTCAAGTGGTAGAGTGCTAACCTTGCACAAAAGAAGCTCAGGGACAGTGCCCAGACGCTGAGTTCAAACCCTAGGCAGGGCAACAAAACAAAACAAAACAAACTAGCTTGGGTCTGTGGGATGAAGCCTATTTAGTCATAATGTATGATTTTTTTGGATTTGTTTCTGAATTCTGTAGCTAGTATTTTATTAAAGAGCTTTAAATCAGTGTTCATCAGAGAAATTGGTCAGCAGTTCTTTTTATGTTGGATACTTACCTAGTTGGAGGATGAGTGTGATATTGGCTTAACAGAATGAGTTTGGAATTGATGCTTCTGTTTCTATTTCATGGATAAGTTTGAGGAGTGTTGATGTTAGTTCACCTTTAAAAGTCTTATAGAATTCAGCATGAATCCATTGGGACCTGAGCTTTTACTCAAAGGAAGTAATCTCTCCGATGATTACTTCCTCAGTCTCACTGCCTGATATGGGTCTGTTTTATCAATTTATATCTTCTTGATTAGATTGTATGTCTCTAGAAATTTGCTATTTCTAGTAGGTTTTCCATTTTATTTGAATATAGGTTTTGAAAGCAGTCCTTTATAATTGTTTGGATTTCTTGGATGTTTATTGTTATGTTTTCTATGGCATCTCTAATTTCATTGATTTGAACATCTTTTCTTTGTCAGTCTAGTGGACTAGTGGTCTGTCAATTTTATTCATTTTTTAAAAAAAATCAGCCTTTTGTTTCTATTATGTGTAGTTTGTTTTTTGTTTTTTTTTAGTCTCTATTTCATTAATCTGCCCTAATCTGCTATCCCTTTCCGTCTAGTAGTTTGTGGTTTGGTTGGTTCTTGTTATTCTAGCAGTTTTAGTTCCATCATGAGATTATTTACTTGAGCTATTTCTGCTTTCTTTATGCGTGTGCTTAGAGCTATGAACTTTCTTCTCAGCACTGCTTTTGTTGTATCCCATAGGTTCTGTTGTGATGTGTTTTCATTTTCATTGGATTATAAGAACTTTCCTCCTTTATTTCTTTTGTGATCCATGTGTTATTCAGTAGTGTGTTATTCAGTCTCCTTGTGTCTGATGATTTTGAAATACATCATCTTTTGTTGTTGAAACTTAGTTTGATTCCACTGTGGTCAGATAGGATGCCAGGAGCTATCTCAAGCTTGTATTTGCTTGTTTTTTTGTGTGTGTGTCATAATATGATCAGTTTTGGAGAATGTCCTATGGGCTGCTGAGAAGACTATGAATTGGGTAATTGTTGGCTGGAGTACTCTGTAGCTATCTATGAAGTCCATATGGGCTATGGTGTCATTTAACTTAGAGACTTTGCTTGTTCTTTGTTTGGTTGACCTGTCCTTTCATGAAAGTGGAGTGTTAAACATCTTCCACTATTATCGTGTTGGGATTTATCATGTTGGGATTTATCATGTTCTATAAGTCCAAAAGTGTTTGTTTAATGTATTTAGGTGCTTCATTATCTGGTGCATAAATATTGACCACTGTGATTCCGCTTCACGGATCATTATTCCCTTTATTATTATGTAATGATCTTCTTTGTCTCTTCATACTGATTTTAACGAAAAAAATCTTTTCTGTTACCTACCAATATGGCTACTACTGCCTTCTTGCAAGGCGCATTTGCATGAAAGATCTTTTTCTATCCCTTCCTTCACTCAGAATTTATTTTTTGGTTGGGCTTGAACTCTGGGCTTGGGTGCCGTCCCTGAGCTCTTCAGCTCAAGGAGCACTCTACTACTTGAACCACAGCACCAGTTCCAGTTTTCTGATTGTTAATTGGAGATTAAAAAAAAAAAAACTCTTGGACCTTTCCTGCTCTTGCTGAATTTGAACCATGATCCTCAGATCTCAGCCTTCCTGAGCAGAATTTATTTTTATTTGACTGTGAGATAGCTTTCTTGGAGACAACAACTGGTGGATCTTGTTTTGTTGATCAATTCTGCTGTTTTGTCTTTTGAGTAGGGAATTGAATCTGTTAATGTTTACGGTTACTATAGACAGATGTGTCATGTTTCCTGTCATTTTCTTGTTTTCTAATAATTTGGTTCTTTCTTCTTCCTGTGTTTGCTAAACTAGTCTTCTAGTGATTTTTGTCTAATACTGTATTTCCTTGACTTTGAGTGTTTTATTTCTGATTATATGCTTCCCTTTAGTATTCTTTGTAGTTCTGGTTTAGTGTTCATGAATTCCTTTAATTTTTGTTTGTTGTAGAAGGTTTTAATTTCACCATCAATTGTTAATGATAGCTTCTCTAGGCACACCAGTTTGGCGTTGGCAGTTGTTGATCTTCAGGGCTTGAATTGTACCATTCCAGGCTCACTTTGCATTGAGAGTTTGTGTAGAGAGATCTGCAGTGATTCTGATCTTTCCCTTGCAATATAATTCCTTCTTGCTGCATTTAAAATTAATTCCTGATTTTTTTAAGTCCAGAGTTTTCACTATGTCTACAAATACTCTTGGATTCTGTCTACTAGGAGTTCTGTATGCCTCTGTCAGGTGGGTGAGATTCTCTCTTGAGATTGAGGGGATTCTTTGCTATTATTTCATGAATAGGTTTTCAATGCCTTTAAGTTTGAATTCTCCCTCATCTATCCCAACTGTGTAGATTTGATCTTTTGTCTGAATTTGCCAATTCTTAGATTCCCTTTGGGATGTTCTGAGTGTTTTTTCCCATGTCTTTGATTTTTTTGTTCTGATTCTTGTATTTTATCTTCAACTCCTGATACTCTATTTTCTATTACACTTATTGCTTATGCTTTCAACTGTGGTTTGCAGTAGGGAAATTGAGACTTTCATGCTTCTAAGTTCTTTGTTGAGGTTAGTTCTCAGAGTATTAGTTTCATCTTTTAATGAGGTGTATGGCATTTCTATCTTTCCCTATCTTTTTGGGTGACTGGTATATTCTTAGCCATTTCCTCCTTGTAGTCTTCTATTTGTTTTTGGATATCCCTTTTTATTTCTTTGGCCAATTCTCTCATCATTACTTTAATGATCCTTTTGTCCTCCATCTCTTCTTCACTCTCATTAGGGTCCTTTCCTGGCTTGTTGCAGGCTTTTGAATTTGGTTTGTTGTCTTGATTGTTCAAGAATTTTGTAATCCTTTGTTATGATTTACATATTGGGTTCAGGGTTTGTTGGGGTCATTCGGATTGTGTATTGCGTCCAGTGGTGATGGAGTGTGATTCACTAGATAGATCGTTGCATTGGGCTACGCTCAGCTCAGGGTGGTGCAAACAATGTAATGGGTCCTGGTCAGTTGTTGGTGCTCTGTGGTGTGTAGGACAGTCTGGTGTCCTGGTCTGGGTTTAGGCCCAGTGGCAGGTGTCTGTTGTATGGTGCTCAGCACTCTAGGTCTGGCCCAGATCTGTGTCTGGAGTAGGCACCAGCACCTGAACCTCATTTGAGGGGGGAGGGGAGGAAGATTCCCTCTATGCATTAAGGGGGGGGGGCGGTTGGCCCCATCTGAGTGGGATTGGCCCCACCTGAGTCCTGAACTGGTGTGGGGAATTGCATTCAAACCTCTGGTTCGGGTGTGAGCGTCAGAGGGGGCAGGTTCCTATAGAGCAAGGTGGGGATAATTGTCCCTATGCCAGTCCCAGACTGGTGTGTACTTTCCACGAAGTGGGGAGCTGCGTTCAAATCTCAGGTGTGTGAGTCTCAGAGGGGGTGAGTTCCTATAGGGAGAGGTGGGGAAATCGTCCTGCTGCAGACCCCATCTGGAGTCTATTCCGGGTGGGGTGGTGAGGGCTGTGTTTGGCCTCTGGGACAGGCGTGAGCCTTGCAGGGGGTGGGCGGTGTGGGGAGATGGTCCTCTCTGCCATCAGCTGCAGCTGTGGGGAATGCAAGGTTCCCAGCGCCCAACCAAAAGTGGTCGGAGGGGCTGCTGGTAGTTGAAGTTCTCTGGCTTGGAACCAGGGTTCGGGCCCAGTGGTCTTCCACAGGAAGCGGAGGGGTGGTGGCAGGAAGGGCTCCAGCCTTTTTACCCTCTTCAAGCATGGTGCCCCTTCTCTGGCAGGAGGGAGGGATGTCACTCTGGGTCACCATCAGTGTTGGCCCCCGTGGAGGTACTCACAGGTCCTGGCGTTGTTTTTGAGCTGGCCAGCGGGGTTGTGGTCATGCCGGGGTCTCGCGTTCCTGATCTGTAAACCTGGATCTGCAGGTGTGCGCTGGTCGGGCTCGCTGCATGGCCACAGGACGCTCTCAGGGCGCAGGAACGATGAGAGTTCTCCATCCTTCGGTGTGTTAGGTATAAATTCTTCACAGCCCCGTTTTCACTTTTTGGGTGGTCAGTTGGAGATGACCAGTCCTGCCCAGGCTGTCTTTGAGTCAAGATCCTCAGATCTTAGCCTCCTGAATAGCTAGGATTTACACGAGTGAGCCACTGGTGCCTGGCGCATCAATTGCTTTTTGCTGCTGTTTTGCTCATTCTCGTCATAGTTTATTGTTTTCTACCACTTCCTCCCTCCCCACCTCTCCAGTCACCGTAGTTCTTACCCGTTTCTCAGTGACTGCAGAAGCCTGCTTTTCATTTCTAGTCACTGCCACTTCCTCACAGCTGTGAAAACAACTGTTTCAGAGCATGTTAGGTGGTCAATGGCTCCCCATTCACACCCAGAAAAAGCCAAGCTCTGAAGGACTGGGTCCTGCCTCTTTCTAGCTTTATTTCATGGATCTCTGACAATTCTAAATGCACTTAGCTCTTCAACTTGGGGGTTTTGTGCCTGTTTCTCTCACTGAAAGCAGACTCCCTGGCTCTTAGCTTGTCATCCTTTTCATCTCTCAAATTTTAGCGCAGTCACTGCATAGAACTCACCCGAACACCTTATCCAAAGCACATCTATTTCTCCATTCTTCTGCTATTAAGAGTAATCTACTGTCTTGGGCCTCTCAGCCTGAGAACCTACCAATTACTCACCTGTTTGCCCTCATTTCTGGAATGTAAGACGATAAAGGTCTTATTTAGAATGGCACCCCAAGCCTAACACAGTACATTCATTCAGTTAATGGTTTTCCAGGATCACTTGTTTATTACTCTAATTTTACTTGAGGCATGAAGCTATGCGAAGTGCATTTTGGTGCTAAACTTCCTGCATCAAACCCCAGCTTCTCCATTATTTGTGATGGATTACTTACCTCATTGTGTCAGCATTACTAACTGGGGATTAGAGTGTCAATAGCACATAGGATTACTGCCTACTGTATAGACTAATCCTGTAATTTTGACAGAACTAAACTCACAGCCTGGGTGCTGTCCCTGACTCTTTGGCTTAAGGCTAGTATTGTCCACACCGCCACTTCTGGCTTTTTTGGTGATTTACTGGAGATGAGTCTTACAGACTGTCTTGCCTAGGGTTGGCTTTGAACTGCAATTCTCAGATCTCAACTTTTTTTTTTTTTTTGCTGGTCCTGAGGCTTAAACTCAGGGCTTGGGGGCTGTCCTTGAGTCTTTGTGCTCAAGGCTAGTGACCTACCAATTGAACCACAGCTCTAATTCCAGTTTGTTTGTTTTTTTGAGTAGTTTATTGGAGATAAGAGTCTCACTGGGACTTTTTAAGCTGGTTACAAACTGCTATCCTTGTATCTCAGTCTCCTGAGTAGCTAGGATTACAGGCATGAGACACTGGCACATGACTCTTAACCTCTTGAACATCTAGGATTGTAAGCATGAACCACTGGCTCTGGGCTTTTTTTTTTTCCGGTCGTGGGGCTTGAATTCTGGGCCTGGGCGCTATCCCTCAGCTCTTCAGCTCACTCAACCACTTGAGCCACAGCGCCACTTCCAGCCTTTTCTGTTTATGTAGTGCTGAGTAATCGAACCCAGGCCTCATGCATGTGAGGCAAGCACTCTACCACTGAGCCACCTTCCCAGTCCCTGGGCTTGATTTTCATCACTAAATATAAAAACTTTCCTTCAAGCAGTTCCCCAGCCCCTTGATGTTAAGTACACAGAAACAATGTTCTTTTGATAATTTTTGAATAATTTTAATTTTTTTTACTGGTATTATAAAGATGATATACAGAGATGTTAGTTATACAATTCAGGTAAAGAGTACATTTCTTTTTGGACAATGTTACCCCTTCCCTCACTCTCTCCCAGTTTTTCCCTCCCACCACCCAGCCACAAGTTGTATATTTCATTTTCAACATGGTTTCCAATGAGTACAACTACTGCATCTTTTCACCTTTTGTCCCTCCATTTCTGTGCCCTCACCCCACCCTTCCAAAGACAGACAAATGAACAAAACAAAAGGAAAACAAAGAATCATCTCATTGAATGAGTATTTCTATGCACTTTGCCACTCAGGTTGGGGCTTCTTATGTTGGTCACACTGAGTTTTCAGACAGCATAGTGGACTTACCTGCTAGGACACAGATTTTCTTTGTTTATAAAGGTTAAAAAAAAAAGTTACTTGAATCCTAACATACTATTCTATCATCTGCATTATCCATAACAAAAGATTTCTCTAAAATACATTAAGTTAGTATTAACAGTTTTGTGTATGCCAGTACTGAGGCTTGCTTCTGACATTTTGGTGGCTAATTGGAGAGACAAGAGTCACTTGGACTTTCTTGTTTGGGTTGGCTTTGAACCTCAATCCACAGACCTCAGCCTACTTAAAGAGTAATAATTTTTAAAAATCTTAATCAGTAAGTAAACTGTTTCTAAAAGAAATAATGAAGGGATTGAATGGCTATTTCTCACTGATGAAGACTATTCAGACACCAGGCAGTTTTAAAAAGGGTAGAATTAATATTTTATTGTCATTTATAATCAGATAGCAGTTGGGTATATAGTTTCCATACTTCATACTTTTGTAAATTAAAAAAAATTACAAGTTTTCAAACAGCTGACTGGTTATGTTTTTCAGAAAATGTGATTACACTAATTCATTAATGGTGGCTTCGAGCTTTTCCTTATTAGCTCCAGAGAATTCTCCCACCTGTTAAGAGAATAGTGAACTGACATCAGACACAGATGTAAACATAAAGGAAGCACAGGCTGGGGGAGCATTCCCGAAAAATACAGATTGTTTTTTGGTCAGTCATGGGGCTAAACTCAGGGCATGGGGGTGCTGTCTCTGAGCTTTTTTTGGTCAAGGCTAGCACTCTACCTCTTTGAGCCACAGCGCCACTTCTGGCTTGCTAGTGGTTAACTGGAGATAAAGAGTCTCAACTGACTTTCCTGTCCAGGCTGGCTTCGAACCAGGATCCTGCAATTTCAGCCTCCTGAGTAGATAGGATGATTAGGTGTGAGCCACCAGCGCCTGGCCACAATGTGTAATGTACACAGGAGATGGAGATCTGAGGATCATGTTTGGAAGCCAGCCCTAGCAGGAAAAGTCTGTTAAGATTCTTATCTTCAATTAACCACCCAAAATCCTGAAGTAAAGCTGTGGCTCAAGTGGTAGAGTGTTAGTCTTGAATGAAAAAGGCCTGAATTCAAGCCCCAGTGCTGGCACAAAAAAACAAAACAAAGAAACAAAGGGAGGGAAATAACAATCAATAGTACTGAGAGAGGTCAGTTCTTTAATTTTAGATAAAGCAGAACTCCATCATTTTAAGGGTCCATTATTTTACTATCTACTCACGATTGATACACTGAGAGGCAGTATAGTAAGTCATGATATAATATGAAGCACTAATCGGGGATTTAGTGTCTATTTCTAATCAATTTTCAATTAAGGACAACATTATGTATTTAAATCAATGAAGTTTGAGTCACGTTTCAATATTCTCAAACAGTAGCATGCTTCATAGAGTCATTTCTTTTGTCATTTCCACCACATTAACCTCTTGTGCAATTCATTTTGTTAAAAAATCAGATGTACATACCTTCTCACCCTTTTTAAAAAACTGGAAGGTTGGCATGCATTTGACTTCACAGTCTGCAGCCACATCCTGGAGCAGATGGGAGGTGGAGAAAAGAGGAGAGAATAAAAACAATAACATGAGTACAAGGCTTTGATGGAAACAGCCCCCAAGCAGGTTCTTTTCCCTTTTATATACTATATATTTCTTTACTAGGGCATGTATAAATCAATATAATGAATGCAATGGCAGCGCAAAAGCCATACTGGTTATATCCTCAATTATCTATTTTTTGGGCAGGTACCAACAGGTATACAGCTACTAGCATTTGCTACTAAGTAAGTGATTTGGTACGTTGTTTAAGTTCTTGGAAAATTTGAGTATCATGAACAAGCACTGACAAATTCTGTCACTGGACTCAGGATTACAAATGAACTCTTCAGAATTCACTGCTCTTGTTTCTTCAGTTTTATGATGGAGAGGAGGGGACATGAATCCCAAGGTCTTAGCAGAAATACCCGGTTGCAATGATTTGAAGCCATAGCCTACTCATGTCAGGTACTGGAGTCATTGACACACCCAGATTATCAGATGCCAGATAATCTATGAATTTGCAAGGATATCATTGAAAAAGGGGAAAGGACAAATGCTCATAGGTAATGTTAATTGAGACAGACTGTTCTTATATTTTACTTTTGAAAATTAGTCACATCTTTATATATATATATTTTTTTTTGTTTGTTTGTTTTTTTAGTTAAAACTTCATTTCATTGAATAGAAGTGATTTTCTAAGGTTGACATAGGATTCTATCCATAATTCTCCACACTGGACTTTAAGCTAATTTCCAATTTATGTCTATAATATTGTGAACCATTCTCAGGTACATCCTTGGGGCAGAAATTTCCCAGGAGTACTGCTAGGATTTAGAGGATTTAAATTCTAATTTATATAATTATAATAAAATTATAATTTTTATAATTATAGAAGTAAAATCTGTGTTCAATGCAGAAAAGTTACCAGGAGCAAGCTATCCACATTCTTCATTAGCTACTGTTAACGTTTTGTTACTTAAGTACCTGAATATGCATCTGTCTTTCTGAAGCCCCCACTGAATGCACTGTCACACAATACACACACCATATAATGGACAGACAGACATTCCGCATGAAAACACATACATCATTTTCTTACATGCCACAGTAGTCCTGTGTTCATGCACAAGCATTTTAACCAATTCACTCATCAAGATTTTCCCTAATGGAAACATGTTCAATCTTCATCTCTACACACTGGTTTAATTCCCCATCAGCCCTAGATACAGAATTGCTGAGACAGTGTGCTTATTTTACAGTCCCAAGTATTTCCTAAGGAATTTCTAATTGTTCACCAGTATTTATGATGATTCTTACCCCCTTGGTGTGTGTAATCAAATCCATCAGCCCTGCCCTACCCTACCTCCTCCATCAAAAACTCCAGGCCCATTTTCTCAATGACCAAAGAGAAAAAGGTGAGAAGATAATAGGAGAAAGTGTGTTTCCGGCATACCCCCTCCCCTCAAAAGAAGGAAATAGAGATGCAATAACTTAACTGTATTTGGTTATTAATATATGGTTATGCAGCCTTCACCTAAATTTATTATCCTTATCATTTAAAAGCAGAAAGCTAGCCTATTCTGGTGATATCTCCACTTCCTTTTTTATTTTTTGTAAATAATTACATATAGATATTCTCATTTTAGAGAATGCCCAAGTGATAAGAGAGTTTTGAGCAGTGCATAGCCATACGGCCATGCCCCCTAGGACCCAGAATATTCCTTCCTCTGATGCTTTATAGTCAAATTCTATCTGATTCCAAGTCCAGCCAATGGTCATTTGTTTTCCAAACTTATCAGCCAGTCGCATATTTTTCAGTATACAAAAAGACTACACTTAACCCTATGAAAAGAAATTTCATTGGTTTCTAAGGTTAGCACTCCAGCCCAAATTAATTTTATTAACTCATTCATGGCTCCTCTAATCATGGCATTCCGAAAGGTTCCAAAACCCACGAAATTACTTTGTGTCTTAGAGTATAAAATTTTCCTTGTATAACTTATTATATATCCAGGCCTTCTAATGGTCCATTACACCTGCAAGGTAATTCCTTCCTATACGCATGTTTATGGCTCCTTCTGCAAGTCTCTTGTCTTAAGCTTCCATGAAGTACACCCCACTGTACACCTGTTTAAAGTGACCCTCTAGCACCTTCATGTGGTATTCCAAGCTTGCTAAGCAAAGAGTAACTTTGGGAAGTAGCTGAGGGCAAGTGTGATGATCTGACAATTAACTTAGAGCAAAGCCAATGAGCCAGGACTGGAACATAGCCCTTTAAGGCAACATCATGTAGTCTTAATACCTTCTGTCCCATGAGGGCTAAGGTGCTCCATGGAGAACAGGCTCTATCAGGTGAGGGGTCTTTGTGAGAAGCAAGGCTATATGTTGAAAACCTGATGTGTACCCACTGTTAAGTCAGCATCTTCTAAGTGTGGTGGCAAGAGCAAAGTGAGTGAGCCAGACTCCCTCACTTGCAGTCTTGGCTCTATGGCTCCAAGGGTAGCCTGTCTGTGTGGGCCTTGGTCACCTGAACCTTTATCTGCTTGTATGTTGATTTAAGGATGTCATGTACATAGCTCCTGACATTTAGATTTAAGCCCACAATTATTCCAATTACCTGTTATTCTGAAGTACAACATTTCTGATAGGGCTGTAGCTCTAGTACCCCTTGACATTTATGGGAAAAAAGCACAGTGCAATTCAGAGAAAAAGGCCCACAGGTGCAGCTCAGTGGTATCTGCAACTCCTAACTCCATACCTGACAGTCATCCACGTCGACTTCAAGGAACATCACATTGGGATACTTTTCAGAGAGGGCCTGGAGAGGTTTAAGTGAAAAATTTGAAAAGATTTAGAACTGGCAAATGACAGTTCAATAGACTCAAGCTTCTTCAGTAGAATCTTAATGTAAGTAGAGACTAATAATAATAATAATTAAAAAAAATCGCCAAACCCTTTAATAACCATCCTCCTTGCCACCAACTAGAAATCACCCATCTTTCCTACTCACGTGAAAGAAAGGCTTGATCATTTTGCAAGGCCCACACCACGTGGCTGAAAAGTCAACTACTACAAGTTTATCTCCTGCAGCATCCAAGGCTTCTTGAAAGGCATCCTGAAAATGGGGCAAGAGAAGCTTAGGTTCAATAGTTTCCTTTCCAAAACCACAGAGACTTGACAACACAAAGCACAACTGTTAATAGGATCTACTTTTCACTTTGCCTTCCACTCCCATACAGGCCAAATATCTTAAAAAAAATTCTACCTATCCTTGGCGCTATTACATTTGCTAAGATGAAACAGGATACATGGTTAGAACATACTGGTGTTTGTACCTTCAGGATTGTTTTACAAAAATTTTGACAATCAGGTAAATTATATTCAACAAACTAAGTATAAAAAAAAAGAAAAGAAAATATAGGCATTGACACTAAAAAGTGTTAAATCTAGGTAAATGGTAGAAACTCATTGAAATCTTTTTTTTGTTTTTGTTTTTGTCAGTCATGGGGCCTGAACTCTGGGCCTGGGCGCTGTCCCTCAGCTCTTCAGCTCAAGGCTAGCACACTACCACTTGAGCCATAGTGCCACTTCCAACTTTTTCTGCTTATGTGGTACTGAGGAATCGAACCTAGGGCCTCATGCATGCAAGGCAAGCACTCTACCCTCATTGAATTCTTATGGATCAATAATAGTATAAGTGAAATACAATGACTTAAACACACTACTTTGGGAGTATATGCCAAAAGTGCTTTCAAATACAAATGCTGAACTGACCTTCACTGAGTCCCAACACACAATCAGTAGACATTACTGTGTGTGTGTGTGTCAAACTTTGTCTTTTGTCCCTTAGCTCAAAACTATGCTCTCACTGGTCAGTAAAGGAAATCATAGCAAAAGTTCCTCACCAAAGTAAATTTCCTTATATCTTATTCTATGTAAGAAACATTTCAAAGAAAATTGCCAGCAAAATGATCAAGAAATCCCTCTGGCTAACCTGAATTATTTACTCATTACTAGGAACCTAGCATTCTAGTAACAAGGGACTTATTTTAACCACAATTAGTTCAGTGAGGATCAAAATGCAAACTGGGGCAAGAAAGAGATCAAAACACACTGCTGAAGTCTAGGGTTTCTTCAGGCAGGGGAAAAACCCTCAAAACTTGGTTTATATGAAATTAATATTCCTTTCCTTCCACAAGAATCATATGAGATTTGGTCCAGCAAAAGAAAACTCCAGGTAACCACCCCCCCCCACTCTCTCTCCCTCTTTCCACCACCACTACCATCAATAATGAGTTCCTGTGAAGTGTGGTTACTTTTCTAGATTTTTAATTACTTTGTGATTTTGGAGAATCGGGGAGGGCTGGCAATGACCTGGTGATTTGTCCAGTTATACAGGTCCATCAACCCACCTTTGGCTGTGAGAAGAGGTGACAGGAGAGCAAGGGTTGGGGATGCCACAGGAAATACATTTAAAGTATGAAAACAGACCATCACTATGATTTTTTGAAGGTTGGGCCAACCAGTCTTTTCTTTTTTTCCTTCTTTCTTTTCTCCTTCCCTTTCAAAATTTTGAGACAAGGTCATGTTATGTAGCCCAGGATGGCTTCAAACTTGGGATCCTTCTGCCTAGCTTCCTGAGTACTGTGATTACAGGCATGGGCTACCACACCTGGCTCAACCATTCTTTTCTGCAAGACAAGTAACATGGTAAAAAGGTCAAGCAGGGACTATGTCTGGTCTGGCAGAATTTTAATTTTGGAATGTGGTGAACCTTCAATCAAAACTGGAGTTTCACTTTCAAGATAGAACACACTGTGTTGCAAATATGGTCAAGGTTCTCCAGAATAGTTCTGAGTTGAATACAAGCAAAATTCCCAGAAACTCCATTAGGATTGACCAATGTTCCCCATCACTAATACAAATCATTCATCTGGAAATAAAATGAGGTAGTTGGAGTAGATACCTAAATGCTTAGCGTGTTATACATGTATGAGTTAAGTAAACAGGAGGGAGCTGTCACTCTTTTTGTGTGCCCGGGTGCTGTCACTGAGCTTTTTCCCCCCCAAGGCTGGTACTCTATCACTTGAGCCACAGCTCCACTTTTGGCTTTTGGGGGTAGGGGTGTCGTTAACTGGAGATCAGAGTCTCACAGACTTTACTGCCTGGTCTGGCTTTGAACCTTTCAATCATCCTATCTCAGTCTCCTGAGCAGCTAGGATTACAGGCATGAGCCATCAATGCCAGGCTGTCATCCTTAAAGGAAAAACAAAAAACGCACAGGCAATCCAGTCCAGGTTGAATACTCGCTTCTTGGTCATCACACTGACAGCTCATTTTCCCACTCTTGTTGGGAACAGATCCCACTGCCCCTGAACTACCCACACAGAGTGTCAGACATGGCTGTGGATAGCGAAATGCATCAATTTTGGCCAAATCTGAAATGTATTCAATACATGTATATAAATTCAATACTTGTTTAATCAGATTAATTAGCTTCTGATTGATGGCTCTGGAAACTTCCCGATCAACTGCTGCCAGGGCCACTGGGACCCAAACTCCTATATTTTCCTTACTGGAAAGGACCACACCCTGAACAACTCAAAGACAGAAGATTCCACCACAAGCTTCAGGAACCCACACCAGCTTTGTATGTGTTAGGGGATGGGATTCTAAGCAAACCAACATAGGCCAGGCAAAGGTCTTCATCTCTAGTGGGCTCTTTACTGAGAGGCCCACCCTCCCTCCCTTTCTAGGCAGGCTGCTTCCTCACAAAGTTAAGGGTGAGGACTCACTATTAAAGAAAAAACAATTTTTTTTTCATGCCAGTCCTGAGGCTTGAATTCCAGGCCTGGGTGCCGTCTCTAAACCTTTTTGCTCAAGGCTAGAATTCTACCACTGGAGCCACAGTTCCACTTCTGGATTTTGGGTGATTAGAGATAAGAAGGATCTCACACTTTCTGGCCAGGGCTGGTTTTGAGCTTTGATGTTCAGATCTCAGCCTCCCAGGTAGCTAGGATTAGGAGAGGCGCCTGGCTAAGGATTTTAAAAACTATAAATCAACAAATGAGAAGGCTTTGGTTTTTATCATAAAAGCTCACATAATTTAAATAATGAAGACTCCAGAAAGACAACCATTAAGGACAGCACGAGATCAGACTGACAGCATGTGAGAGAAAATGTTATCAATGAAGTAACAAAAGGATCCTATACCATCATAGACATTGTAACATCATTCACTTGTTTCTGGAGCCCATTCAGCACCGACAGGTGTTCAAGACCAGTGAGTGAGCATCCAACTTTCCCTCCGCTTTCCAGAAGTGAGGGAGCACTGGCGGGGTGGGCACACCCTTTGCCAAGGGTCTTCCTTCCATCAACTTTCCCCCGTTCGCTTTCTGACTTTGCCGTGTAACAGACCTTTCTCGAGTGGCGCGGTTCAGCAGACACTGAACGACACCTGGACGATAGTCGGCTCACAATAACTTCGGAATATGGAACACTCTTCCCCCCACCAGGGTTTTGGTTTTGGTTTTGGTTTTTAATTTTAAATTAAAGTCTAAAGTCTCATACAGAAGGCCAAGGCCGGCTGCTCGTGTGTGTGTGTGTGTGTGTGTGTGTGTGTGTGTGTGCGCGCGCGCGCGAGTGTGTGGTGTGTGTGTGTGTGTAGGGGGAGACCCGCTCTGGTTTTTCGGCCAAACTCTGGGTGAATCACACGTGGGTAGGACAGCGAGGCCCCTGGGCCCAGCCTCGGGGACTGAGTCATTCTAATGCCAGCGCTGCCGGAAACGCGCCCTGCGCCGCAGGAGGAGGAGTCCCGCGGGCGCGGCCTGGACCTCACTTCCCCGCAGCCACCTGGGGGCACGCGCAGGAGGGTCCCCAGTTGGGACCCGCCCCCCCCCCGAGCACCTAGACAGCACCGCGTCATCGGAGGAGCCAGTGAGTGCAGGGCGATCCTGAGATCTGCGGCCTGGACTTGCTCCCAAGAGGACTCACCCCACCCCGTGCGGCCGGATCTCCCGGCGGGGACCCCGCGCCTTCTCCAGGGGGCTCTCCATCTCCTTCTTTGCCAGACCGCCAATCAGGAGATAGAAGGGAGTGGGGGTGGGGGCGCTGGACCCGCTCCGTTCCCCCGCCTTCCCGGCTGGGGTGGCGGCGGTGTGAGAGATGCAGTAGTGAGGACCCCCGGGAGCTCCCCGGGCGCGTGCGCCTCCAGGGCGCGGGCGGCGGGCACCGCGACCCCGCCCTCCAGGGGGGGAACCCCCCAGGCTCACCCTCCCTACCTCCGGGCATGCTCGACAGCCTCGCTGCGGCGCAGGCCCCCGAGCTCCTCGCGGCCCCAGGCCGAGCCACCTTGTCCCTTTCTCCCCAAGCCCCGGAGGTGAGGAGCGGCCTCCCCAACACCTCCAGACCGTGGCCTTCTCCAGTTACGGAGGCTGCGCGACCCGCCCTGGCCTTCCCGAGGAGCACTTACCTTGCTGTCGATCTGCTTCACCATCTTGGCTGCTGTGGATGAGTTGGAACGACTGTAAAAAGGAATGGAAGTGGATCCAAGGTACCGGACCGAGCTGGAGAGGAGCGCGCAGCCCGCCTTCCCTTTATAGCGACTGGGCGGAGCGCGGCGGGGCGGGGCGGGGTGCGCGCGCGCGCGCGGCGTGCACGTGACGGGAGCGTGCACGTGGCGGGGGCGCGCGCGCCCGCTAAGACTCCCGCGCCCGCCAAGGCTAGGCGGCAGGCTCCGCCCCCCAAACCTTGAGGCGGTGGAAGGGCGGGGCCTCCTCAGGGGGCGTGGTCAGAGTGGCGCGGGGTGGAGCCCTGGGCACGTCTCACGCTCAGCCGGGAGCCCCTAGGCGCCAACGTCGCGGGTGGGGGAACGGGAGTGGACCCCGTGCGCAGTCGGGGCGTCCTTGCGGTGTGAGAACCGCGGCGGGCCGGGCGACTCAGGATCCCCGGATCCCCGAGGTCGCTGCGGGCGGAACCGCATCCGGCCGGGCCTTCGTCGGACGTATCTAGACTGGAGATGAGGGTCAGGCCCAGGACGGCGCTGGCAGGGCGGGATTCCTCGCCGGGGCCGACGGTGCACACCGCCCCCCCCCCCTCCCCGCCTCGGCCAAGTGCTGAGTAACGGTGACTAGGCCACCTTCCTTCCCGGATCTGCCCCGGGCCGGCTCCGTGTTTCCTCCTTCTCCTTCCGCTTTCCCCGGAGGTGGCCGAGTGACCCCGCACTCGGGTGCACGCCGAGGTCGCTGGAGAGGCCACCGGCTTCCCGGGTAGTTCACGCAGCCGGGACCCCGGGCGGGCCCGGCCCCGGGGCTCGCCGCAGCACCGGCCTCCTCCTCTCCTTGGAGATGAGGACGGAGTGCTCGGCGGTGCTCGGCCGGTGGGCAGCACCGAAGGCTGTGGCTGCTCGTTAGCTCTAGGCTTGGGGCAGCTTTCGGGGGCCGCACGCGGCACCCGCGGAGGACGCAGTGTCTGGACCCGGGGATGCGCGTGCCGTGCGGCCTGGAGGACTGAGGGTGAGGAAAGACGGTAGCTGGCGGTGTGGATGGGAGGCCTAGTCCACAGCCGCCCGCAGAGGAGTGGTATGGGTGGAGGGAGAGGAAGGGGGAGGGAGATGGGAGCCGGAGGTGGGAGGGGAGAGAGGCTGGGCCTGAGTAGTCCCGGGTGAAGCTACATTTGGGGGTGATTGTCTGGGGAGAGGGTGGTGAAGCCACTTCCTGGAACCCTCCATTCATCACCTCCCAGCCCCTGACTTCCTTCTCTTTGCTCTTTCAGACACTGGGAGGAAGGGAGAACAGAGATTTTTGATGCAAAGAGGATGGAAGGGTTTTGGATATGGGTGAGGTGCTGTGCCGAACAGGGGTAGATGCTAAGGACAGCCCTAAACAGTGCAAACAAAAACCCCCAGGACTGTTGGGGAAGAAAGCGACTTGCTTTTTCTTTTTTTCTTTTGCCTGTTACCCTTAGCTGCTTCTACTCAAGGCTAGTGCTCTACCACTTGAGCCACAGCGCCACTTCCGGTTTTTTCTGCTTTTGTGGTGGTGAGGAATCGAACTCAGGGCCTCAGGCATGCTAGGCGAGTACTCTACCACTGAGCCACCTTCCCAGCTCACTCCCTCCCCCCTCTTTTTTTTTTTTAATGTTAGTATGAAGGTGTTCAGAGGGGTTACAGTTATGTAAGTCTAGTACATTTCTTTTTGGCCCATGTTACCCCTTCCCTCTTCCACTGCTGCATTTGTTCACCCTTTTCTAACTCGCTTTTCTACCATTGAGTCTTAAGTCCAGCAGCATCCCAGCTTCCTGGCTTACCTGACTTTGTATAGGCATCGACAACAAGGGTGGAGCCACCCCTAGCAAGCTTCTCTGGAGACCTCCCAAATGCCCACTGAAAGCTGCAGAATGTACTGCCCTCCTTTCCCCTCCACAGGACCAGTACAGATTAGATAAAGGGATGTTACAAATACAAAGAACAGAGAATAAGGAACTGGGAGGCTGGAGCTTGTGTCAGTTCTGGACTCTGCAATTTACTTCCCTGTGTGCCTGCACATTTAGTAGCTGGTAACTCCATGCCAGACTAAATGGCCTTTTGGTGCCCCAATTTCCTCATCTGTAAAACAGGGCAATACTAGCTAGGAGCAGGTACCTCATGCCTGTAATCCTAGCTACTCAAGAGGCTGAAATCTGAAAATTGTTGTTGGAAGTCAGCTCAGGTGGGAAAGTCTGTGAGACTGTCCAATAACCACTGGAAGTGGAGCTGTGGCTCAAGTGGTAGAGCTCTAAGCCTTGAGCCAAAAAGCTCAGGAACAGCACTCAGGCTCTGAGTTCAAGCACTAGGACAGGCACACACACACACAAACAAAATGGTAATACTTTAGCTATTGTCAGTGTTGGGTGAGCTAAGAAACTATAGGATATGTAATATGCTACAGAACTATGCAGGCTATTACATGGAATGAAGTCAGCTGATAAGATGGAGAGTCAGGGTGGATAAGAAGGCTGTAAAACAGGTGCTAAGTCTTAAGTGACTCAAGTAATCAGGAAGCTATCCTTGTAAGTCTCAAAGGAAAAGTTACTTGTTTTCTTTTTCCTCCTAGAGTAGAAGAAAAATGGTTTTGGGCCTGGTCCTAAGAAGCAAGGGTCCCTGCCTGCAGGAACATAGGAAACAACCTTTAGGATTTCATTTGTAGCAAGAAAGTGACATTCTGTGGGGAAAGTGAGATGCAGGAGAGTTGTTTGGGACAGTGCAGAGAGGCAGAGCCCATTTGTGTGGTGTGGGGTCAAGAGGAGGAGAGAGAGGAAGAATTAAAGGCCTTCCTTGGGTGGATCAACTCCATTCGTTAATCAGTGCTGATAGCTGCAAGGAAATATAGCTCACACTGGTTTAATTTGTTTTTTTTTTTTTTTTTTTTGGTCAGTCGTGGAGCTTGAACTCTGGGCCTGGGTGCTGTCCCTCAGCTCTTCAGCTCAAGGTGAGCACCACTCTTTCACTTGAGCCACAGCATCACTTCTGGTTTTCTGGTGGTTTATTGGAGATAAGAGTCTCACAGATGGGCTGGGAAGGTGGCTCAGTGATAGAGCACTTGCCTTGCATGCCTGAGGCCCTGGGTTCGATTCCTCAGCACCACATAAGAAAAAAGAAAAAAGCCGGAAGTGGCGCTGTGGCTCAAGTGGTAGAGCGCTAGCCTTGAGCTGAAGAGCTGAGGGACAGCGCCCAGGCCCAGAGTTCAGGCCCCACGACTGGACCCCTCCAAAAAAAAAGAGTCTCACAGACTGTCCTGCCTGGGCTGGCTTTGAACCACGATCCTCAGATCTCAGCCTCCTAAGTAGCTAGGATTTCAGGCATGAGCCACCGAGGCCTGGCTTCACACTGTCTTAAACCTAAGAGAACTAGGAATTTGTATTGCCAGTCACTCCTAGGGCCCAAAGCTTCCACAGGAATGTACTTTGCCTAAGATGGTCTTCTTCATTGCGGAGAAGGAGTTAAGTGCTTGAACCATTCAGTTAGGCATAGGGGAAGTCCAGGAAGGTAGGAGAGAAAGAGGGAATAGACAGATGCTGGAGAACATAAAGGACATTTTCATGTCAAGCAGAGCAGAAATGGGCCATGGGATGGGGGAGTAGGCATCCATCTTCCTGGTGAGCAGTCAGAGGCTCCACATAGGAGTGGAGATCTAGGTCTGCTGTCTCTGTTCTGATGGCAACCCTGATTGGCAGAAAATTCAGCCATGGGGTAGTTGAAACAAGTTTTTCTAGATTACAAATTCTTTTTTTTTTTTTCTCTCTCTATCTAATTCAACAGAGCTGAGGGTGCTGGGTGAATACTTCAGTCTGGAATCCCTCTAAAAAGACATGCGGGAAGCACAGTGTTTTGATATGTATGTGATATGTATACATATATAATGTATTATATATATGATACATACGCATATACATATACACAAACTTATATGTACATATTACATGGAAGAAGCCAGCTTCTTACACTAAAGCTTATAAGAATACATTCAGAAGTTCCACAACAGGTCTAAACTGACAAAGTGAATCCATGGTGCTGGGATACGAAGACCTCAGAAATGAATAGGAAAACTTTCTAGTAGTTAAGTGATTCTACATATTTCTAAAACTCATGAAAAAATGCACTAACATGGATATATTTTATTTATGATGGGAACAAATTATACTTTCAGTAAAATTGAATAAGTAGTAAAAACCTGTTGTCTCTGAATACATATATTTTCCAGGTACAAAAACCACCCTGAAGGACTTGAGCATACATTTACAAGATAACAAAGATGAGATAAACTGAAACATGTAGGCATTAACAAATTATACAAATTGTAAGCAGGGGAAGCTGAAAGAGTCTATTTAAAAGTATATTGACCTTTGCTTTGGTACTTTTCAAACAGGATTAGATATCAGTGTGTTATATGTTAATATTATAGGTATTAACGCAGTCTTATGTCTTACCCTAAATCCAGATGCATGGAGAATTGCTGTATCAATCAGCTTTCCATCATGGTTACAAAATACCTCAGAGACACAGCTTATGAAGAGGAAAGGGTAATTTTGTCTCACAGGACTGGTAGAATAAAGCTGTTCACTCATGTTAGGTGGCTAAGAAGCAAAAAAAACGAACAGCTGCTTCCTAATATCCTCTTAAAGAGCATGTCCTCAGTGACTGAATTTTCTTCACACTAGAGCTGACCTAAAGGTTCTGTTTTGTCCCAATATTGCCATGGGCTGGAATCTAACCCTTGGACTCATAAGCTTTTAAGACCCAAACTGTAGCAGTCACTAAAGGAAAAATACCACGATAGAATTGGTTAGTTCTTTACAAAGGACCATTTTGGAAGACTCCTAGATAGCAATATTAATGCTTGAAGAGCTGTACAGGATAAGAATACTCATATCTCACGATCAGTGGAAATGTGAACATATCCACTCTAGCAGATTCTAGCCAATGTTCTAGTCAATATTGTAATACAGGCCTGAGCACTATCCCTGAGCTTCTTTTTGTTCAAGGGTAGCACTCTTACCACTTGAGCCACAGCTCCACTCTAGCTTTTTCTGTTTATGTGGTACTGAGTAATCAAACCTGGGGTTTCATGCATGCTAAGCAAGCACTCTATTACTAAGCCCCATTCTCAAGCACCCCTCCCCCCCAAAAAAACCAAACAACTTTAAATAGCACAAAAGGAAGAACTTTTTTGTTTGGGGTGTCTTAGGTATTGAAATCAGGGCCTCATGCTTGCTAGGCAGGTGCTCTTCCACTTGTGCCTCCAGCCCTTCTTTGCCTTGTTCCTTTCTCTTTGTCTTTTTCTTTTTCTATTTCCTTCCCTTCCTCCCTCTCTGCTTGTCTTC
This sequence comes from Dipodomys merriami, assembly GCF_024711535.1. Taxonomy (NCBI): domain Eukaryota; kingdom Metazoa; phylum Chordata; class Mammalia; order Rodentia; family Heteromyidae; genus Dipodomys; species Dipodomys merriami. The sequence goes on from NW_027202382.1 coordinate 27,069,974, forward strand.
CTTTCCTTCCTCCTCCCTTTGCTTCTTCCTTCCCCAATACTGGGGGGTGGGGGGAGGAAGGGGCACTTTTCCTTAACTTTAAAGCTGAAGTCTGTTGCTAATCACTTGAGCCAAAGCTTTACTTCCAACTTTTTGGTAGTTAACTGGCAATAAGAGTCTGACTTTCCTGCCTAGGCATACTTTCAACTGCGATCCTCAGATCTCATTCTCTGGAGTAGTGAGGATTACAACAGTGAGCCACCAATGCCTAACTTGCCTTGGTTATTTTAAAGTTAGTTTTTCACATTATGCTTTTGCTGGCCAGGGCTTTGATCCTCCTATTTGTGCTTTTCTAGGTCACTGGGGATGACATGTGTAGATCACTGAGCTTAGTCACTGATTGAGATGGAGTCTCAAGAATTTTTAAACCCTGGCTAGTCTTGAACCAAAATTTTCCAGTCTCCACCTATCAAGTTGTTAGGATTATGGGCCTGAGCTATGGTGCCTGGCCGAGAATGACTTTGGTAATTGTTAAAGCCACAAATTAGTTCTTTATGATAGCTTTAACTTTCTGCTGATCAAAATCGACTATAGACAAATAGAGAATAAAATTCTCTTAAAGACTTAAGTTTCTGAAGTAAGGAAAGAAGAAAGAAACATCACTGACAGCTAGAGGTGTAGAGTGCTTGCTTAACAAGAACAAGGCCCTGGGTTCAAACCCAGTATCAATGAATAAATAAAGACTTAAAAAAAAAAAAAACCTGGCTAGTTCCTATCCTGCTTTAGCTCTGGTATTATCATTATCGTCATCATCGTTTTTATTAATTACTATTTTGTGTTGGTACTGGGGCTTGAACATAGGGCTTAAGCACTGTCCCATATTATTATTATTATTTTTTTTTTTTGCACTCAAGGCTGGCCATTTGATCTATAGCACTTCTTTGGCTGTTTGGCTGATACTTTTCAAGTTGGGTATTCTGGTACTTATAGCCCAAAGCAACCCGACTGGGTAAAGGATTCATGAATATATAAAGCATCTTGGCAAGCTTATCCCTTGCTGCATCTGAAACTTTAGCATAATCTTGTTTTGATAAATTAGAAATTATCATTATTATGCAATTGTGAGGCATAGATAAGTATTTAAATGAATACAACACAAACAATGAGAAAGCTGCTTCATTAGGCCAGAGAAAAAGCAGCTTGTAATTATTCTGGATTCTTGCTGCTTTCTGCATGAATACCCAGAGGATAGGGCAGTCATTCAGGGTGGAAGTACTCTCTGAGGAGAGAAACAAATATAAAATTCTGGAAAGGCCCACAGTACAAACATGAAGAGCATTTTAGGGAACACTCAACTCATGTGGGGGACAACTGGGGCTCTGGCCTGCCTCACAGTCATTCATTCCCACTTATTTTGGTATTGGTGCCTCAGTTTCCTTTGTACCACTCTCTCTACCTCATTGTCATCCATTGGTAGAAGCTGTGCAGGTATCACATCTGCTCCCTACCACTAGCCCCAAACTTGGACATATGCCTCAGGCTCATCACTCTATCCCACAAGAATGGAAGGAAAATCTTGCATTGACAAAGGGGCTCTCCATGGTGGCTGCACTGGAGATCTCCAGAGAGGGTGGAATCTTGTTCTTTCCCAAGGCTTGATTCTAGGTGCTTTCCCATGGCTTTGCCAAGGGCACTCTGATGGTCTGATTGTGGTTTGGTGTATCTAGTAGGGGCTTATGTCTTGGAAGTTGGTTCTCAGGGCAGTAATGCTGAGAGATGAAGTAGGGGAAGATGTAGCACCACCCTGGAAAGCATTAAGTGGCTTTTGTAGGACCCCAGTTAATTCCAGCAAGACTTTCTCCCCTCTTGTTAGCCTCCTGTTTCACCAAGTGCTAACCCTTTTACACACACACACAAACACACACGACTGCCGTGATGCTATCTTCTATGATGTAAGGTAGCCATGATGGCCTTCACTGGAACAGAGCGATATCTAAACACTATTGAATCTAAACACTGAACTAACAAAAAAAAAGTATCTTGTGTCACATACTTTGTTATCCTAAATGGAAAATGGGCTAACACTGTTCTGTTACATGCCCCCAAACATCTTTGTGATTCGCACCACCAAGAGATCCTTGAATAATTCCAAACATTTATGTTTATGTAGGAATTACTGTAATTTTCCATAGGCATGGATAGATGGATAAGCCTGATACAAATCTGTTTCTGTCATGAACCTAAAATCATAAAATCATTGATTAGAAAAAGCTTCTTGAGGACTAAAGTGTATTTTGTTTAATATTTATATAGCACATATTGCTTGCAAGGTATCATTTATCTGTCTCATCCTCCTTATGATCATCAACCAGTGTCACTGTTCTGTCTCCTTTCAGATTTTGAAACTAGGAAGCTTAAGTAACATGTTCAAAGTTGCACAGCTAGTAAACATCAGAGTTGTGTGTTGTCACAACAATGTAGATAATCTGACTTGAGTCTGTGTTCTTGTCTGCTGTGTAAAACTGGCTTCATTAGGAATCTGAGAATTGAACTATCTCATGAATGAGATTAGGTATATGTGAAAGCATCATAACAGTAGGAGTTCTGCCAGGCCTGAACCAGGAATATTGAACAGAGGTGTCTGAAAGCCCTTCGGAAATCCCTTTGGGTTTCAGCTGTATTTTTATGAGCCAAATAAATACTGCTTAGGATTTCCTAGGGGAAAGGATGCTCATCTGAGTAACTAGAAAGCATGAACCAAGCCCGAACACCTGCTTCTGTTTTTCTTTCCCTGTTGCTAGAGAGTAGGTGAATTGCTTGGATCAATTAGCAATTGTAATTCACACTAACTAGAATTAATTATAGAATTTTTACCTTTTTAAGCTTATTTCCATTAAAATTGCCCCATAAACCTGGAATGTTTAGAAGTAGAGGAAAAGGAAGAAACTGAGGATCAGAGCCTTATTTACAGTTGACTCAGCAATGAGTCATACCCTCCTCAGCATGAATTTTCTCAACCTACCATTATTAACTTAATAAATATCTGCATAATTATATACTCATTAACTCCAGGTATTGAGTACCTACTAAATACCAAGCAGTGTTCTGGGCATTCAGGAAAGGACAGTGAACAAGCAGACAGAACCTCTGCCTTCACGGTGTCGTATTCTAGGGGGGCTTATAACTGCCTACCATGCAGCCAGAAAACCCTAACCAGCTACCTGTGAAGGGCCCTGAGTCTTTAGGGGAGACATTGGTTGGCCTGGTCTTTCCAGAGGTGCCAGAGTAGAATATTAGTGGCCAAAGAGGTGTCATCTGCTGGGAGACAAAGAAGATTTGTTACTACATGTCTAAGATTTCACAAGCAGACGATTTGCTTCATGTATGCATTTCAGAAGTTTGATGGTGAGCTTATTACCATATCTCAGCATCTCTGAATGGAGATGTGTTTTATAAGCCATTATCTCTTATTAAAGCTGTCAGCTTGGGTAGTGGTCGAAATAGGTTTATGACCTGGATGATGTTGAACTTGACATGGATCTGTGTGTGTGTGTGTGTGTGTGTTAAGATCCCTGTTGACCTGATTTATAGCAGCAACACAGCCAACGATTACTGAATGTTTGCCAGAAACTTCAGTCCCCAAGCCTTGTAAAAGGCAAGATGTCAGTTGCCCGCCTTCCTTCTTTGTAAGAGTCAAATGTCAGTCGGGTGCTGGTGGCTCACACCTGTAATCCTAACTACTCAGGAGGCTGAGATCTGAGGATCTCAGTTCGAAGCCAGCCTGGGCAGGAAAGTCCATGAGATTCTTATCTCTTAGCCACCAGAAAACTGTAAGTGGTGCTGTGGCTCAAAGTGGTAGAGCGCTAGCAAAAAAGCTGAGGGACAGTGCTCAGGCCCTGAGTTAAAGTGCCACAACCAAAAAAATAAAAAGAGTCAAATATCAATCTTTGGGTGCTTCTTTCCTGGATGGACATTAGTATTCAGTTGAACCAAATTAGAATAAGTGCTAAAATAGCTACAAAAAAATCACTTGACCAATGTAGGCTTTCATAGACTTACCTGGGGAGGTTCTAGTTCAATCAAAGTGAAAATAAAACTATCGCAAGTATATTGTAAAAGCTTTAGAATTCCTAGGAGAGGCTCTAGAACAGGGGTGACAGGGTTATAAAAAGCCAAGGCCAGTGAGGACTTTGTTATGGTTGGGAAAATAATTTCAGTAATTGCTGCAGTTGAATTAGGCTAGGAATGAATAAGGACTAAGATTGAAGAGTGTCTTCAATGTGGAAGGCGTTCACTTGATGGCATCAGACTGTCCGACCACTCTATTTTTCCTGGGCAGCCAGCACTCTTGTGGCAGTGTATTCCCGAAGGTAGGTGCCTGGGCTGGGAGTGCATACTACATACAGGGTCTTGGTGGAAAATGTGGGAAGAGTAAGTTTTACCATTCTTCGCTGTCAAAATCCAACAGGGCCTCATGCGTGCTGGGCAGGCACCCAGCTTGTCTTAAACTCTGATTTTGGCTCGTTGCTTTTGAGGTAGAGTCTTGCTCCCTGCCCATGCACAAGCAGGGCTATAATCTACCTATGTTAAGTTTCTGGGTAGTTAGGATTACAGGCATGTATTATCCAGGAGTCTCATGAGCATTTTTCTTCCCAGGCAGGCCTGGAACTATGATTCCCAACAACCTCAGCCTTCCATGTTGCTAGGATTATAGGCATGAGCCACTGGTGCCCAGCTTCATTCTTTGCTGTATTAAAGTGACAACTTCTTGATTTTTTTTTTCTATTTGGTCATACTCCATTTGTGAATGATTAATGAAAGACATAATCAGTCTACTACTCACCTACAATGGTTAATTTTTTTTGTTACACCTTACCCTTCTGTGATTAAATATTGTCAGCTTTATGAAAAGCATTAAAACACCACGCAGTTTTAGAACTTGGGTTTATTTGGCTGTCTATAGGATGACTAACTGCCCTTTATTGCATTTTTTCCTGCAGTATTGTCACTGAACTCAGGGCCTGGTGTTTGCTAAGCAGGTGATCTCCCACTTAGGCCACTCCCCATGTCCTCTTGTACTTTATGGCAGAGGATGTTGGGGGAATACAGAAGAAGAGAAGAAGGAAGGAACAGCAGAGTGTGGCACAGGACTAATCATGACATCAAGAGGCTGAGGCTGGAGGATTCAGAGATTTTTTTTCTTTTTTTCTTTTTGGTGCCAGTCCTGGGGCTTGAACTCTGGGCCTGGCCCCTGCCCCCCCCCACCCCCCCAACCTTTGGCCTCTGTTTTAGCTCAAGGCTAGTGCTCTACGAATTGAGTCACAGCACTACTTCCAGCTTTTTCTGAGTAGTTTATTGGAGATAAGAGTTCCATGGACTTTCCCGCCTGGGCTGGTTTCAAACCGCAATCCTCATATCTCAGCCTCTTAAGTAGCTAGGATTACAGCATGAGCCACTGGTACCCAGCTAGATTTAGTGGTTTCTGTGTATCCAAGGCTAGCTTGTGCTTAGGCTACTTAGTAATATCCTGATACAAACAGGAAAGAAGGAAAGGAAACAAAGAAAAAGGGAAGGAAGTTAATATATTAAAGACATCTGTCTGGAAAGCTAGAAATGAAAACACAATTATCCTCATGTTCATGTACTTCATCCCATTGGATACTCTCAATGACTCTGGAGGTATTCATCATAACATGGTTTACAGATGAGAAAACTGAGCCCCAGGGTGGACCCTAGCTGAGCACTGGCTGAGTCACAGATGCAAACCTGGGTCTGTCTGACTTGAGTCTGAGTCTCCATTACTACATACTGCCCCCACAGGAAAGCTTTAAAACTGGCTGAATACAGTGATTAATTACCAACTCAATAGAGACAGAACCAGTTCCAACATGGAGTACATTCATTCCTTGGTGGTGCTGTATGTTTTGTGCCTGATTTTGGACAGTATAAGTTTTCACTCTCATAACATGAGTTGTGTAGAAGAATGTAGGCTTGTGAAATATAGAAACCATGTGATGTGTGAGTTATTCTGTGTTACAGACAAGATAGAGAATAATGCAGACAACTTTGATCCTTCTAACAAGACCACTTTGTAGATTATCAAAGATACTAGATTTGAGCACATTCTCTTTTCCATTGCTATCTACATATCCAGGTTGAAATAGAAATGGATTCTTGATTGCAGAGACCATGTGAAATCCTGTATGTAGTCATTCATGCACTAATTCCTCAAATCCATAGTTATTCTCTACTAAGTACCTGGCAATGTTCTGGGTACTGAACACACAAATGTGGAGAGCCAAGGCCTTTGTCTTTGGGAAGCTGGCTTTCAATGGAGACAGTCGTAGGGTTGCCAGACCTAGAAACAACTACAGGCAACTTGTAAATAATGCATAGTTAGGTTAAAAAGCTATCTCTGTTACATTGAAATTGAATAGAATTAGGCACCATGTATTTGATCTTAGGCAGACCTGGAAACACACCATTTTAGCAGAAAAACAGCTACTGCATCAGTGGACTTGCAGATATAATTTCCTAGCCAAGTGAAGGTTTCTTTATCTGGAAGAACGAAGGGAAGTTTTACAGAACTTATGATTGACTTAGGTGGATGGAGTGTCTCCTAGCTGATCTTAAAAGAAAAGCAATATTTGTTAGTCAGAAATGGGGAAAGAAAGTTCCAGAAGGAGGGAAGCACATATTATTTGAAAATACATTGGGGAGAGAATGGGCATTGGGGGTGAGGGAGTAAAGATAGAATCATGTTTTGAGACAGATGAATGACTTGAAACTTCATCCTATCCTCAGTAAGAAACCATTCCTGAAGCAGATTTGGCACATCTTTTTCCTCACTTTTAAAAATATAATCAGACTTTGCATAAGCAGCCTGTGGACATGGTCTAACATTTCTGAGAGAAAGAACTGAGCAGAAAAACTACAGGCAGCTTCCCATGCACCCACTTCTTGATTTCTTTTTAATCCTCTTTGAGGTAGGCAGGAGGAGAAAAGAGGGAGGGAGGAAGGGAGAGAAATGGCCAGAGGACACTTTTTTTTTTTCTTATGAATTCAGGCTCATGTTTTCCTTTACTTCTGAGAACTGTTTTCCCCTCCTGTTTAATATAAGGTGATAAGACATTGCGTTGTAAAAAGCATCTGCTTTATACACACAAAAATGATTAGATGATGTGACAAAAGGGCAGGCAGATGATTTGGATGGCTGGGTTTGGGAAGTAGAGGGCAAAGGAATCTTGGCAAAAGTTACATTCTTGCTGGCTGGCAGATTCTCACCTGGCTGCTTCAGCCTTTGTAGAATTGTCTGGAAGAAAAGCCCCACCCATTCGACTGAGGATGAACCAGGATGGCCTTAGACCAGCAGTGGCTTTATAGAAATACAGAACATTGCTGAAAGTCTGCTGTTCTCTGGCCTTTCACTCCTATGCTGTTTCTTAAAAGCTCTGGGGGCCAGGCTGCAGCTCAGTGGTAGAGCATGTTTTACCATGTGTGAATTCCTGGGTTCTATCCCCACAAACATGAACATACACACATACACAAGCAAACCAACCAGCAAACAACAACATTTAAAAATCCTAAAGAGAAACAGGAAAATGAAAGCTCCCTCTTTTTTTTAAAAAAAAAATTAAAATCGTTTCAGGCACCAGTGATTCACGCCTGTAATCCCAGCTACTCAGGAGGCTGAGATCTGAGGATTGTGATTCAAAGACAGCCCAGGAAGGAAAGTCCATGAGACTCATCTCCAATAAACCACTAGAAAACCGGAATTGGCGCTGTAGTTCAAGTGGTAGAGCACTAGCCTTGAGCTGAAGAGCTGAGGGACAGTGCCCCACGCTGTTTAAGCCCCATGACCAAAAAATTAAAATTAAAATTGTGAGTCATTATGACACATTTAAATATTAACAGAGTCCCAGATTTTCAGAAATTCTTCTTCCTGGGAGAAGGGGCGAGGTTAGCAATTTTCCTGACACCTGTATCCTCTCTTACAGGGTGGTGAGGTGCCTCATGCCTGTAATTCTAGCCACTTGGGACTCAAGTACCTCTACTTTCTCAAGAAGAAAGTTAGCCTGATCTCATCTCAGTCAATAAGGTTGACATGGTGGCAGGCACCTACAGTCCTAGATATGTCAGAGATCACCCATAGGTAAAAGAACCCCGATCTGAGGCTGTTCCTGGGCAAAAGTATGAGACCCTATCTGAAAAATAATTGCAGCAAAAAAGAGCTTGGGGGTTGGCTCAAATCACAGAGTATCTTTCCAGCAAGAGTGAGGCCCTGAATTTTAACCCTTGTACTGCCAAAAAAGTAACATTGTGGGGATTTCAACCCTCTGGAGTTGCAGAAATAGAATAATGTAAACACTCTTCTCCCAAACACACACACTGAAAATGTGACTTGCTGTCTTACCTGGGCTCATCTCATTCTGTAGAACTATTTCTAAGATTTTAGTTTATGTTATTTTAAATTAATTTTGTCAAGGTGATGTACAGAGGGGTTACAGTTACATATGTAAGATAGTAAGTACATTTCTTGTGGAACATTGTTACCCTCTCCATTTTTCTTCCACTTCCTCCCCCTTCCCCCCCTCCCCCCCTCCCCCCTCCAAGTTGTAAAGTTCATTCACAACATATTGTCTTGTGAGTATCACTGTTGCATTGTTTTCCCTTTATACTTTGTTTCACCATTTTATTGTTCCCCTTCTCTTCTCTAATTCAGGTAAATCTCTACATAATAATACACAAGGTATCAAAATCAAATACAGTTGTCACTGTATTTGACGGAATAAACCATAGGGAGAAAAAAAGAACCAAAGGAAAAGTTAATGTTTTTCAAACAACATGGCCCTAGGACACAAGTCACGATCTGGCCCTTCCCTGTAAAAACGAATGATGTGTTCCAAGGTTGCAGAACTTATTTGGAGAGAGACTGACTAGTTTCATTTGTTTGTACAATCTTGGCCTATATGACTTTTTTCTTTCCCACTGCCTTTGTGTTTACCCTTATGTCAAATGAAACTTCAGTAAAGACTATATCACAAATTTAGGGCTGCTGTTCCAGTTGTTTATTTGGGATTCTTGGTTATCAAATGGGCTGTAACTTACATTTCATTCATTAATTAAATTTACTTATGAATGAGACAGAGTGCTACTATGTAGTGCTGGTAGGCCTCTAATTTGTGATCCTCCTGGCTTGGCCCACAGATATGTGCTACCACACCTGGAACCATTGATTTTTTTTTTTTAATGAACTTTTGATATACATTTAAGTTAGTGCGATCAGAACACCTGAATTTTCCATGAATCCCTTGTCTGCATCCCCCCTAACCACTAATCCAGGGCTTCTAAGAAGGGTTTGAAATGTGTATTGCTGACAAGCTCCCAGGCAGTGCTTGTGATCCTCATCGCATCCTGTTTTGGAGAGTCCCTACACGAGGCCATCCCATGGAAGATGAAGCCCCCTTGCATTGGTGTTCAGTCTTGACTCATCAGAAGCTACAAAAAGAAAGGTATTGTGTGTCCTGAGCCTACTATGGAACTACTATGTAACCAGTCAAGTGCCATGAAACAGTATTTACCATTATCATAGAAGATGCACTTTGATACTTTGTTTTGTTTTAAGAAAATATTATATAAAATATTACTGAATTATGTCTCAGTTGGAAAGTATTTGATAAGGATATATTTGGAAAGCATTTGATAAGTAAAAACTTCATTAGCCAAAAGCACAACTCAACATTAAACAAAAATTAAGGAAAATAAACATTAAGGCAAAAAAATCAAGTTACATCTCTCTCTTTTTTCTTATTACAATAAAAGGCCATTATATGGCCAATAAACACATGAGGAAATGCTCAACATCCCTGGCCATAAAGGAGATATACAAATCAAAACAACATTGAGATTCCATTTCACCCAAGTTAGATTGGCCAGCATTGAGAATTTGAAAAATAGCAAATATTGGCAGGGATGGTGAAGGGTTGGGGAGGAACCCTATTACACTGTTGATAGGATTGTAAACTAGAGCAGCCACTCTGGAAGGTAGTTTGGAGGTTCCTCAAAAAAACTAAGTATAGAATTACCCTATAACCCAGTGATACCACTCCTGGGTATCTACCCAGAATACTACAACTCAGGGTACAGTAAAGACACGTCCACATCCATGTTTATTGCTGCACTGTTCGTGATATCAAGTCACACAGCCCAGATGCCCTACACAGTCAACCTAAAAAATGTGGTACATATATACAACGGAATTTTCCTCATCCATTAGAAAGAATATGTCACAAAGGGAAATGGATGGACTTAGATGTCGTAAAGTACATCAATCTCAGAGAGAGACAAACAGCACATGTTTTCTCTCATATAGGGGAGCTAGATCTAAAATACAACTAGGCATTACAGGTCTCTATGTAAATACACACAGACTGACTAAAGGACGGTAAACGGGTGAGGAATCCAAAGGTGTAACTCCTCAGAGCAACTAATGTACTGTTTATCAAAATGAACACTAGGAAGCAGAAACATGTTTTGGGAGTGGGGGCAGAGGAATGGAGGGAGGAAGAGCAAGTAAATGCAGTCATTATATTCAATGTACATTATGTAAAAAATGAACTATGTAACTTGAAGGTAGGAATGGGAGAAGGAATAATGAGAGAGAAGGCTAAGAAGGAATGACATCAACCAAGAAACATTGTACTTATAACCTGACTTATGAAACTAACTTCTTTGTACAAATACTAAGTAATAATATAAAAATATGGGGGGGAAAAGCCATTATAAAAGTCCAGGCCCTGGTGCTCTTGGCAAGTGAAGTCACACTAAGACCATAGCATCTACAGGGCTGATGAAAGTTTCATTTACAGGGAATTCTCTTGGACTCTGAGGCCTGTTCTTCATGAGAAAATGGCAGGCAAGGAGGCGAGCTCGGGGCCTGCCTGCTCCAACATGCAAACAATGTTGAGACGCCTTAGGTGACCAGTCATTCGGTGAGTCACCTGCCACAGCTTGGCAGGAAACTCACTCTCCACCCTGTTCCTCCTTTCCAAGGCTGCGCTTTCTAGAGGGCCACTGCCTTGTAATATTTGCCTCTGGAGCACAGGTCCTTTTGTGTAATTTTCACACACTATGTGCTGTTGTTTGTCTCCCCAGGACGCTTGTGTTGGAAACTTAATCCCCACACAACAGTGGTGAGAGGTGATTAGTGGATTAATGTTGGTACAGGGTTTGTTATCTTGAGAGTGGGTTTCTTATAAAGGCGAGTTTCATACTCTCCTGCATGTTCGTGTACCTTTCTGTTGGAAACACATGACTCTCCAGTGTCAGAAAATGAATAGACACACACAAGACAAAGGAGTCCTTGTTAAGGCATTTTGCTTCTGTACAGAAGGGTTCACTGCCACGCTCTCCTCACACACAGGGGCAGGGTGGTCTGTTTGGTTTCTATCCCAGCCCAAGCTGTAACATTGCCTCTTCTTGTGGTTTAGGAGTCAGGCTCACATTTTCTTTACACTTGGTTACCAGGGTGATGGAGTAATACAAGGAAGTTAGAAAGCACTTCAACCATCAGTAAAAAGTTCCCACTCTAAGGGGGATTTCTATCTTATCTCCACTGACTGGGGACAGGTATGCTGGTGGTTAAAGTTGGAGTAGGTGGGTAATTTCATTGGAAAGTTCCCACTCCGAGGGACCAGGTTGGGGAGAGGAGTTCTATAACTTTGTTGGTAAGGACTCATAACTTTGGCATGGCTGGGCTGGTTACAAACAACACAGATGATAGTTGAAATTGAAATTGAAATTGAAATCAAGCAGCAAATAATTCCAGGAAATATCAATGCCAGAAAGTATCAGTACAAATGGAAAGATTTGGGTGGACAGAAGATTGCTTTTCTCACACTCTTTCCATCCGCAACCATGGGGTGACATAGGTAAATGACCCTGGACAGAAATCAGCCTCAGTGACACATATGTATCCTTTCTTTATTAATTACTGTTATTTCTGTTATAACAACTCATCTATGATACCACACACCAGCAACACTAAAGCTCCCTGTATGGAAATTAATCTCTTCGTGGTCACCAGCTTATGATCATTTGCAGAGCTATAGAACCTTTTACTCTTGGCTCAGTGTCAAGACCAGGCTTGTGGGAAACAAATGCTGACTGAAACAAGCAGCTGGACCCCAAATGCAGTGCAGTCTCCACCTGTGTGGGGTTACCACCCCATTTAGGGACAGGGATCTGAGCTTGAAAGATATAAAGCATCACTAAAAATATGATTCTTGGGCTGGGATGTAGCTCAGTGGCAAAAGCGCTTGCCTAGTAAGTGCAACGTCCTGGGTTCGATCCCCAGTACCAAAAAAAAAAAAAAAAAAAAAAAAACCAAAAGACTAAAAATATGATTCTTACTTAAAAAGAAAAAAAAAACCCAAAACATTCTTGGGGAACCAAAATGCTTTTTTAATCTTCAATTTTGAGTCTGATTTTGAGTACTGCAATTTTTGTACAACTCTTCTTTTCCTCCCTTCTCTTTTCTTTCCCTTTCCCCTTCCCTACTTTCTCCTCTCCTCTCTCCTCTATCCTTTCTCTTTTCCCTCTCCTCTCATTTCTCCTTCTGTTCCCTTTCCTTCTCTTTCCTTCCTTTTCCTTATTTCTCCTTTACCTTCCTTTTCTTCCCTTCCTTTCCTTTTCATTTCCTTTTTTCTTTCCACCTTCCCTCTCCCTTTCCCTTTTCCTCCTCCCTCCCTTCCCTTTCCTTCCTTTCTCTTCCCTCCCATGTCTCTCTCCCTCTCTCTTCCTCTCTCTCCTACTACCTTCTTTATTTTTCTTCCTTTGCCTTTTTTCATTGTTGAATGTGTGTATGTGTATTTGTGTGTGTGTGTGCTAGTGAACTCTAAGTAGCTCTTGTTAAAGTGAGGACATTAGATGATATATATATCTATATATAAATTAAACCCCTTAATTAAGTATATAACTGATAGAATTTATTTTTCAGTCATGGGGCTTGAACTCTGGGTTTGGGTGCTGTCCCTCAGCTCTTCAGCTCAAACAAAGCAAGTGCTCTACCACTTGAGCCACAGCACCACTTCCTGTTTTCTAGTGGTTAATTGGAGATAAGAGTTTCACAGACTTTTCCTGCCTGAGCTGGCTTTGAACCAGGATCCTCAGATCTCAGCCTCCTGTAGGATTACAGGCTTGAGCCACTGGCATCCAGGTAGAATTTTTTTTTTATTGTGAAAATACTGTACAGAGGGGTTACAATTACATGGGCAAGATAATGAGTACATTTCTCATCAAGCATTGTAGCCTCCTCCTTTGTTTCCCCTTCCTATCCCTTTCCATCCATCCCCCTCTCCGGGCCCCCACCCGATCCTCCCCCCCACAAAGTTGTAAAGTTTGTTTTTCCACATAACGACTTGTACATCTCATTGTTGCAATGGATCCACCTGTATCCCTATTTAAACGATTTGTTTTTTCCCTTCCCCTCCACAAATTATACCAACCTCAAATACAGTGAAAGCAGGGGTTATACCATGGGGGAGGGACATACAAAGCAACAAAGAAATAATCTTATAAATGTGTTAGAAAAAATAATCTGAAAGAAAAAAATTTGAATACATATCTTAGGGTTCATTTCCCTAACATCAAGTTACCTGACCTTTTCTGCTTGACTCAGACATATACTCATTATTGCAAATAAGGGAAACCATGGGACCTAAGTTTCTTTGGGCCTGGCTTACTTCACTTATAATTTTTTCCAAGTCTTTCCATTTCCTAACAAATGGGGCAATGTCATTCTTTCTGATGGAGGCATAGAATTCCATTGTGTATCTATACCACATTTTTTTTTGATCCATTCATCTACTGAGAGGCCTCTGGGTTGGTTCCATATCTTAGCTATGGTAAATAATGCTGCAATAAACATAGTTGTGCTGGTAGCTTTAGTATAGCCTTGTTTGTGAGAGCTAGAATTTTTTAATGACACTATTATACATGCTTACTACATTATTTTTCTTAAAATTTTGGTCACAACCTTGTCATGACATAGCCCAATGCTAATATGAATTTTTCTGGATATTATGCATTTTTTTGCATTTTTTCTTTTCTGTATAAGAAAATAGGGATAAAAAGAGTACCTCTGAGACTTGGGATATAGCTTAGTGGCAGAGCACTTGTCTAGCATGCATGTGACCCTCGGTTTATACCCCAGCGCTGCATGAAAGAGAGAGGGGGGGTGAGTGAGGAAGAAGCATGGTACATGAGTCATTGAGCAGCTCTCTTTCTAGATCTCTGTTCAGTGATGTCATTGGCAGCTTGAAATCTATCAAGTATTCAAATTGGCAGCTACAAGAAGCTAAAATTTATTTTTTTCTGAGAAAGCTAGCTCTCAAATGTGGATCAGTGCAATGCTTTCAGGTATTGTTGTAAAAGTTAACAAGATGATAAATGCAAAGGATTTTTGCATATTATTGCTAGCATAGAATCTTTATATATGCAAGCATAGTTTTATTGAACTTCATTTTTATTTTTTAATTTTTGATTGAGTCTTTTTAAAATTTAATTTAATTTTTTTGTCGGTCTTGGGGCTTGAACTCTGGGCCTGGGCGCTGTCCCTCAGCTCTTCAGCTCAAGGCTAGTGCTCTACCACTTAAGCCACAGTGCCACTTCTGGTTTTCTGGCAGCTTATTGGAGATGAGGTTCACAGACTTTCCTGCCTGGCTGGCTTTGAACTGTGATCCTCAGATCTCAGCCTCTTGAGTAGCTAGGATTATAGGTATGAGCCACCAGTGCCCAGCTGAATCTTTTTTTTTGTCACTGTAAAAGTGATATACAGAGGGTTACAGTTACATAAGTCAGATAATAAGTACATTTCTTTTTGAACAGTGTCACCCCTTCCCTCACTGTCTCCCAGGCTTTCCTTCCTGTCTCTTCCCCTGCCCCCAAAGTGGTGTAGTATATTTTCAACATAGTGTCTTATGAGTATCACTACTGCATTTGTTAATTTTTAAAATATAGAGTGCTTCACAAATTTGCATGTCATCCTTGTGCAGGGGCTATGCTAATCTCTGTATCATTCCAATTTGCCAAAGCAAACAAAAAAGATGTAGTCCAGGCTGAGCCACCCATGGCTGGCTTTCTGTTATTCTCAAGAAGTTCCCCAGGTTAGGCTGGGGAATGCTCTTCCTGTCTCAGCCTTCCTTGGGATTCTAGACATGCATGCACTGCCATGCCTGGTTAGCATAATTGCATATGGAGCCTTCTAGTTGGTGCTTTAGTTTAAATGTTTACTTTTGAAGTGACAAAATATCATGTGCTTCCAGCCTCCCATTTTTGTGGGGATTCTTTTTACTCCCACTTATACCCTCAAAGGAAGAGTAAAATTGCTGGGGCTTCACACTTGTCTAACAACTTGTTAGGTGTGAAGCCACTTGAACCATGACTCAGTATTTTGGCTTTTAGCTTGTTTTTTTGAGGTAGGGTTCTGCTTAAACTGTGTTGGCCTGGGACTACTATTCTTTTCTTCTGAGTAGCTGGGATTGTAGAAATATGCCACCATACCTGACTATAAAAATTCTTTTGGTGTTGCTTACTGCCTAGACTTTCACAGACAATGTTTGGCTGGATTCTTCAATAAAGGAGGAAAATGCATCCTTGGGAGTATGGCAGGAATGATTTCCCAGCCAGCAGATACGAAGCATATATCTGGAGCAATGGAAAGGGCAGTTCCAGTGGAAAGAGAAAAACAGAGAACATTCTTTCTTGGATTTTTTCCTAGTGCTTCCCTTCCTCATGTACACACACACACACACACACACACACACACACACACACACACACACCACACACACACACACATACACACACACACACACACACACACACACACACACACACACACACACGTTGGTCCTGGGACTTGAAACTCAGAGTCTGGGTGCTGTCCTGGAGCTTTTGTCTCAGCCTCTTGAGTAGGTAGGATTATAGATGTGAGCCATCCGTGCCTGGTGATTTCAGTTATTTATTTTGTCGGTCATGGGGTCTGAACTCTGGGCCTGGGTGCTGTCCCTCAGCTCTTCAGCTCAAGGCTAGTTGCTCTACCATTTGAGCCACAGTGCCACTTCTGGCTTTTTTTTTCTGCTTATGTGGTGCTGAGGAATTGAACCCAGTACCTCATGCATGCAAGGCAAGCGCTCTACCACTGAGCCACCTTCCCAGCCCCTTCAGTTTTTATTTTGTGAGATTAAAAAAATATTTATAGGAGAAGTGGGAGGGATGATGTCCTAAAATTCAACACATAATCTACAAAATTAAGAAAATTGAGGGAAGGGATAGGGTTAGGAGGGTTGAGTGAGACTGAGAAAAGGGGTAACATTGATCAAGAGTCATTGTATTCATCTATTACTTTGTGGAATGACAACTCCTTTGTACAACCACTTAAAGATAAAAACAAAATTAAAATATATTCACAGGAGAATTTTAGGAAGGCAAGAGGAGAGAAAAATTACATACTTGTATCCTCAAGAAGGGCAGGCCCAATTGGTGAGAAGCATTTATGTATTTGGAGTATACCAGGAAAGAAAGAAAGCCATCCATCTGTTCCTTGATCATCATATCAAGATTTGCCTCTTTGGAAATCTTTGCAATACCCCGATGCCCTGTTCCTTTTCTGTGCAGTGTCTGTGTTGTAAAGGTCCTAGTACTATTGCCCAAGGAGTTTTTCAGAGCAAATGTACAGGCCAGAGTGGTGAGTGGAAGTGTCACAAGCCTGACATTGCAACAGCGCAAGGCAATGGTGCAATGAGATTGCCGTGTGGTTGGTCCACCTGCACAGCATGAACACAGAGACAACAGCACAGAAACACAGCACTTGCTGAAAATAAAGCCACAAACACAGTTGCTGTTGCCTTTGGAACAGAGGTCACAGGTGTATTTTGTTTTGGAGAACAGCTTACATCAATTCTTGAATCTTCTCTTCCAATTTTCTAGCATCAGCTCCACACAGTTCATATATCTGTTTCAAATATACAAAGGTACAGACACTTGTTGGTTCAAATATTGTTCCTGACTGTCAAATATTTTGTGCCCGACTGTAAACTTCCTCCTCCTCATTTTTATAATCTTCAAGATACTTTGAATATACATGAAACGTATCAAATTCAGGAGACTTGTTACCTTTCCAAAATTGCTATTGTGCCAGGTTTCTAGAACTCCTTGGAATATTCTTCTAGTTTAAGACTAAAACGTATGACGGTATTGGAAATGATAAAACCCAATTCTTGCAATTTGGAGCTTTCATACATTGGTACTGAAGGCTATTACTTCATATAACACACATATATATAATTATATATATATATATATATATATATATATATATATATATATATATATAAGTCTTCTGAAATAAAATAGCATATGCTTTCAATTTCCTACTTCTATCTTGGTAAGAGCTGTGTAGTAGTTTCTAAGAAGCACTTTTTTCATCTCTGGATCAGGATGATTTTATAGTAGATGGTACATTTTATACATATCTACACTTTTTAGTAGTGTGTGAAGCAATGGTACACCTCTTAATAAACATTTTACATTTGGCGAAATATGGAAGTCAAGGACCCTTACTTCCCATTATTACTTTAGTATACTAAGTATTAGGTGACTGGAGAGAAGGAAGCATGTAGGTAAACTGAGGCTGAGATTGGCTGAAAACTTGAGTTTCCAGTAAGGGGAGGAGGTTTTAGCAACCAGGAATGGTGTTAGGACTTTGGAGAAGGAACTGGAAAATCCTAGAACAATCCTCATGCTGAATATTTCTTGAGTATCAACCCCCAGTGTGAACTCCATCTTGATTGATCTCATTTCACTTACCTGCTTGGTCATGAGTCCACTTCTACAACAGCAAAGTACTCGTTTGATTCTTGAGAATAGAGTTACCTATGTGTGGGTGCAGAATTTCATGATTTATCTGGTTGCCTGGTTGATAACCATCTCCTTAACAATAGTTCTCTTGGCATTAGCCAGGAGAAGATTGTGTCTGAAAGGATCTACAAAGGGTCCTTCTTCCTAACAGTTTGATGACAGCTGGATGGTGGGCACAAGGGGAGTTTCATAATTCAATCTTTAAAGGAACTTTGTTCCTTATCTCTAGCCAGAGCTGGAGTGGGATGCAGGGCATGCCAGGTTTGAGGTGCTGTCTCAGTCTCTTTTTCTCCTGGGGGCCAGAAGGGTGACATCATTATGTGTGAATGTTGGCTTCCACTTAGCCTTCTCTTACAGTTTCTGTCCACGGATCCATGACCACCCCCATGCAATTGCACACGTCCTTTGGAATTCCAATCCTCTATAGAAGGTATTTTGCTAACCTTAGTGAATCTGAGTGTCTTGTTGTCTTAGCCTATCTCCTCTTGAAGAGAATAGTATGGAGTCAGAGAGTATGAGGGTTCCTAAAAGTTAGAGTTCCCTTCTTGCAAAAAAAAAAATTTAATGTTTTTCAAGGCAGATGGTAAGCTCCTGGAGAGGAGTGCAGCCCAGAGGAGGGTAGCTGGGGGGTGGAATCCCATGATCATGGGGTTATAACATGCTTCTGCTGTGCCACCTGGACACTCACCAAGCTCAGCCAGTAGCCACCAAGTGCAATAAGAGCCTTTGCTATTGTGCAATCTGACTCTTGCTTCTAGGTACATTGGAAGGGTGCTATCGCCTACCCTGTCATTTGAGCGAGGAATCCAATGTCACATGAAAAAAACTTTATATATATATATATATTCAAAAATGAACACATTCTAAATATACAGTTTGGAGAATTACTACAAAATAAAGTATACTACACAATCATATCCAGATTGAGGATATATCTAGACACCTCTTCCTTGTCCCATTACTCAAAGGCAACCTCTATTCTGAATTCACATTGAGTTGTGCATTGTTGTTGTTGGTTTTGCCTACTTCTGCAAATGGAATTCTATTACAAGCATTCTTCTGTGTATGTATTCTTTTACTCTGAGTGATGCTCGGGGGATTTATGGGTGTACATTAATTTGGGTGTATCCCATTGCATGCACATAACCCACTTCATCCATTTTGTCAGTGACAAAGTGGGTGTTGCTGGGAATGTTCTTGTCTGTTGTGGACATTTTTGGGGGCACATAAGAGCTCCATTGCGAGATTGTGGAGTCTACTTTAGTAGAGTCCCTACAGAGTTCTTCAAGTTGCACTCTATCAAATTATGACCTATGGAAGAGGATGAGCATTTGGGTTGTTTCATACCCTTGACTACATTTGGTACCACCAGTTGTTTTCAAGATAGCTGATCTAGGGTTTCCAGGTTGCCATTACATTTGCTACATAATTCTGTGTCCTTGGCCTTGGCCAGCTGTCACCTGGGCTTTAGCCACAGTTAACGTGTCTATCTGTCTCCAGCCTTAAGCCCCTTAGATTTGCTCTCCTTCCTGAAGTTCAAAACCACAAGTCCACTCCCACCATCATTCCTCATGAAATTCTTCAGTGTTTTACCATCACCTGAAAACCAAGCTTCTTACAAGAGCTCCTGGGGTATGCCCTGTCTATCTAGCTTACTGTGACTCCTCAGCATAATCTAGTACCTCTTTAGAAACAGACTCATTTATTCATTAAACAAATACAGGTGGAGTACACCTTATCTGAAACGCTAGGGACAGGAAGGGTTCAGGTTTAAGACTGTGGAATATTTGCATAGATGTAATATGCTAATGTATATATAATATACATAATGTCTTGGGGGATGGGACCCAAGGCTAAACATGTGATTCATTTCCTTCATACATACCTTCCACGTATAGTCTGATGATAATTTTTTGCAAAATGTTTATAATTTCTTTCTTTTTTGGGGGGGGTCCAATCGTGGGGCCTGAACTCTGGGCCTGGGCGCTGCCCCTCAGCTCTTCAGCTCAAGACTAGCGCTCTACCACTTGAGCCACAACACCACTTCCGGCTTTTTTCTTTTTGCTTATGTGGTGCTGAGGAATCAAACCCAGGGCCTCATGCATGCAAGGCAAGTGGTCTACCACTGAGCCACCTTCCCAGCCCCTGTTTATAATTTCTTTACATGAGATAAAGCTGTGTATATCAAACTATCAAGATTAATGCCATCTTATTGGCACTTAAAATTTTCATATTTTGGAGCATTTGGGCTAGGACTACTCAACCTCCGTATGTGTGTGTGTGTGTGTATATATATACATATATATGTTACACATATATATGTATATATATGTGTAATGTATTTATATATGTAATGTATTTAAATATCTCTACATACATACATATGTGTATACACATACACAAACATATATAATATGTATGTACCTATATGTCTATTCTGTCTATTGTATATATTGTAGTACGCTCCTGTATCATTCTCATCATTCCACTATTAAATGATAGATTTTTGTCATCTGGATGCCCCACTATATCATGAATGGAGACTATTTTTTTTTTTGTTATTTGTTTTGTGTGCCAATCCTAAGGCTTGAACTCAGGGCCTGGACCAAACTGTCCCTGACCTTTTTTGCTCAAACTTAATGCTTGAACATATCCATTCAAAAGGCCCAAGCAGAAATCAGTTAATAATGTGGTCATAGCTACACTAGTGCTTTTCTTCTCACAGGGTCCTTTGTCCTTATATTTGGCTATATGGGGCTATTTAAACTTACAGTGCATGAGCAGCCACAGGCATTATGTGTACAAAATGGGCATGGCTGTTCCAGTGAGTTTATTTACAGAAGCCCAGTGGGGGCTAGATTGGTCCTCAGCTATTGATTGCCAACCTGGGTGTGTCATCAACTGATGTTCCTGAGAAGACATGTTAAGCTACCTGAGGACTGAGCTCTCAAGGTTCTGGCGAGGGGAAAACAGGGTGTGGGTCTGAAGTTCTGAGAATCCATCTCAAGCCACACCTAGAAATGGTAGAAGTGATTTTGGAGTCATTCTGTCCATGACTGGAAGTGTGGGGCAGAACTTCCTTCTCAGGGTGAAATATGGCTTTGGGACAAAGTTTTTTCCCCCCCAATGAGTATGTTGCTGTTCACATGTGTTCACTCAGATGCCCAGGACTAAGAAAACATTCCTCTTTTCTCTAACCTTTTACTTACCTCCTCCTGAATTCAGAGGTAAGTATATCCTTTAAGTCTAGATGAAACAATGAGCTCAATCTTATTTTGTGGGAATGCTCTACTCAGAGGCAGGCACGCTGCCCTCCCAGTCTTTCTGGACAGCACATGAAAAATGTGTCCACAGTATGACTTGTGCAGATAGATTGGAAGGCCTTCATTCTTGTCCTCACTTTTGGGTCCTAATAGATGTATAAATCAACTATACCTCTTTTATCTGAGTAGGTATATTTCCCTTCTGCTTCCTAAGATTCTCTCATGGGTGGGTTATTTTGAAGTCTAGGCTTTGAGAGAGTGGTAAGAAGTCTGTTGACAGGGGTCCCAAGTCATGTTTTTCAGTGGGATCAGTTTTATTCCAGGACTACTTAGACTGAAGGTCCTATTTTGATGACCAGAATGATTCCTTTGGAGGGGAAAAAAAAGAGAATCCAGCAGATATAGTTGCTAACTTCCTGCCTATCTCCAGGAGAATCCTGACTGACATTCATCCATTGCTGGGAGCACAGGGGTCCTTCAAGTGTGGTATTCCTGACTGACTTTGTTATGTGAGCTTGGAGTGATGTACTGGCTTGTCAAGTTGCTTTGCATGAACGTCAGTATTTCATTTATTGTGTTTGTTGTTGAGACCCTGAGTTTCCACTATTATGGTTGGTTGGTTAGCAATGCTGGTGTTTCAAGATATGACTATGTAAAAAGCATTCCTCACTAACACAAAGATCTCATTCCCTCTGGGTTCAGAAGGCTATCTCTAGGCAGAGTTGTTCCTGAACTTCACTGCTGGAGAGTGAGCACATATATGCTACCTGGGTGTCCTCAACAAGGAAGAATATCAGAAGTCTGCTGGATCTTTCTAGACCTTACCGATGCCTTTCATCTTACTGCTGCCGCCTTTGTGATGTATTCTGTGTTGTAACAAATCTCAGCTATGAATATAATTTGCTGCTAAATCTTGTAAGTCTGGGTAAAACACTGAATGAAGTACACAAGAATTGGAAATTTAGGGGAAATGAGATTCCTGGGTGGAAATAAGATTGATATTCTTTTCATGTCTATCTTTGTTTTTTTTTTTTTTTTTTTGTCGGTCGTGGGGCTTGAACTCTGGGCCTGGGCGCTGTCCCTCAGCTCTTCAGCTCAAGGCGAGCGCTCTACCACTTGAGCTACAGCGCCACTTCCGGTTTTCTGGTGGTTTATTGGAGATAGGAGTCTCATGGTCTTTCTTGCCCGGGCTGGCTTTGAACCGCGATCCTCAGATCTCAGTCTCCTGAGTAGCTAGGATTACAGGCGTGAGCCACCAGCGCCCGGCTTCATGTCTATCTTTGTTTTTAAGGAGAATACATGTTGGCAATGACTTTCACCCTCAGCAGGGGCATTACAGAGCATAGGAACATGGACAAGGCCTTCTTTCCATCTAGTCTGGGTTCTTTTGAATCATTCATTTATAATTAATTAATTTATCAGCATATAAATGTCCAGAGTCCAGATGATTCTTCTGGTGGACCTCAGTGCTTTGGGGAAGCCATTTTATTCTAATATCAAAGAATGAAAGAGGGACTCAATTTTTGAGAGGTAACTCATATTTAAGCACTTGGCCAAAACTAACAAATTCTTTGTTTTTCTTCCTTTTCCCCTACTCCATAGACACACTGTCATGAAATCAAAGTTATTACTCTAATGTATCCAATTGTGGGACTTAAAGCATCATGAAGCAAGTACTCCTACATATATCAGTTGTTATGCCTATGTCTTTTTCTAGAGATGCTTTACAGCCTTTATTGGATTTTAGATGGGTTTATAAATCATATTTGTATATTGTAGTAGTTCCTCTTATCTGTAGCTTTGCTCTCCATGGTTTTAGTTATTCAATCAAGTATGATCTGAAAATAGGAAATGGAGAATCCAAGAAATTACATGCCATTCTGAGTAACACTTGGTCTTGTCCAGAAAGTGAATCATCCCTCTGTCTAGTGTATCTAGATTCCATATGCGTTAGTAGGTGTCTTCAGAGCAACTGTCATTGCATTGCAGTGCTTACATTATATGAGCATATTTTACTTAAAAATGGTCGTGAAGTGCTAGAGTAGGGATGATGTTGGCAATCCAGATATGCCAAAGAGAAAACTCCATATGAAAAGGTAAAAATTCTTGACTTAAGAAAAAAATTGTATGTTGCACCTCTAAAATCTCAGTAAGAATAAATAGGAGAATCACAGTACATATGGAATTTGTACTATTTTAAGGTTTCAGGTAACCACGGGGGTGGGGGTGGGGAGAGGTCCAGGAACATTTCCCTCTTAGATAATGGAGGTCTACTGCAGTTAGAACATAGTGTAGTAGTCTGGTTACAAAATCACCTGCCAAGGTTTTGTGTGCCCCATCTACAAGAGACCACAAGAATGAACTTATTTACCACAATGAATCTCTCTAAAGCATGATGTGATGTCCTTGATAACAATACTAAAGATTATGGCAAGAAAGAACAATCTCTCCCATATTTATCACCTGGAATTTACTTAGGCACTCTCCTCTAACCTAAAACTATGACATGTGTTTCTATTGCATTCCTGCCAGTTGATACCTCACCTCTACATGAAAACTTCCAGCAACCAGAAAATCCCATTATGAAAGCATAAAGGATGATGGAGTGTGGGAATGCCAGTTAGGGAGGTTATTGAATTTGAACAGAGGCAGTAATACCGAGAATCTGGGCAGTGATAGGAAAACACATACTCTAGCTCTTCTGAACTAATGCAAGGAAGCAGACCATGTTTTCAAGGAAGGTGAATATTCTAACCCAGCTCTAGGAGAAATTATTATAATGCTTTTAAATACCATGCACATTTAAAAGGGCATAATGGATAGTGGCTCTTTGCCAGATGTTTTACCAGAAACATGAAGACATTTCTTATAATAGTCCTCAATAGAAAATTGGGCCCTAGTTGTTTTTTTTTTGAAAAGATAAATGGCACTTAATTGCTTCAGTAAGTCAATTCCAGTTGTATTATCCCAAATGAAAGTGGGGAGTGCTTTTATTGAGATGATTTCAAAGAAGTGAATTTAATTTTACTCTACCTAAGAGAATGGATGTCAATGCAAGTTTTCCTAGTCAGCTCTCCAGTCATGTATTTAACCTTAACTTTTATTATCACTATTATTATTTTTAAATTTTAATTGTTATTATAAAGGTGATAAGAGGGGTTACAGTTACATATGTCAGGTAATAAGTACATTTATTTTTGGACAATGTCATCTCTTCCCTCATTCTCTTCCAATCTTATTTTTTTTAATTAAGTTTTTTATTGTGAAAATACTGTACAGAGGGGTTACAGTTACATGAGCAAGGTAATGATCTCATTATTTTTAACTGTACTTATTTATTTTTGTCTTTTTGGATAGCAAAGATTGAAACCAGGGCATTTCACTTGCTATGCAAAAGTGCTTTGCAACTGAACTGCATCTCAGCTATGTATTTAACTTTTAAAATAACCCAGTGGGGAAAATGATTATGATCCACATTTTAAAACTAGTTTTCTCCATAAAGTTATGAGAAAATTGATCAAGATTCCATAGCTAGTGAATCATGAGAATCTGAATCCAAAATATACATGGTCATTTGCAATGCTAGATAGCCTACTAATAGTTTCTAATAGCCATACCCCATGTATGGGGACCTCATACACCGATATGTATACATTACTGTCTGAATGTCATCATCTTCTTTTCTGGAAGATTCAATTTTAATGTTCTACCCCTGCATAGGAGATATTAATGAGGTAACATGGGTTGTTATTCATTGGGACATCTCAAATTGTCTAAGTGGAGAGATACATTTTATGCTATGCATCTTTTCTTTTACCCTCTGCAGCAAGGAAAGTTCAAAAACTAAGAATCATGTCATCACATATTAAAAATAAATGCAGTGGCCTTCTTTTTTTTCTTGTTGTTCTGAGGTTTCTATAATCTAATTTAACCCTGCTGGTTTCCATGGAGACATACCTTCTGGGCTTTCTTGAACATCTGAAATGTGGGTACTCCTTTGATGTGACAAGTTTCAGCTAACTCCTGAGAAAGAAAAGAAATGGCATGAAGCCAACAGCTTTGGTGTCTTCTCAATGCATCAAGCTTGTTACCTGGTAACTTCTCAAGAGGTATCAAAGATCAGGGACACCTGACATGCTGTAGACTCCAGTGCTAAGAACTCTCCTCCTGTTTTAAAGGCCTCCAGGAGAGGGCAACCCGAAATTCTTAGGCTTACTCACTTCAGAGTTGTAGGAGAGAGGTGAGAGATGGAGATCAGATAGATTAGATACACAGTGACTTTCTGAGCTCTATTTAAAGACCTTGTAAAGAAGCATGGAGGAGAAACCAAGGGAGTCCAGGAAGGATAGACCTCACTACAGAAATGGAAGTAGTAAACATATGTTTATAAATCACATTTTTGACATGGGATAGTATACTAGTCTACCATTTTAAGAAAGGCTTGGATGTTCTTTCTTTTAAGCTCTATGCCATTTCGCTGGTGATCTTTATTTGTGAAAGATTTGGAGCCCAAACTCAAGAAAATAAGCTAGAAATCCCAATAGTTTTCATCCTGTCCAAAGTGCTTCTAAAATGACAGCTTTAAGTTTTCTTAGCCAAGAGTCAAAAGTGTGCTTTTTGTCCTTTCACTTTAAAAGACAAAGAGCCATAATTTAAACAAACAAAAAACCAGACAGTAACACAAATTGGCAAAAATGTGGAGAAATTAAAAGTCTTACTGTGGTGGTGGGAATATAAAATGATGTCGTTTCTTTGGAAAACAATTTTTCAAGTCCTCAAAAAATTAAATGGAGAGCTACCATAGGACTTAACAGTTCCACTCGCAAACATATACCCAAGAGAAATAAAAACACAGATTTGTGCAGTAACAGAACTGATGTTTATACCAACATTATTCAAAAGAGCCAAACATTGTGAACAGCCCACATGTCTACCAATGGATAAATGGGTAAATAAAAGGTGCTGCTTTCTGCCCAGTGGAATATTAGTTAGCAATAAAAAGGATCAAAACACTGATGTACTCTATAACGTGTATGAACATTGAAATAAGCCAGTTGCTAAAGTCAACATGTTCTATGATTCCATTCAATATGAAATGTTCAGAAAAAGCAAATCTAGAGTGTAGATTTGTGGCTGCCTAGATCTGGGATGGTGGATGCAGAGAATTGGATGTGGGTATTCTTTTTAGAATGATGAGATGTTCTAAAAATGATCACACTGATGATGGCTGCATGACTTTGCCAATATGAAAAAGACAGAGCTCCTGTTTCTACCCGTGAATTCACAGTGTATGATTTAGGCAAAAGAGCAATGAAACAATGTCACACTTTAATGAAGCTAGAAGGAAATGGAGAAATAGAATTTCTATTATGATCTGGGTACCATGTCATATATCTTATGCATTTTAATCTCATTTTTATCTTAGTTATCCTTACCTAATTTTACAGATGATGAAACTCGTATTTATAGAGGTTAAATGATAGGTCATAGATACCATTAAAATGCTGAACAGTGAATGGTAGATTAAATTCCATCTTAAAGCTCAAATTCCATCTACATTTTATGAACGAACACTTGCTTAGTTTTGTAGTTTGGTTCGTGAATATCCCCCTGGGCCCATGTGCTAAAATGCTTGGTGTTGTGGGTCTAGTGAGAGCTTGTTAGGCCACTGGGTCATGTTCTTTTTTTTGGGGGGGGGGGCGGTCCGGTCGTGGGGCCTGAACTCTGGGCCTGGGCGCTGTCCCTCAACTCTTCAGCTCAAGGCTAGCACTCTACCACTTGAGCCACAGCACCACTTCTGGCTTTTTCTGTTTATGTGGTGCTGAGGAATCGAATCCAGGGCCTCAGGCGTGCAAGGCAAGCACTCTACCACTGAGCCACCTTCCCAGCCCTGGGTCATGTTTCTGACTGAGTGGTGGCTCCTTGGCCGCCTCCTCTTTCTCTGGTATGCTTCCTGCCCATGAGGTGAGTGGCTTTGTACTACCATATAATTCTGTCTTGAGGTGCCACCTTTTCAGAGGCTACAGAGAAACACAGCCAGTTGATTATGGCTTGGAACCTCCAAAACTGTGAAGCAAGATGAGCCCTTTCCTTTGTATAAGTTGATTACCTCAGGTATTTTAGAATAGTGTCAGAAAGTTGACCAACACAGTTCACTTTCTCTCATAAATTAGCACATTTTGTAATTTCCAAATTTTAATTTTTAATAATTTTTGTAGAGATATATATGAATACATGGATTGAGAACATGAGACTGATTGTGTGTGTGTGTGTGTGTGTGTGTGTGTGTGTGTGTGTGTGTGTGTGTGTTATTTGTGTGGTGGGATGGAGAAGGATGTACCTTGGGATAAAGGAGGATTTCCTGAAATTCCTTGTAATATTGAAGAAAACCCACTAAAAAAGCAAAAGACATATAACCAGAGAAAAGCAAGATATATGAAAATGATTCCATGCAGTTATGTTTTAGAAATTAATTAGCAAAGCTGTCATGAAGAAAAATGCATTTATCCCCATGACCTCAGTTCCTATGGATTAGCAATGTCTGTTGGAAGCAATCCACAAAGAATGATTTGGGGGACAGAGTCCACAGAAAGAGTGGTGAAGATATTAGGGTTGATTATACGGACTTCCATGGCAGGTGTGGCTCTTATTTGTTAACTTAGAAAAGTTATATGAAAACACTTAATAGCCTAACAGGAGAGTTTAGGATGGTTTATCAGAAGGAAAACAAGGTGAAAATTGACTTGATTTTATGTTGATGAGCTCATTGTGGAGGTAGTGCTGTTTGAGTATGTTGCATTTGGATTTTAAGAATCCACACTGAAGGGCTGGGAATGTGGGTTAGTGGTAGAGTCTTGCCTAGCATGCATGAAGCCTGGGTTCAATTCCTCAGTACCACATAAACAGAAAAAAAAAAGCCAGAAGTGGCTCTGTGTTCAGGCCCTGAGTTCAAGCCCCAGGACTGGCAAAAATAAAAAATAAAAAGAATCCACAATGAGGGCTTAATATTCTTACCTGAGCATCATCAACATCCACATTAGCAAACAGTACATTCTTGTATCGCAGAGACATTGCCTGAAAAACAAGTGAATACAAAATTCCCATTAGCTTAGTATTAATATTGAAATGCCATTAATTGAAATTAATACCGGAAATGTCTTTCCATAAAACCGAGGAATGAGCAAAAGAGGTTGTTATAGAAAGCTAAGCCACCTGCTCCCATTTCATTTCCCAACAGAACTTGAAGCACCAAGTCAAATGCCAGTGGTGCCAAGATCCGGTTAGTACCAGTGGCAGAAGCAGAGTCTAAGAACAGAACATCAAAGTTGGAAAAAGCACCAAGCACAGAATGTGTGCAGTGGGTCTAGACTTCCCTTTGGGGGTAGGGAGTGGGAGAGACAGCAGGTTTTTTTATGGGGGCAGGTGTCAAGGAGTTGTCTTTTGCAGTCTAGTGTAGTAGTTCTCAGTAGCTGAGCACATGGCAAGGCCATGCGCTACCATTAGGTATCCAATACCTAAATGCTACTTGTACCTTCTCTCACCAGACTTTTCTCCAGGAAAGTGAAGAGAGGGTTGTTTAACAGGTATAATGTTAGTTATAAAAGGTGGGTAGGTCGTAGGTATCAGCTGTCCAATGTAGTGTACATTGCACTTAAAAGTTTGATCCTCAGATCTCAGCTTCCTGAGTAGCTAGGGTTACAAGCACAAGCTACTGGAACGTGGAAGAAATTGTGTTTTTAATTCATTCCAGTATAACTCTCGAACTCTGGAAAATGTTATGAGAATATGAATATTCATTCATTTGTACAACTGGACACTTTGCACTGTGTGATGTCCCTTGCTAGAAGCATTCCTAGACAGCAGGATTCATCCAGCATCACCTAATGGGATCCCAGTATTACCTTCAGGCTCATTAGGATGATTTAGAGAATGCTATTCTTAATGCTTCACTTTTAAGACTTCCTGGGAAAAATTACTTAGGGAAGTACAACCGTGACACAGATAGATGCTGGTGATACTTACATGGAAAATAGGACACATGGCTTTGCAGGGACCACACCATTTGGCTGAAAATTCTACCACCACAAGTTTGTGTCCAGCATCTTTCAAAAATTCTTTCAATTCATTCTGAAACCAGAATATAAATGAGGTAAGGCATGTGACTATGGGATTGCATAAAGTCTGACAAAGAAAAGTAACATGGAAGATTTCTCTCTCTCTCTCTCTCCTTTCTTCTCCCCCTCCTCTCTTTTTTTCTCTCTCTTCCCTTTTTCCTCTCTCTTTTGTGCCTGTGCTTGAAGTCATTGCTATGGCTGGAGCTTGACAACTTGAACATTTGCCTGAGATTCTACTGGTTAATTGGAGATGAAAGTCCCATGAACTTCTCTGCCAGGGCAGGCTTCAAACCTTGATCCTCTAGGTTTCAGCCTCCCTACTCAGTAGGCTTACAATGATGAGCCACTAGCAACTGGCTTGACGTGGAAATTCTTTTTTCTTTTCTTTTTTGTTGGCCATGGAGCTTGAATTCAGGGCCCAGGCACTGTCTCTGAGCCTTTTCTACTCAAACCTAGTGCTCTACCTCTTTAAGCCATACTCCACTTCCAGTTGTCTGGTGGTTAATTGGAGATAAGAGTCTCATAGACTTTTCTGCCTGGGCTGGCTTCAAACTGTGATTCTTAGATCTCAGCTTCCTGATGATTCAAAGAAGATGCATTCAATTCTTGTACCAATATTCCTCTAGCTGACTTGTAAGGTGACCGGCTTCTCAGACAGCCAAGACATTCCTTATTTGCTTCTAAATAATTTTTTTTGGTAGGTCTCAGGGCCTGAACTCTGGGCCTGAGCACTGTCCCTTAGCTCTTCAGCTCAAGGCTAGTGCTCTGCTGCTTGAGCTACAGCACCACTTCCAGCTTTTTTTTTCTGTTTATGTGGTGTGGAGGAATCGAACCCAGGGTCTCATGCATGCAAGGCAAACACTCTACCACTGAGCCACCCTTCCAACCCCCTAAATAACCTTTTGTCTCAATTTCCAAAAGTTGTTTAGGTATGAATTGATATCGTGAGGGCATGAACTTGACTTGGCTAAAGTAATCTGAAGGGAATACTCCTATCTGGTAGTTATTTATTCACCATATACATGTTGAGGCCTATAACCTGTTAGACACTAGACGCATGGGTAGAGTACAACTGTGGTCAAAGGAATAGACAAAAAGGCAAATTTTCCCTGCCTTTGTGGAGCTTACATTTTATTTTAGAAGGGAACTGACACATCAACAGATTAAAATATATGCCCAGGTTAGTGATAATTACTAGTAAAGAGTAAAATGAAGAAGAGAGAAAGCTTGCTATGGATGTTGGGTTGCAATTGTTCACTCACAATGTGGGTGTTCCAACTCAAAAAGAAGGACCCATCTGGATAAAGATTACAAGGAGCTAGTGGGACTTCTAAGCAGGTCTCTAGGGAGGAGAGAAGAGGGCTTCTCAGGGAAGAGTAAGGCTCCCTATTCGGAGATTCCCAGAAAATGAAAAATCACAGTTGCTAAAAGTGTTAGCAAATGTGTGGTATCTTAAAATTTTACTTATAGCAAACATACTTGGCAATGCCCCTCCCCCTACCCGCCTCCCCCTCCCCCTGGCCATTTTTTTCTTTTGGTCTGGTCAGCATCAGTTTTGTGAACATTTCGTACTATTTCCCAAATCCAATTCAGAGGTTCTGATGAGTGTGAGTGAGGTTCAGGCATCGTTCTCCTCCTGACAGTGCTCGCCTCCTCTGAGGGCTTGACTGCAGTATATTTGGAGCTCATCCCTCCCTACCCCTCAATGAGGTAGGCCTCAACCTCTGTTTCAGAGGCATTTTTAAAATATATATGAACAAAGAATCATCTTGCCCTATGTACAGATTTAATTTGTTGTGATAGCACCATTGGGCAATGGATAGAAAGTGGCTTTATAAAAATGTACCTAAAGAATTGCTGCAACTACTGCCACCATGCTTTTCTAAGCCCAATCCACAGCCATATCTGGGGTTTCTGCTTTCTCTCCTAGGATGGGAGGAAAGAAATGGGATTTCTTACTTCTCTAGAATTTTTTTTTTTTTTTTTTGTCAGTCATGAGGCTTGAACTCTGGGCCTGGGCGCTGTCCCTCAGCTCTTCAGCTCAAGGCTAGCACTCTCTCTCTCTCTCTCTCTCTCTATATATATATATATCCTCTTACCACAGGACAATCAACAAGCCAAATGAATACTTGCCATGTCTTTAATCATCTGGACCATGGTTTACACGTGGGAGTTGCTGATGAACTGACTGTTGGTTCCAGTGATTTACTGTAGTTTCCTCTCATTCGTTGTAGGACCTTGACCAGAATATGTGGGTAACTTCTCTATGATGTCATGGAATATGTCATCTCAGAATTTGGAACTTTGGCAGACTTGAGACTTAGTTTCACTTCTATGTCAATGATTTTTTAGTTGGCTTCTAACCAGCCAAGTACCAGAAAACTAAAATTTGGATGTAGAGTCTATAATGTTGTCTGTCTCATTTCTGTTTGTCTATTACTGATTTCTCCCCATTGTTCCCTCTACTCTGGAATTGATCTTCAATAACCAAAGGAGAAGTAACCATGCTAATATAAAATAGTTAAAACATATTTTCATTTAGGATTTCAAAGAAATGCATTTTGCTATTGAGGCCTTAATAAAGTCTATGGTAAGTTTTGTTCAGATTCATTTTATAAATCAGCATCTGTGAGCTTTGTTATCTTGCTTTACCTAAAAGGTAAAGAAAGTTCACTTTTATACACTATGTCAGGGGTTGGCCAACTTTTTCTGCCAAGGATCCAATAATATTTTAGATTTAATGGGCCACATAGAGTTTCTAGTGGAAGTTCTCTATATTTATTATCTTCATTAAAAACATTATTTTTAGCTAGCCAGCCACACACACCAAAAGATAGTACCTTATCAAACTCTGGCCATTTATGTCCCCCCCCCCCCTGAATTTAATGCCAGAAAAAGCAAAAGCAAAAACAAAACATCCTGGGCATGACCTAGGTTCTTTGTATCTTCAGAGCCCAAGGACAATAAAAAAAATACGAGAAAAAAGATTCTGTAGAAAACAACTACAACAAATATAGCAAAATCTTTTTTTTTTCCATACCTATAGCTCTGGACCCTGAGTCCCAGGTTAATTAACTGTCATTTGGAGAGGTAAGCTGTGTTTTCTAGGAGTGTCTGCTCTGTGCAGGAGAACTCGTCTCCATCATCCTCTTTTGCTTTGAAATCTTGAAGAATTCTTAAATGCCAAGATGCCATTTTTATTGTGGATCTACAGCAATAAAGATGTTTATTTCTAATATCTTTGCCCATTGTCTGTTTTGTCTTCTTTTTTCTTTTGCCCCTGGTTTGCTTTCCTTATGTCTTTTACTTATCCAGCCTGTGTGGGCAATTGAGACTCTTGATGTTTCTCTGGAATCCTTTTCAGGAATTGACACATAATGAACATCTTCCAAACAATGATTCTCTGCTGTGCTGGTGTTTTAGGTTCATCCTTCTCTGCCGTGGGGGCTGTCTGGGTTGTAGGATAGTTTGTGACATTCTTCCTCCTATTGGGTGTCAGCATCATCCCTTAGTGATGACAACTAAAGCTGTCTCCTGGAAAGGGGGGATGTACCCATACTTGAGAACTGCTGCTTCAAGTGTGGGCTCTGGCCTAAACATCATGTTCATTTCTATAATTTTATGAGTGAAAGTGATTATGTGTGCTTACCAGATGAGAGGCTCTGGGTACACCAAGTTTAGAAACTTTATGCTACCTAGAATTTAGTATTCTTGTCTGGGTTGCCTGTCACATGGAGAGGAACAAAGGCACTTAGGTGAACACTGAAGATCACTCAGAAAGGTGTTCAGCACTAGATAAATTTTAGGTCAGGATGAACTCCCAGTTTTGAAGCACTAAGTGTTAGCATTTTCTCCAGGTTCTCAGCTCCACCCAAACCTGAGCTCCTCCCTGCCCTAGGGTTCCTGCCAAGAGAGCTGGCCACTCCCTCTCTCCACCAATACCAACTGCACACACCGAGCACCCACTAGCCCCAGAACGACCACCTGGATAGGAGTAGATGCTGCCATATTGCTCCCTCACCCTGGGGAGACATGGCCCCTCTAATAACCCTTATTATAATCTTTCTCCGGGGCTTGCCTGGGAGGGCCAGGATGGATCCTAACACTAGGAGGATACTTACTGTTTCCACCTTTCTTTCCCCCATGGACCAAGCACCTCTTGAACTCTCTACAATACATTTGGGAAAGAAGATAGTTTAGAATTAACTCTCAGCCACAGCAACTAAGACAACAGACTTCTGTCACGTCCTTGAATTTCCGGAAGCTAAGTGAGATTGGGCCAGCCCTTCTGTCCTTCAGTGCTAACAATTACAGACTTTCCACAGAATTTGCTGCCAGGAAACTTGTCCAGCCCAAGGGCAGGGAGAGAATAAATACAAGCTGTTGGCTCACAGAGATGTGTTTACTCCCAACTAGAATTAAACACTAATAACATGCAGAAAAATAGAGTTACCCAAACTGACACTTTTTAAAGTATTTTTCAGGAAAAAAGTACCTGGTTAGTCAGCAAGGAAAATTTCTACTTCTGGAAAAGTTCTACCAAGAATGTTCTAGAAAACAGCAAGCTGGGCATGCCCTTTGCACTTGACTGGGCCTTTTGTTTACATACATGTGCTCACATGCATTTTTTCTTAGACTCATTTCTGACCTCATTTTTGGAAATAGGAGGCTCCAGGACAGGCAGGGTGGAGTCAGTTTTTCAGAAAGCATGGCTATGTTTAATTAAAAAAATTTCAACCAGGGGTACAATCTTGAGTTATAAATCTTCAAAAAAGGACAAGAAAAAAATAGAGGGAAAGAAATGAAAAAGGAAAAGAAGACAAGGGACTAGGAATGTGGCTTAGTGGTAGAATACTTGCCTAGCAAGCATAGAGCTCTGGGTTCGATTCCTAGTACCACATAAGCAGAAAAAGCTGAAGTGGTGCTGTGGCTTACGTGGTAGAGTGTTAGCCTTGAGCAAGAGAGACTCAGGGACAGTGCCCAGGTCCTGTCAAGCTCCAGGACTGGCAAAAGAAGAAAAGAAGGCCGGTGATGGCCTGGGAAGGTGGATCAGTGATAGAGCGTTTGCCTTGCATGCCTGAGGCCCTGGGTTCGATTCCTCAGCACCACATAAGCAAAAAGAAAAAAGCCAGAAGTGGCTCTGTGGCTCAAGTGGTAGAGTGCTAGCATTGAGCTGAAGAGCTGAGGGACAGCCAGCGCCCAGGCCCAGAGTTCAGGCCCCACGACCTGACCACCCCCCCCCCCCAAAAAAAAAGAAGGCCGCTGAGAAGAAAAGGAAAGGAAAGTAAAAACAGATGCAATAAAACAGCAAAAAACAATGAACATAATAAGGATGACAAGAAAAACTGTATACAGAGAGAACAAAGGACTCCTAAGAGGGCTTTTGATTATGTGGAAGTGAAGAATGAATTCTTCTTAGTGTTCTAAGACCTTGCAATTCAAGGGCATATATAGTTTTGGAATTCAAGGTTCATCACCTGGAATGCTGAACTGCAGGCTCCACATCACATCCACTGAATAAGAATATCTATTGTATGATTTCTCATGTGATTCTTATCCACACTGATGTTTGAAGAGCATCGCTGTCAAGATACATTTCTTTTTTTTTTAATTTATTTTATTTTATTTCTGAACATACTGTACAGAGGGGTTACAATTACATGGGCAGGACAATGGGTACATTTCTTACCGAGTATTGCAGCCTCCCCCCTCCCCCCTTAAGATACATTTCTAACAGGGCTGACCATAGCCCTATCACTTGAGCATTCCTGGGAACTATGAGAAGTGCACACACCCAGGCCCCACCCTAGACTTACTGAATCAGAACTTCTTCAAGTACAACCCAGTAGTGTGAGTTTTAACAAGCCCTCCAGGGATTCTCCTGTATGCTCAAGTTTGACAACCACTGGGCTTGACGTATTTAACAGCCAGGTGGGTTTATGTTGGCCAAGTGCATTATGTCTCTAATACCCGGGATAATGTTCAAAATAATTTAACAACCGAGTGGCTTGGTACTGATCAATCAAAATGAACAGTGTTGTACATCTGCTTAGCTGGTTGCTCTGAGAGATATTAATTCTTTTAGTTGCTGGATATGAGGGGGTGATCAAGGTATGCTAGAGGAGGGACTGGTTCATCCCCAGTGAGGTAGTGTAAAGGCATAAGAAAAGGAATCACAGGCTATTTATTAATTATTATGGGTTTTTGTGTGTGTGTGTGTGGGGGGGGAATAAAACCATAGACCTTGAGCATGTGAGACCATTCTCAGCCTTCCATTACATATTTCAATAACTTGCCAACTGGTATAGCCATCCCTGTGTTTATCAGCTAAACCTCAGCCTTGTCTATTGATGATAAATACCACTGTTTCTCTTCCAGACACACCAAGTGGTTCATAGCAACATTGAAAGGGAATTACTCATCAGGAAGGAAAATGCTTATTCAAAATTAGCATATTTCTTTGAAAATGTAGTCCTGAAATGGAGCTCCCCATTGGAATTTTAGGCTTCAGCGATTCCTTTACTGTTAAAAAGAAAACTACTAAGTCCCTTGGGCAAAGGCTGGCTCTGGACAGGGCTGGAAGGGGCTCTGTCAGTTGACGGTCACGCGGAGCCATGGGAGTGAAGGGTACACAGAGTATCATTGTGGGTAGCATGAAGTAAAAGGAAGACAAAAAGCCAAACACTCAAAGACAAAACTGAAAAAGATCATTCTCATACGTCATTCAGCCTCTACTATATGCATTAATGGAGGTGAGTAAATTGAAATGTGTAAAGGGGCTGTGTCAAGAGCACCCTTTTCCATGGGTGGGTTTCTTACTAGCATGGCAGTTATTTCCATTCTGAGGTGAGTTTTACCAGCATGGCACAAAATCCTGGCCTGAGCGTTTGTGGCCTGTGTCTGCGGAGGCATATTTAGGCACCGTGATCACGGTAAGGAGAAACGAGGATATTGCCTTCTCTTAGAAAGCACAGGAGCACAGAAACAGAGGTCTGGGAAATGGTAGTCTCTTTATAGAGAGGTATTTAGAGGGAGGGAAGTGTGGCAAGGGGATTAGCTTAGAAAATGACCCAGCAAACCTGTTCCAGGAAACACAAATGGATTGCAGTGAACCCTGGCCTAAACTCAGGCCCTGGAGATCACATAGGAAGAAACGCACTAAAATCCAGTCATCTCTTTCTTGGAAGATTTCTTTTTTTCTCTATTATCAGGGAAGGCAGAAGTCTTTGTTGACTTTCCATGTTATCTCTAATTTCCCCAGTGGGCTTATAGTCTTTCACAAAGCCTCCAGTACTGCTTGTAGACTCCTAATGTTAACTATGTGTTTTTTAAAATTTCCTTGTAAACATTTAATCTCTTATGAAGGAGTCAGTTTACTTATATGTGTTTGTCTCAACCATGTTTTCCTGCAATGTAGATGTTCCTCGAGTTTAGCTGAGCTGATCTGCTCCTAACATGTTTGAATCAAGTAAGTTCTGGGTGTGTCTCAGATGGTGTTTCTGGATGAGATCAGCATTTGAATCTGTGGAAACAATGAATTGTTCTCCATATTATAAATGGGCTTCCCTGTACACTGATGGCCTGAAGAAAACATAAGGCCAAGGAAGAAGAAATTGCTTTGCCTTGTCCCACTACTTTAGCTGAGTATCTCTTTTCCTGCCCTTGGGGTGGAATTAATACTATTAGAATCCTTGGTTCTTAGACTCTGGTCTCAGAATAAATTACACCACCATCTATTCTAGGTCTATAGCTTACAGATGGAAGACTGTGGAACTTCTTAATCTCCATAATTCCATTATTCAATCTCTCATAATTCACTTATAACACACACACACACACACACACACACACACACACACACACACACACACACACACACACACACACACACACACACACACACGTTCTTCCCTGGAGAATCTTGAATACTTCTGTCTGGCCTGTTATTAGATGTGATAACCCCAAAACCTATAGTAAATTACTACCTCATTTAAAATATCTGTAGTTCAGGGGCTGGGAATGTAGCCTAGTGGTAAAGTGCTTGCCTAGCATGCATGCAGCCCTGGGTTTGTACCACATAAACAGAAAAGGCCAGAAGTGGCACTGTAACTCAAGTGGTAGAGTGCTATCCTTGAGCAAATGAAGCTCAGGAACAGTGCCCAGTCCCAGGACTGGCTAAAAAAAAAAAATCTGTAGTTCAAATTTTTCTTGAAGGGCACCATAATCTTTGATTGGTCCTAACCTAGACAAATCTGATAATTGCTTATCTAAATATGGGGCTAATATAACTCAGTCTGCCTACTTCACTGAGTTATGAGGACTGAATGTGAATGCCTATGGAAATTGGTTTTGTAAGCTTTGAATGTAAGAAAAGAAAAAGAGCAGAAAGGCAAACTCAACACGCCAACATGTTTTATTTGATAGGAAAGCCTGGGAAAGGCAATCAAGTCTTCTTCAGCTCAGCTGAAGGGGAAATGGTGCACCACCTTACAATTAGGGTCCCTTTAAATATTAGGCAGAAAAAGTAAAGTTAGGCAGGGCAGATGGAAGTGAAGTATGTTTGTTCAGGGGTAAAGGGAAGGGAGATGGTTCAGCAGTGTTGGCAGAAGGCAGTTCTAAGATACAGCTGTGGGGTGGAGGGAGAAGTCATTCCATCAATAAAGTGCTCAAACAACGCATGAGATCATTATTGTCATGCATTCAACACTAAGCTAATTGTCATTGGACACCTTTACTGGGGTAAAAGAGAAATTATGTGGTTAAGATATTTACAAGATATTTACAAGGTCTTAAGTTTATTGAAATGAAGATCCCCCCTGGCTTATTGGGGAAAAATCCTCTTTCAGATTTTCACAATGCTATTTCATTATATAGGAGCAAAACAATTCAACTAGAGCACATGGCTCCTTAGTTATGTTCTCCCTCTTTTCCTCTCCCTTTTTCCCCTCTCTTTTCTCTTTTTCTCTCTTTTGTAAAACCATTTTTGGTACATGCAATGTGGCATATGCAGGTTCATTCTTCTAGAAGCTATTGGGTGACTGGGTATACAAATCAATCTCTTGTGACTCTTTAACCATATCATTCCTTTGAATGATGCTCCTTGGGGGCATGTATTATGGTCTAGTTTGAGAACTGCACCTGCTAGTCTAATATGAGGACATTTTGTGCAACATGACAGAAATGTACTCAAGTCTGCAATCCTTAGTTAGCTTAATATGAACCATTCTAGGACAAAAACACCTTGTAAGAGCTTCCTTTGGCACCACTGTTGGTAATCACCCAGTTTAGTCACCTAGAAACAGTTTGGTGATAATGATAGCTGGCTACCATTGTAACTTATCTGCTGTTCTTGAGATTGTAATGGAAGAGGCTAAACTTACAGTGGTATGTGCTTCAGGAAGGAAGAAGGGCTGGAAGCCAAGTTTCCATTGTCTACTCTTTTCCTAATTCATGATGGTATCACTCTGGTTAAGTCCCTCACTTTCTGAGATTCTTTTTTTTTTTTTTCTAGCTGGTCATGGGGCTTGAACACTGAGCCTGGGCACTGTCCCTGAGTTCTTCAGCTCAAGGCTAGCAGTCTATTACTTGAGCCACAGCACCACTTCTGGTTTTCTAGTGGGTTATTGGAGAGAAGAGTCTCATGGATGTTCTTGCCTGGGCTGGCTTTGAACTGTGATCCTCAGAGCTCAGCCTCCTGAGTAGCTAGGATTACAGGTGTGAACCACCGGCACCCGGCTGAGATTCTTTTTTTTTTTTTTTTTTTTACATCTGAAAATCATGAGAGGCCCTGTCCTTAAAGATCTGAAAGTCATTACTAAGGCCCTTTCTACTGGTTACAAGAGCTCAGAGATTTCTTGTAATCATGCTGGTGCTATCTATGAAGCTTACTTGTGAATTCTTACTGATTTGGAACAGGGCACTTTGCTTGAGAGAAAATAAAAAAGCTGAAGGAAGCCATGCCAGGGGAGAGTGGAAGGAAGAATGATCATATCAGCAATAGGAAGACAAAGAAGGGTGTAGGTTGTAGTCCAGTTACTGCTGCCAAAAAGGCAGGCCTACAGTGCATGTTTCTGTGAGTCACAGAGATGGATGACAAGCTAATATGGGTGGAGAGGGTACTTGGGGTGAAAGTGGATGTGTCTATTGTAAAACATCTCAGGAAAGAGGAACTTCTAGCCAATACCTTGTTCTCAGGTTCACCACTCAGCTATTAGGGAAACCAATGGTGGCTAGAGAGGCAGGGACAGAGTTGGGGGTTTAGAGTGACATTCACACAAGCACACAAGGATGCTTTGGAGACAGCCTTTCTCAGATCAAGGCTAGTGCTCTACCACCTGAGCCACAGTACCACTTCTGGTTTTTGAGTGGTTAGCTGGAGATAAGAGTCTCATGGTGACTTTCCTACCTGGGCCAGCTTCAAACCATGATCCTCAGATCTCAGCCTCCTGAGTAGCTAGGATTACAGGTGAGAGCCACCAGCCTCCAGTTTGCCTTTATTTTTACTGCAGAGCAAAAACAGTTATCTAATGACAGACAGGAGAACAAGAGCATGAATGAGCAGGGTGTCTTCATGTTGCTGCTCATGTGTACTTGAACTAGGTGGGATTATCAGCTGGATGGTCTAAGCAGCCTGGGGAGGATTCAGAGATGGCTCTTGTTTCAAACTTCCAGGAAACATCTCAATACATACGAGTTTGCCCTATTAATCCAGAGGCATGCTGTTGGTATACCAAGGACATCCATTTTCTATGTTCTGTATTTTTGGGCCTATTCCAATTCAAGGGTAGCAAGCTGGGTAGTGACTTCACATCAAGGTCATGAACTGATTTTTTTAGGGATAAAAGGATTTGGTGTGTGTGTGTGTGTGTGTGTGTGTGTGTGTGTGTGTGTGTGTGTGTGTGTGTGTGTGTGTGTGTGTGTGTGCATGTATGTACGTATATATATATATGTATATATATATATATATATATCAGTATTTAAGAGAGCTGCTGCATATCAGAACTATTGCACACCCTCACACAGCAGAGTATATTCAGTCTATAACTGGATATCCACACAGATTTACATGTTCTAATCACTGGCATTGTTGGCTGGTAGGAACCTTGGGACAGGGAAAGATGGACTGATTCTTACCTCCTAGCTCAGCTGGCTTTTGTGCAGTGAAGGAAGTGTCGATTGGTAGGAAGAAGAGAGCAGGGGTGGGATTAGGTTGGAACTAGTAGTAGGGAAGGTGGGCAGCTAAAAGAAATAACTTCTATTTCTTCTCAGGATGAGAATCTGGCTTATTCAGACACCAAAAGCCATTCATCACTCAAGAGCTGCAATTATGACTTGCAGAACATTTTGGGCTGTTCCTTCAACATAACCTGAAGGTGAGAATAGCCCATAAACTAGAGCTGCTTTGTGATTAGTAACATTTTCTTTTCTTTCCCCATCCCCTCCTCTCCACTCCCTTCTCTTCCCCTTCCCTCTGTCTTCGTTTTCCCCTCCCCTTTCCCTTTCTCCTCTTCTCTCTTTCCTCCTGTTCCCTCCCATTTTCCCCTTTCTCCCCTTTCCTCTTCTCCTTTCTTCTCCCTCCTCCTCAGGTCAAAAAACTCCTTTTGAAGTATTTCTTCTTTGACTGTTTCATAGATTCTTAGTCATGGCTCTTGGGAGGAATGTGCTGTAGTAGAGAAATGAAGGCAAGCAGCTCGGATTATTGTCTTACGGTCTTTACCTTAATCCATTCTTTCAGGTTTTTCTAGTTTATCTATTATGTTTGCGGATAGGGTACACTTTAACTTCCAGAAACATAAATTTGCTTGAACTCTGCTGGGAAACTGACGGGATCCAGTGGATATAATGACAGGAGAAATCTTGGTGATTCAGAAGGGCGAGGATCAGCATGTAGCTAGACAGGCCAGGACTTAGGAAGGTGGAATGAACTCACCCTCTTGAAAATGGTGTTTTGAGAAGTGGATGGAAAGAGATCTCTGGCAATTGGGGTGGGTTGGTGGGTGGGAGTGGAGATGATGTGGTAGACCCTCAAACAGTCTGTGTCTCTGGGTGGCTTTTTAAAGTGGCTTGGCTTGGTTCACAAAACATAAGAACCCACGATCACATATTTTACCTGGTTTCCTTGCTGTTTACTGTGGCCTTGAATGGCTGTTTAGAGTTAGAGGTTGTTGCATTGCCTGAAGGTCAGTTGGGAGAGAATTAGCTGTGATCCTCTCAAAGAAAGCAATATTGCCATTGCTATGTGGGTTGCTAACGCAGGTGGCTGATGTAAAATGGCTGGTATATTTGAGATACTGTACATATCTGTCTCTTACCTGAAGGAAACCATAAAGTATACCAATATACTGTAAAAATACACTGATTGCTTTAATAGTTGATGGAAACAATTCCTTAATTTGACCTTCTGCAAATCAGCAAATCCTTCTACTTGTATACACAAATAGCTTAAAATTATCTAGCAGTTTCTCTTGGTAGTAGTTTCCATGTTACTCTATGCTTAAATAAAGGGAACCTTTATTGAGCCACATATTGTAAAGACAATGGGAGTCTCTTCTATTATAAATGCTTGGTATACTACATGCAATCATGGAATATGCCAGAAGTATAGAAGGAAAACCTTAAATCCTCTTAATTATGCCCTGGCCACCTCAGAAAATGGCACTACCCAGCCAAATGTTATTTAGTAGCAAAATATATTTTAATGGAAAACCCATCTTAAGTAACTGAATAAAAATGTGTTCCAGAAATTTTCCCACTAGACAGCAGAGTATGTACATTTCGTGAGGATGGAGTAGCATCTATTTCATATAATTTTTATATAGATAAAACAGGCACATTTAAACATTGAAACATATAAGAAAGATGTCATGAGGAATAACAAAATATATCACAAAATTTAAAAAGCCAACCTCAAATAACATGTTTACTAAACAAAACAAGCCCCAGCACCATGTTGGACTTCCTTGGTATAAATTCCAGGTGGCTCAAAGAGCTGTCAGGAAGAGATGATCCTGCTTTGGGAGTATGGTGATTAAAACCCAGTCCTTCTTTTCCTGGAGGGAAAATAAAACAAAACAAACCAGATTCAAAAGACTGAGCTGAGGAGGCAAGAACTTTTGGGGGTGCTGAAACAGAATTGAAAAATCTCAGACTGTGAGCATTGTGATGGTGTTTGTAGGGATGGGGGAGAGGTGTCATTCTCTTGCAAAATGAAGGGGCCTGGAGAATCAGGGCTAACTTATGGAAAGATCTGAGGAGCCACAGGCCTACATTTTAGCCTCGTGTCTGTCATTAGCTTCCTGTGTGACAAACTTCTCATCTGGAAACTGAAGTATGTGGACTTCCTGAGTCTAAATATCTCTTAGAGCACTAGTAAGCTATGACTTTTGGTAATAATGTCTGTTTAGGATCTATTTTTGGAAGAGATCAGAGGAAACACAACTTCTTTCTTAAGACTGAACTAAGATTGAACAAGATCAGGTTTGTCTTCTTTACCAGAAGAGGTTTCAGGTTAAGGGACTTGATGGAGGTTGCAAGACATCATGCTATCTCCCTGTCACTCTCATCAGGAAATAGCTCCACTGTCAGCAAGCATTTATTATCTAGTTTGGTGGCTGCACATCTACTGATTCTATAGTCCTTAATATACTTAGTATTGTAGGAGAGAAAGAAAACAACGACTTCCAGCCTCATCTGGCCTTTACCAATGCCTTGCCAAAATTATCCTGGGTACAACATAGCTCAAGTTAACACCACAACTTGCCCTTACATGCTGGGCCCTGGAATCAAGCTGGATCAATCAGAAGTCTTCTTCTGGATTTGCAAACTAGGGCAGTATATGAACGTC
Source organism: Dipodomys merriami (assembly GCF_024711535.1). Taxonomy (NCBI): domain Eukaryota; kingdom Metazoa; phylum Chordata; class Mammalia; order Rodentia; family Heteromyidae; genus Dipodomys; species Dipodomys merriami. Next base: position 27,113,092 of record NW_027202382.1, read on the forward strand.
TCTGGATATTGTATGATGCCATATAAAATGTGTAAGTTATGATCAGTTCCGTTCTATGTGAACTAACCAGCAGAGAAAACTACAAGAAAGGAGCAAGAGAAGACACACACACACACACACACACACACACACACACACACACACACACACACACACACACACACACACACACACACACACACACACACACACACACACACACACACACACACAGAGCTAGAGAGACAGAAAAGATGAATCAACCCTTGAGAGATGAAGTTTTAGGTAGTGAGGCTTGGGTGGTTCTTGAATCCTTAATTCTGCTCCTTCTGATGTTCTATTCAGAGATTTCTCTGTTTTGGGATTTGCATGCAAATCCCTCTACAGTGTTAATTCTTTTTTTTTTTTCCTAAACTGTTAGAATTTTAGGATGACCATCTTAAATGACCTAGGTCTCCTAGAAAAATGGATTACAGAATAAACAGAAGGAGCCTGTCTGATCCAGTTGGAGGCTAGTTAGCTTTTCATTAAGTGTGTAATACAGCTTTCAGTGTCAGTAGCCATACATTTTCTTGACTTTTCATCTCAAGCTTTTGAATAAAATTCCAGGGCATGTTGGACTTATATTCATAGATGCTCATAACTACTCTTACTCCATGGTAGGAGAGTGTGACTACATAGGGAATCATGCAAGCCCTATTTTTCCTTTTCTTTATCTGCACCATATAAAGTGTAAAGTTATATGAAAGTAATAAATGCTTTATGTTCTTTTCTAAGTTTCTCTTTCCTCCTCCTCCTCCTCCTTCTTCTCTCAGCTCTTGTTTTCTTACTGTGTTTCAACTGTATCTACTCTCCGTTAAAACAATGGTCTTTATCTTGGGAGATCTTGCATGCATTTGTTCTCCAAAGTTCTCTTGAGAGTGCAGATTTGAAATTTTTCTTCAAAGATAAGGTATACTTGAGATAATACAAGAAAAATTCATTGGTAAAGACAAATTTTCTATTATGATTTTTCTTTACTAGATGTTATTTCTTCGCAAGTTGACATTGACATTCCAGTGAAAATGATTCACCAGCAAATGGGAGAATAAACATTGACTTCATCTAGCTGAATTTCCTGTTTAAAAATGAATCTGACAATGCCCATTTGCTTTTAGTTTTCCAATAACATAGGGGTAAATGCATGAACTAATGCAGTATGCATATTAAAAGTCTTAAACTGGATAGATAATATTGTAACATTGTAACATTTGTAAGGACAGTGTCTGAATATTGAAATGATTTTACCCATGAAATAGCAAACTATGACTGGTATTTCCTGAGCTTTAAACAGGTACAATTTTAAAACTATTTTCCCATGGGCTTATTTTGATGATAGCCTTTTCTCAACTCTAATCAGAAATGAGAAACCAATTAATAGAACATGATTATCATAAATTTTCTTGTAAGTCAATGAAATAGTGAACATATAAACTAAAAATACAGGATCAAAATATTTGGTTTGAGAAATAAACATTTCTTGCCAATTTCAATACTATTTTTATTGTTCTCAAGAGCTTAAACATCTAATAGGCAATTTTTATACGCTATTATTTATTTTATATCCTTGCAATTTCTATTGAAAACTTGTTTACTTAACTTCCTTCCTCACTCTCATTTACCTTCCTTCCTCCCTTCCTTCCTTCTCTTTCTTTCTTTCTTTCCTTTCTTTTCCTTCCCTTTCCTTCTTCCCTTTCCTTTCCTTTCCTTTCCTTTCCTTCCCTCCCTCCAGCTCTTCCTTCCTTCCTTCCTTTCTTCCTTCCTTCTCTTCCCTCCCTCCCTCCCTCCCTCCCTCCCTCCCTCCCTCCCTACCTCCTTCCTTCCCTTCCTCTCTCTATCTTTGTTTTCTTTCTTTCTTCTTTCTTCTTCTCTTCCTTTGTCTCTCTCTCTTCCTTTCATTTTAATTATGATAAAATTTGGATCAGCACTTGTGATGATGACACAGGGAATCACAAGATTGAGGCATAACTGGGCTACAGAGAACTTATCTAATAAAAAACCTTGAAAACAAACAAAAACTATACAATAAAATACATGGAATGGAATGTTTCACAAATTCATATTTTTTGAAAAGGATCACATTAATCTCTCACATGTGCTACTGAAGTGAGCCCAATGCTTGAATAAACATTGTTTTCTAGCTTTGATGGTAGTGTATTTGGGGATACAAAATGCTTACACTCAAACTAGAGATACCTTCAAGATGGCTTGAGTTTCAACCTTTATATTATAGATAGACGTTAATTTATTTTGGAGTAGCCTTTACCTGGAGCAGTCGTGTCCTGTCCAAGCTGAAAGACAATGGCAACGGTTGGGTCGCACACATTTTCCACCATTTAAGCATGGAGACTGGCAAGTAGCTGTGACGAAGAAAAATTCAGGTGTTTATTTAATTGGTATTTATAAATTCTAAAGATGTCCATAGAGGCTTATGGGAAAAAAATCTTCCTCTATTTCTTGGTCAGCCCCACCACTATTCCTCACATACTCCCCCCCACCTCAATTTACACAACATGTCACTGTTTTGAACTATAAATTTTTCATATGCTTAAGTTGTGACTCTCTTGATGGAGCAAGCACTCAATTCTATGATTGATTATATTATTATGCCAGATACCAACTCTGATGATAATAAACTAATTTCTCAGAGGATTGTCTAAAATAACAGATGATTCAAACATAAGCCCTTTGTGCACTACATGGCTTTTACTGGAATAATACTAAACCTAAAATGAGTCCAAAGTAGCTACAGATGAAACTCTGAGCAAACAACTCAAAATTTATGACAAAGACCTCTTTCTCACAAGTCTAGTCTTGAATTTATTTGTTAAAAACCTGAGGATGCTTAGATTTGATGATGAAACTCTGAACAAACAACTCAAAATTTATGACAAAGACCTCTTTCTCACAAGTCTAGTCTTGAATTTATTTGTTAAAAACCTGAGGATGCTTAGATTTGATGATGTCCTAATATCAGCAAGCTCAGCACATCAAAGAGAAAGGAGAACTCCTTATAGGGAGAAAATACAATTCCTGCTCAGGAAAGTTGGAAATTCAAACTATTTCCGTCTCATGATAGCACTGAAAAGAGCCTTTTCTAGATGAAAAACTCATCTTTGATAAGATAGAAATAAATGTCATTTCTATAACTGTTCATTCGCAAAATATGGCCAATGTTTGCAAGTATCAGGCAGGAGATAAATAGAGTGATGAGGAAAAGAAAGGAGAAGTGAAATATCAGTCTGTCTCTTGGAGGGACACTCTTGGTAAGTAGGGAGTAAAATCAACCTGGAAGATCATACTCATTTGCAATCTAAAAAAAAGAGGATGAAACAACAGGGTCAGATCTAGCAAACATAAAATTCAACAATTCAACTCCAACTCCCTGTGATTTCTGCTTGCTGTATCTCAGGATACAGCATGACTATATCTCAGGAACACACTGACTTTGTAGCCCTCACTGTACTAATCAACTCATTACATTTACTTCTTTGTCTAGAAAGTTAACATCTCTTTCCTTATGATCATGGCGCTCCAGTGTACTCTTCTGGGCTTATTCATGCCATATGCTTTTTGCATAGGCTCATTTTCTCCTCCCTGACTTTTTCATTGATGACTTATATTTCTCTATCTTCAACTTAGCTATATCTTCTGGGAACCTAGACCATCAGGCAACTTCCTGTCATACCACTGCCCTTGAATGTTCCTCATATCTAGCAAACACCGCATGTTCATCCTTACTTCCTTACCTACACTCCCAAACTTGCTTCACCTGGCTTCTGTAGCTCAGTAGATGGTACCACCTTCCTGGTCTCAAGCAGGAAACAGGGATTTTGACTTTGAAAGGCTTTTACCCCCACAACAAATATATGACAAAGTAACATTGGTTCTATTGGTTCTTTAAAAAAAAATTTTTTTTATCCAGACTTCATTACTTCTTGCCAATTCTGCCCCTATGACTTTCAACTAAGTTCTCTAGGTCTTGCTTCCCACCACTTTGTATACTGAGGCCAGATTTCCTAAAAGGAAATCTGATTACATGATTTTCTTGCTTAAACTACTTTTGTGCTTCCAATGCCCACAAGGCACAATCCAGTGTGTTGAACTTCACATGTGTATATCCTGGTGTGACTCCTCTTGTTCTCCTCAGATTCTAAGCCTATGAATCCTTTTCTGAACACTGATAGTTGCTTAGTGTACCCATCTTCACTGCTCTCATAGCTCTTCCACAAAATTCAATTTACCTTCCTTTTTAACATATCCTAGTTATGTACTGATAGGTCATTCTGCATTCCTTCCCCTTTTCTGAATTAGAATTCTGGAGAGAAAGAGCTTTTGTTTTATATCCTTTTGTGTACACAGTACTCAGGACATGTAAGTAGGAAAATGCGCTGAGGTCTTGATGTAGGACTTAACAAAAGGAAGATTACTATAGCTCCTTGTCATTAAGGAGCTCACTGTGGTTAGAAAACCAAGAAGCTAAGAGAATCCAAATAAATTTGATCAATGGCACTATAAACTGCCTGCTTTTAATTGTGTAACACCACAGATATGAAATATCAGAAAGTAGGCTACTGTGATAGAGAACAAGTTTGACAATAAGAAGAAACTCAGGCAGGAATGTGGAGGTGGGTAACACCACAGATATGAAATATCGGAAAGTAGGCTACTGTGATAGAGAACAAGTTTGACAATAAGAAGAAACTCAGGCAGGAATGTGGAGGAGGATAAAGCTAAAATGGGTAGAGGAAGGAGGGAGACCAGGAGCAAAGCTGTGAGATGTGGGAGAGAAGAGGTTGCTCAGATGCAGTGGGAGAAGCCACCACTGCAGTGTCAAAGACTGATGGTAAGATAGGAACTGGGCTGTGCTTTAGCTGTGTGGAAGCCAGTCAATACAGTCTACACAGTGTGTGGACGCCAGTCTATACAACACAAGAATTCAGGTTAGATGTAGAGACACTAGACAACCACACTAGGTTCTCAAAGATATGCGTCAATGCAATACAGTGATGTTCAGCCTGGCAATGGAAGCATAAAAGCCATCTAACCATGATCTGGAAGTCTCTTACTAGACAAGGTTAGCATAGGGTGTGAGAGATCCTATGCAGGGAGGAATGATAAAGATATTGGTGATCTCAGATGAAGAAGTGAGAAGGGAAGGGCACTGGTGGCTCACATTACTCAGGAAGCTGAGAACTGAGGATCACTGTTCAAAGCCAGACCAGGCAGGAAAGCCCGTGAGACTCTTATCTCCAATTAACCAGCTGAAAACCAGAAGTAGAACTGTGCATCAAAATGGTAGAATGCTAGGCCATGAGCGAAAGAGCTTAGGGACAGTGCCCAGGCCCTACAACCACTAAAAACAAACAAACAAACAAACAAACAATGGAGGGGGCAAGTCAAGAAAGACTTGTTATCTGGAAGAGTGTCACCTGTACCTGCAATGATAAGGTGTTTGAAAATGGGCCTGATAGTTTGCGGGGGCGGGGGTGGGGGCGGGGGTGGGGGCGGGGGGACGGAAGTGTGTCAAGTTTGGAAGTTTGGATGCCTGAGAAGTATGCATAAATATCAAAGTTGATTGTTACAAGTGAACACTGGATAAAGCAGTATGGAGGTTCCTCAAAAGACTTCACATAGATCTCCCCTATGATCCAGCAATCCCACTTTTGGGCATTTACCCAAATGTTTACAAACAAGACCACACTAAAGCTACCAGCACAACTATGTTTATTGCAGCATTATTTATCATAGCTAAGATATGGAACCAACCCAGATGCCCCTCAGTAGATGAATGGATCAAGAAAATGTGTTATATATACACAATGGAATTCTATGCCTCCATCAGAAAGAATGACATTTCCCCATTTGTTAGGAAATGGAAAGGCTTGGAAAAAATTATATTAAGTGAAGTAAGGGCCCAAAGAAACATAGGTCCCATGGTTTCCCTTATTTGCAATATCTAGTATAGGTATGAGTCAAGCGGAAAAGGTCAGATAATGTGATGTTAGGAAAACGAACCCTTAAATATGTATTTTAATGTTTTTGTTTCTTTCATGCATGTGTTTCTAACATATTTATAAGATTATTTCTTTGTTGCTTTGTATGTCCCTCCCTTTGTATGTTACAGTGTAACCCCCGCTTTCGCTATATTTGATGTCAGTATAACATGTGGAGGAGATGGGGACAAACAAGTCGTTTAAGGATTCAGGTGGACCTGTTGCAACAATGAGAAGTACAAAATGTCATGTCAAAACCAGCTTTACAATGTCGGTGTGGGGGGGGAGGGGGGTATGATTGGGTGGGGGGGAGAGGGGAGGCTGGGAAGGGAGGTGAAGGGTAAACAAAGGAGGAGGCTGCAATGCTTGGTAAGAAATGTATGCATTATCCTGCCCATGTAATTGTAACCCCTCTGTACAGTATGTTCTCAAATAAAATAAAATAAAATTAAAAAAAAAAAAGAGTTCCCAAAGTCTCCAAATTGAGTCTCTAGGATGTTTTTACTTAGTGACATTCATGGGTAGCTTAATTTGGGCTTTGCATAGGATACCAATAAAATAAAATAAACTCTAAGAGGAAACCTACCTGTATGACAGCGGGACCCAGTCCATCCAGAGGAAACCTACCTATATGACAGCGGGATCCAGTCCATCCAGATGGGCAGTCACACTGGTAAGGTGCCACACAGCGACCACCATTCAAACAGGGAAGAATGCATATTGCTAAAACAAGAAAAATAAAAAGGTACTGGAAAGGATTTGATCAAGATGCACATGCTCAGAGATATTCAAGTATTCACAGAACAGTTTGTTATCCAGGAGCGAAACCTTGCATGACCCAGTAAAGAATCTTCCAGTATGTGCTCTGCTTATTAATCAGCATCACGGGAAAAGCACAACAGGAGAAGTAAATCTGCATCCATAGCCAGATGTAATTTCTCTAATGCCAAATGAACCCTTTCAGTGGGAACACACTGTAATCAATGCCTGCTAAGTGCTTTGCTTTGACTCTTCACAAAACAAATCAGAATGATCTCCCATTTCCTCTCTTTTCAAATTTCCATTACAAATTATATAAGATGCTCTGAGAGGGTTTGGCTGCCTTGGGACTCTTGGACTAAAAGTGAGAATGGGAATCAGATGGGCTATCTTATAGCTTACCGTTCATAACATTTTGGTTGTAATGGAATAACTTGCTCTCATTTCCTAGAAACTGAGGCTTCGTGGGGACTGAATCAGACCTCCTCCACACCCTCCCCAGCTGACATTCCTCTTCCTAGAAGAGGTTGTTTAAAAGATGGGGACATTGTTGTCTTACTCTTCCAAGTATGGTCCTTTAACCAACAATATTGACTTCACCTAAGAGTTGGCTAGAAATTCAGATTCTTAGGCCTGAACCCACTGCTGCTAAAGCAGGATCTATGGTTGAACAGCATCTTTAATTTGTGTACAAATTAAAGTCTAGGAAGTCATGCTTAGTGAGCTAATAAGGAAAGGCCTGTATTCCCAGGGGAATACTCCCTGAGTCTTTGTGTTCTTGGTTTGTCCTGACAGGCCTTAGTAGAAAAGAATGATGAAGATGTAGAAAGGAAAAAAATGTGATTTTTTCATCTTTCTCTTCCTTCCTTCCTTCCTTCCTTCCTTCCTTCCTTCCTTCCTTCCTTCCTTCTTTCCTTCCTTCCTTCCTTCCTTCCTTATTTCCTTCCTTCCTTTTCCTTCCTTCCTTCCTTCCTTCCTTCCTTCCTTCCTTTTCCTTCCTTCCTTCCTTCCTTCCTTCCTTCCTTCCTTCCTTCCTTCCTTCCTTCCTTCTTTTTCCTTCCTTCCTTCCTTCCTTCCTTCCTTCCTTCCTTCCTTCCTTCCATCCTTCCTTCCTTCTTTCCTTCCTTCCTTCTTTCCTTCCTTCCTCCCTCCCTCCCTTCCTCCCTCCCCCCCCCTTTTTCTCTTTCTTTCTTTTGTCGGTTGTGGAGCCTGAACTCTGGGCCTGGGCACTGTCCCTCAGCTCTTCAGCTCAAGGCTAGTGCTCTACCACTTGAGCCACAGAGCCACTTCTGGCTTTTTCTGCTTATGTGGTGCTGAGGAATCGAACCCAGGGCCTCATGAATGCAAGGCAAGGGCTCTACCACTGAGCCACCTTCCCAGCCCCTTTTTCATCTTTCTTAATCACTTAAAAATATTTGCTTTGGTGAGAAGTTAACAGCCTTCCATCATTCAACTTCTTTATAGAATAGTTGAAAAGATCATATTTATGAAGTGCTGGTTTTGGGACTTGGACTCAAGGCCTAGCTTTTTTACTCAAGGCTGGTGCTCTACCACTTGAGCCACAGCTCTACATCTGGCATTTTAAGATTAATTGGAGAGAAGAGTCTCATGAACTCTTCTTCCCAGGCTGACTTTGAATTGTGATCCTCAGATCTCAGCCTCTAGAGAGGCTGGGTGTGAGCCACCAGCACTCAGCTCTCATATTTATTAAGTTTTAGAGTCTGATTTTAGGCAAAAAAACAACTTGCCTAGACCAATGGCATCACATCAATGACTCATCACACATTACTCCTAATGAAAACAGGAAATATAGTTGATCCCTTCATACTGAGATATTGAAGCACAGTGTAGTTCAAGCATTAGAAAACATTTAAACTGCTAGTGTACTTTCCCCTGATAAGTTCTGAACATATTTCTATAAGGATAAAAATTATATATTCATTTACCAAGCACTTCTAACTTCTTCTTTTCTTAATTAGCGTTGTCCCTGACAAAAGGTGACAGTGGGCTGCTAATACTATGTGCAAAGTACAGTGTTATACAACACTGTGTACCTATACTAACTATGGCGATGACAGGTATAGTGTATTGTAGATCTGAGGAGGTAAAGGAAGAGAGGGTTGTGAGACTCCACCATAAACTCCTTCCCAAGCAAATGGGGAGGCACATGGCAATGACACTAGATAACTCTTGACAACTGTATATTTATACCACATATGTTCATGTATATTCTAAATACCCTGAAACCTCGACATTTTCAGATCAGCCTTGGATATTCTGGTCTGCTGTAAGGATTTAAGCCAATGGATTCCTTCCAACAGAAGATAGTTCCTAGGAATTTTCCCAACTCAGTGACTTTCATAGAATTGTTCAGAATTCAAAGTTAAACTTAAGGACAGACTCACGCTCTTCACAGAGACGCCCCATCCAGCCATCTGGGCAGGAGCACGCATTTGGACGTTGACAGACACCTCCATTCTGACACGGGAACCGGCAGACAGCTAGAAAGAGAACAGGGTGACTCATGATTCTAGGGAATTCTGAAAGGACTGTGGTAGAAATCTGGACTGCCCATTTATAATTCATAATATGTCCTTAAAGAGCAGAAACAATATCAAGTCTTTTTTAAAAATAAGTTTTTTAGTGTGAAAATACTATAGAGAGGGGTTATAATTATATGAGCAAGGTAATGAGTACATTTCTTATCAAGCATTGTTGCCTCCTTCTTCGTTTTTCTCCTAGCATCCCTTCCCTCCCACCTCCACAACTATACTCCTTCTCCACCCCTCCACCTCAATTGTAAAGTTTTTCAACATAGTGTCTTGTATATCTCATTGTTATAATGGGTCAACATGTATCCATATTTAAACATTTTGTTTTTTCCCTTCTCCTCCCCAAATTATACCAACAGTGAAAACAGGGGTTATACTCTCAGGAGGAACATACAAAGCAACAAAAAAATCACATGGTACATTATAAATACGTTAGAAACAATAGCAAGAAAGAAAAAAAACCACTTGTCCCTATCTTGTGTTTCATTTCCCTTAATTTCATCTTATCTGGTCATATGTACATAACCTTTTCTACTTGTCCAGACATATACTAGTTATCGCAAATAAGGGAAACCATGGGACCTATGTTTCTTTGGGCCTGGCTTACTTCACTTAATATAATTTTTCCAAGTCTTTCCATTTCCTAACAAATGGGGCAATGTCATTCTTTCTGATGGAGGCATAGAATTCATATATGTATATCTATATATCTATATCTCACATTTTCTTGATCTACTCATCTACTGAGGGGCATCTGGGTTGGTTCCATATGTTAGCTATGGTAAATAAACATATGGTCTTATTTGTGATCATTTGGGTAAATGCCCAAAAGTGGGATTGCTGGGTCATAGGAGAGCTCTATGTGGAGTCTTTTGAGGAAGCTCCATACTGCTTTCCAAAGTGGTTGAACAAGTTTATACTCCCACCAACAGTGTAGTAGGGTTCCCTTCTGGCCATATCCCCTCCAGCATCTGTTGTTATTAGAGTTTTTTATTATAGCCATTTTAACTGGGGTGAGGTGGAATCTCAATGTTGTTTGATTTGCATTTTTTTTATGGCTAGAGAGGTTGAGCATTTCTTCATGTGTCTATTGGCCATTCTTATTTCCTCTTCAGAGAAGTTTCTCTGTAAGTCTTTAGCCTACTTATTTATTGGGCCGTTGTTTCTTTGAGGATTTGTTATTGGGGGATACAATATCAAGTCTTAAGAGGAAATTTCAATATATAAAGAAGAATAGTTTGTTATTGGATATTACCATTGCAACTTCCTCCTGCTTTATTGAGGCTATAACAGAAAGATAAAATTGTATATATGTTTAAGATTTACAACTTCCTGGGTATAGTGCATGCCTATAATTCTAGCTACCTGGAGGCAGGTAGAAGGCTTGTAGACTAAGGCTAACCATGGCAAAAGCATGAAACTTTTTTAAAAAAACAACTAAAAGCAAAAGGATTGGAGTATGGATCGAGCTATGAAGCATTTGTAATTTGATGTTTTCCTATATGCATACTGTGAAATAATCATCACACCAAGCTAAACACATAGTTACCACTTCCTTCCCTCTTTCCCCCTTCTCCTTCCTTCCTTCTTTCCTATTGTCTCCTCTTCTCTCTTTCTCTCTTTTATTCTTTTTTTTTGTCAGTTGTGGGGCTTAAACTCTGTGCCTCGACGCTGTCCCTAAGATCTTCAGCTCAAGGCTAGTGCTCTACCACTTGAGCCACAGAGCCATTTCTGGTGGTTTATTGGAGATAAGCTCTTTTATTCTTGTGAGAATACTTAGTCTATTGTTTGAGCAAACTTTTACAGTAGGGCCAGAATGCTGTGCAATAGATTGCCAGAATTTATTCATCTTGCATAATTAAAAGTTTATAGCCTTTGGCTACCATCTTCCTATCTTGCTTCCCACTTATCCCTCTAGCAACTTACATCTAAGTTTGACTATTTTTACATTCAATGTATCGGAGATCACAAGCAATATTTGTCCTCCAGGGTTGTCAATGCTGCTGTTGGTGCACACAACAGAGTTTCCATGTGTACACATGCACACACATGTGCGTGCGCGCAAACACACACACACACACACACACACACACACACACACACACACACACACACACACATGCTTCACCCATTTATTTGTCAACAGCCAATTAGGCTGGTTCCATGACTTGACTGTTGTGAAAAAAGCTATGGTCACTGACATTTTTAATTTTGGTACTTTCTAAAAGAAATCGCAGATCTAGCTCACATAAATACTCATAATTTTCCAAGATGCTATGCCTTCCATGACTTGGTATTGTTACAGATGCTATGGTTTTCCCTGCTTGAATACTATACTCTTTGCTCTAATCCGTTCTATGTTAGCTTCCATTTCAGTCTTCAAGACCTAGTTCAAACGCCTCTTGTCTGGGAACCTTTCCTGACACACCTCCCAATTCCCAGGCAAACAGTCATGGCTTTCCTCTTCCTCATTCCCCTGCACCTCCAAGCTCAACCTTCTACTGCATGTACACTCGCATCAACAGATCTCCTATTACACTCCATGGCAACTATCTGTGACCACATGTGTGAATTACCTTTCTATTGGGAGGATCAAAATCTCTCTATTTACCTTACATATGTGTGTGTGTGTGTGTGTGTATGTGTGTGTGTGTGTGTGTGTGTGTGTGTGTGTGTGTGTGTGTGTGTGTGTGCTGATAATTGGGTCTTGATCTCATGGACAGGGTGCTGTCCCTGAGCTTTTTTTTCCTTCTCAAGGCTGCTAATCTACAACTTGAGGGGCAGCTTTACTTAATTGGAGATAAGAGTCTCAAGGACTTTCCTGCCCAAGCTGGTTTTGAACTGTGATCCTCCTCAAAGGGCTTTGAACTGTTATCAGCCTCCTGAGTAACTAGGATTATAGGTGTAAGCCGCTGTTACCTGACTATACTCACACATTTCTAAAAATGCATTTTATTTTGGTTAACATTTTTTCTGTTTCCAAGATTGATTTAGGCGGGCTGCTGGGCTTTCTCATACCTTCTAGGACATTTTGTAGTTTTGTAGAAATTCCTAAGTCCAAAAACCTTCTCCTTGTCTCTAGAGTAGTTAATATCCTCTGGGAATTGAGCTGAGCCAGGTGAGAGGAAGACGTTATTGCCATAAACCTGGGTTAACCTGGGGTTGCAGCATGAATCTAGCTCCATGGGGTCACTAGCATAGTTCTCTCAGAAAATATTTGTAGAACAAATGAAAAAATGACACTTGGATAGCTCATTTCTTTTTCCCTTTTTATTTTTGTGTGTCAGTACTGTGGCTTGAACTCAGGGCCTCGGTGCTGTCCTAGAGCATTTATGCTCAAGCCTAGTGCTTTACCACTGAGCCACATCTCTACTTGTAGCTTTTTGCTGGCTAATCAGAGGTAAGTGTCTCGTAGACTTTCTGGCCTGGGCTGGCTTTGAACTGGGATCCTCAGATCTCATCTTCCTGAGTAGGTAGGATTAGAGGCCAGAGCCGCTGGTGCCTGGCTTCTTTTTTCCATTTTGACACAACTACTAAGAGGGAATTTAAAGGAAAAATGAAGCAGCATGCATAGTAATTGTCTGTCATATTGGATTCCCATATACATTTCCCCACAGTATCACTAAGAAACAACCGTTTACGTATTTCATCACCTCTGCAAATAGGAGGCGATGTCCATGTTCCATTTTCTAGGCAAACACTCCTTAGGGAGCCCTCCAGCATGTACCCACTGTAACAGGAGTAGGTGACTATGTCCCCGTATTGGTGGTAGATGCCTCGAGCGATAGCATTTTCTACGTGAACTGGTGGGCCACATGAGATTTCTATAGGAAGAAAAAACAATAATTAGGCCTGTGCAACTAACCCCATGATTACAAACTCACTAACTCACTAACCAGAGATTACAAACTCACTTCTAAGGCTGAATTAAAGAGCAAAGATAAAACACATAAAGGAAACATTTTTACCCACCACGTATCTAGAATAGTAGTAATTAAAAGAATAATCTGCTGCTATTCAGAATAATTGGACACAGAAAGCGCTAAGGATATGTGTTTTCTTATTCAAATCTCACCAAGATGAGCCATTTTTAAAGTCAACAAGTCTGTAGGAGGGTGAGTATGGGCAATTACTTTACCAAAGAGTCTGCTGAAAGAGAAGGATGCCTAGGAGGGGAAAACAATAAGATCATAGTCTACTGTTTCAAAATAAAGATCATTAATTTCAGTACTGCTTTCTAGTGCCTAGAATGGTGCTGGATACCCAGAGTTGTTCATATATATTTGGAGAATTGAGTAGATGATTGTGTGTTACTATCTAGAGCCTATGTATGAGTTCTGTGACAATAAAGCTTACACATTAGTTTTCCTTTTTGCTGCATTATAAAGTAGTGGTGCTCTACTTTTGGGATCTATACTAGAATGAATAACAGGGGCCATATATTTAACTGAAAATATTACAACTGATTTTACTTTGTGAATTTTATTTGTTATTTTTATTTTTTAATTTGCTGGTCCTGGGCGCTGTCCCTGAGCTTCTTTTGCTCAAGGCTAGTGCTCTACCACTTGAGATACAGCCCCACTTCTAGCTTTTTCTGAGAAGTTTACTGGAGATAAGAGTCTCATGGACTTTCCTGCCTAGGCTGGCTTCACATTGCAATCCTCAGATCTCACTCCTGAGTAACTAGGATTACAAGCGTGAGCCACTAGCACCTGGCTAACTTTGTTGGTTTTATGAGAAGCCTTGAGAAAATTAGACTTATTTTGGGGTGGACCACAGTTAGGAACTGGATTAGAGTCAGGATGTTAATCAGTATCCAGTGTAAGTCTCACTTTTGGACGAAGAATCTTCACGAGCTGGTTCTTAAAAACTCATTTTGTTGTCATAGTGCTATTAACAACTTGATAGAGGGGCTGGGAAGGTGGCTCAGTGGTAGAGTGCTTGCTTTGTATGCATGAGGCCCTGGATTCGATTCCTCAGCACCACATAAGCAGAAAAAGCTGGAAGTGATGCTATGGCTCAAGTGGTAGAGCACCACCCTTGAGCTGAAGAGCTGAGGGACAGTGCCCAGGCCCAGAGTTCAGGCCCCACAACCAACCAAAAAAAAAAAAAAAGTTGGCAGAGAAGATAATCCATTTGTTTAGGTTTTCTAAATTCCTTTTCCATCCAAAATGGACAAAATGCTTACTGAAATTGGGAAGAAATAAAAAAGAAGAAAAAGCTGCTTCTTGGTGTAGACAAATAGGAAAAGACAAATACACAAAAAATACACAAAAGACAAATATACAATTTGACCCCAAGAGGCTGTATGGGTACCATATTATGAAGACATTGAGTTGAATGTAACTGAATGAGAGGGAATGGATCACCGTGATGGTGGCACTTGGATTAGGCTATAAACCACAAGTAGATCAAAGGGAAAAAGCTTCTAGGCTGAGGCCAGAGCATGCAGAAAGATCAGTATGAGTTGATGGTTGGCTTATAACAGTTTGATCATCAAAGCATAGATTTCAGCAAGCTATATGGTAATTACCTGTGGTTCTTATTGAAAAAAATGCACAGTTCTGGAGTTTCTAACTTAACAACTTGCATTTTATATAGGCTTCTTGGTGATCTGCATGTACTTTAGATTTTCATCATTGGTTAACTATCCATGGTGGGCAAACAGAAAGAATAACATTGCTGCTTGGGGAAAGGAAGAATATTTGGACCTAGGGCATAACAGAAAATGCAGAAGAGGGAGCTGGGAAGGTGGCTCAGTGGTAGAGCACTTGTCTTGCATGCATGAGGCCCTGGGTTCAATTCCTCAGCACCACATAAACAAAAAGAAAAAAGCAGGAAGTGGTGCTGTGGCTCAAGTGGTAGAGCACTAGCCTTGAGCTGAAAAGCTGAGGGACAGCGCCCAGGCACAGAGTTCAGGCCCCACGACCGGACCCCCCCCCCCCCAAAAAAAGAGAAGAAAATGCAGAAGAGGATTGAGGATAACAAAGAATACTGGACGCCAGCTCCTCTCCAAGGCAATCCTTCAATATTCTCAGGATATTGAAAAATAATCAAGCATGCTTGCAAGGAACCTTTGGAATAAGCACACATCTCTTCTTACTCTTGCTCCCGGTGGCTTGAATGGTAAGTCTTGGGGAGCCAAGACTGAGGTGAGGGTGTGTGGGCAAAATGGGGCTCCTTGGCCCACTTTCCTCAGGTTGGTGACTCTATAAACCAGACCAGGGGCCCAAAGAAACTTTACTTCACACAAACTTATTACACTGCATTTCATAAGGAGTAGATTTTATAAGTATCTGAGCCCAAATTCTAGCTAAAAGTATAATATTCAGTTATCTGGGGTACAAAAAGAAAATCAACTTTCTAATGATGCAGTAGGCTGCTAGTTGAAAACTAAGGGCTTTGGGGTACTTGGTATTTCTTCCTAACAGTAGATATTGCTAATGAACTTTACACCAATTATTTATTTATTTTCATTTAATTATTTAATTTATTTTTGGTTGGTTTTGTTGAACTCAGGGCCTAGCACTGTCCCTGATCTTTTTAGCTCAAAGCTAGTGCTCTACCACTTGGAGCCCAGTGCCATTTCCAGTTTCCTGATGATTAACTGAAGATAAGAGTCTCATGGACTTTCTGTCTGGACTGGTTTTGAACAATGATCCTCAGATCTCAGCCTCCTGAGTAGCTAGGATAGCAGGGGTAAGCCATAGGTGCCTGGCTTATCTATTTCTTTTTTGATCAACATTTCAAGACAGGAAGTAGTCACAAAAAAGATAACCCCAACATGCTGATACAAAGACCTACTTCCTTCAGCTAAGTCCCACCTCCTAAAGTTTTTAGAACCCTATCCCCCTCCCCCCAATAGTGCTCCTAGCTGAGGACCAAACATGAGCCTGGAAGGCACTTTTCATATTCAAGCCATGATAATTCTCATTAGGAACTTGATAGAAATGCAAATTCTCAGGTTTCATCCAAACCTACTAAATCAGAAATCGAAGGCTGGCCCCTAGCCATCTAGGCCCTAAAAAGCTCTCTAGGTGCTTCTGGTAGAGGCTCAATTTGAGAACAATCTTAGCATCTGTATCTGTAAAGCACTTTAGCCTATTAAAGAATAGTCTGGCTCCTTGACACAGGTTGAAACTTCCTAAATAAAGATCCAGAAAGGCAACAAATCAAAAAAGACTGGATAAATGCATTAAACTGCAGAGCCTCTGCCTGGTAAAGGACATAGCTAGCAAGATAAATAGAAAGCCCACAGATTGGGAGAAGATCATCACTAGGTATATAACAGACAAGGGCCTCATATCAAAAATATACTTAGAGCTCAAAAATTATCCCTCCCCCAAATCAGATCCTCAAAGAAACAATTACCCCATTAATAAGTGGGCTAAAGAATTAAAAAGAGGGGCTGGGAAGGTGGCTCAGTGGTAGAGTGCTTGCCTTGCATGCATGAGGCCCTGGGTTCGATCCCCCAGCACCACATAAACAAAAATTTAAAAAGCCGGAAGTGGCGCTGTGGCTCAAGTGGTAGAGTGCTAGCCTTGAGCTGAAGAGCTGAGGGACAGAGCCCAGGCCCAGAGTTCAGGCCCCACAACCGAACCCCCCCCCCTCCAAAAAAAAAAAAGAATTAAAAAGAGACTTCTCTGGAGAGGAAATAGGAATGGCCAATAGACACACGAAGAAATGTTCAACATCTTTGGCCATAAAAGAAATGTAAAAGCTGGGTACCGGTGGCTTGTGCCTGTAATGCTAGCTACTCACAAGGCTGAGATCTGAGGATCGCAGTTCAAAGCCAGCCTGGGCAGGAAAGTCTATGAGACTCTTATCTCCAATTAACCACTTAAAAACCAGAAGTGGTATTGTAGCTCAAGTGGTAGACTGCTATCCTTGAGCATAAAGAGGCTCAGGGACAATGCCCAGGCTCTGAGTTCAAGCTCCATAACTCACCCCCCAAAAATGCAAATCAAAACTACATTGAGAGTCCACCTTACCCCAGTTAGAATGGCCATTATCAAGAAAACAAAAAATAACAGATGCTGGCAGGGATGTGGCCCAAAGGGAAAGCTACTACACTATTTATTGTTGGGAATGTAAACTAGTTCAACTACTCTGGAAAGCAGTACATAGGTTCCTCACCTCTATAACATAGAGCTGGATGCCGGTGGCTCACACCTGTAATCCTAGCTATGCAGGAGGCTGAGATCTGAGGATCATGGTTCAAAGCCAGCCCAGGCAGGAAAGTCCATGAGATTCTTACCTCCAATAAACCACCAGAAAACTGGAAGTGGCGCTATGACTTAATGGTTGAGCTAAAGAGCTGAGGGAATAGTGCCCAGGCCCAGAGTTCAAGCCCCACAACCAATAACAACAACAAAAAAATGATTAAATATAGACCTTCCCTATGACCCAGCAATCCCACCACAGGACATTTACTCAAATGATTGCAAACAAGGCCTCACTAAAGCTACCAGCATAACTATGTTCATTGCAGCATTATTTACCATAGCTAAGATATGGAACCAACCCAGATGCTCCTCAGTAGATGAATGGATTGAGAAAATGTGGTATATATACACAATGGAATTCTAGGCTTCCATCAGAAAGAATGACATTACCCCATTTGTAAAGAAATAGAAAGACAGAAAAAAAATTATATTAAGTGAAATAAGTCAGATCCAAAGAAACATAGGCTCTATAGTTTCCCTCATTTATAATGATTAGTATATACCTAGGATGGTCCTAGCAAAGGTTCACAATAACGCAATAGCTATGTACATATGACCACATAAATGATATTGATTGAAATGAACTCCCAGATAGGGAGTGTTTTTTTTCTTTTGTGGTTTTTTTCTCTTTCTTTTCTCTTCTCTCTCTCTCCTCTCTCTCTCTCTCTCTCTCTCTCTCTCTCTCTCTCTCTCTCTCTCTCTCTCTCTCTCTCCCCCCCTCTCTCTTTTAGTGTACTGTTTCAGTTATTTCTTTTGCCTTTGGTCTTTTTTTCTCCTCTGGTTTATTCCCTGTGGTCATTGTTTCTGATTTCAGTGCTCTTTGTAAGTTTATTTGATTTGGGGAAGGGAAAGGGAATCACAGGAAAAGCAGGACAAAGGGTGAACTAATACAATAGCGATAAGCACTAGACACTATATTGGAAATGAACTTTACAACTTGGGAGGGAGGGGAGTCTTGGGGGAGGGAAAGTGGGAGAAAATGAGGGAGGGGGTAACACTGATCAAAAAGAAATGTACTCATTATCTTACTTATATAACTGTAACCCCTCTGTACATCACCTTTACAATACAATAAAATAAAAAGAATAGTTTGGGACAGTATGGAAGAAACTCCATATTTTCAATTTTAATTCTTGCTCATTCTTAGAAGAGCCCATTTAGAAACCTGTTCTGTGACTGTGGCCAAATAAGTTTTAGCTTAGTTCTGGTAAGTATTTCTTTTCACAAAAATCTTTCTTGGGGTTTTTGTTTTGTTTTGCTTTGTTTGTTTGTTTTTTTTTTTTTTTGGTTGCTCTGGACCTGGGCACTGTCCCTGAGCTCTTCAGCTCAAGGTGAGTGTGCTACCACTTGAGCCACAGTGCCACTTCCGGTTTTCTGATGGTTTACTGGAGATAAGAATCTCATGGAGTTTCCTGCCTGGGTTGGCTTTGAACTGTAATCCTCAGATCTCAGCCTCCTGAGTAGCTAGAATTACAAGTGTGAGCCAGTAATACCCATCTCTTCCTTGAGTTTTAAACATTAATGTAGAAGATAGCTTATGATAGTGCAGAGAGCAAATCATTAAGTTCTTTCATTGAACATAATCTCACAGGATGGGAGAATACCCAGGCTAACTGGCTCACTGGGTTCTGTCTGTTGACTCACTTTCACACTTGGCACTTGTCTGTGTCCATGTCTCATCCGGATTGCAGGTGATGACACCTTGTCCCTTGAGTAGGAAGCCTTCCCTACACTTGATGGACACATTCTGATCGACATAGAACTCCTTTTCAGAAAGCACAGCATTCTCAGGAATCACAAAAGGGACAGGGCATAGATTTGCTGTGAAAGAAAAGAAAATTCAGGTTGATATTTCTGCTCATTTCCTAATTTATTTCTTTGAAGGCAAAGTTGATTCCTATCAGAGAGGAGTTGTCAGTGTTGATGATATGATTTTTAAGAAACATGGAACTTATACACGGATTTGTTTCAAATATACATGAAATTATTGAAAATACTGATCAAGATGCATTATATTCGTAAACTGCTGTGTTAAATGGAAACTCCTTTGTATAACTACTTAAAGATACTAAAACAAAAAAGATAAAATCAGATGAGATCTGGAAATACCAACCATGAGCACAAAATCCAAAAGCTCTAAGATGGCAAGTTAAATCTGAAATGGCCCATACTGTTATTTTAGACTTTTGTTTTTGATCAGCATTAGGGAACAAAGGTATACTAACAATAGAAAATGCATTAAATATTCCTTTAGTATTGGAAGAATATTAAGAACACAGTAACATCTATCAAATTATTTTCTTTTTCTGAACTTCCTTCAGAAGAAACTAGAAAAACAACTAGACTTTTCTGTGTGTGAGTTTGATATGACTTCAGACCCATATTGCTATGAGTGGAATATTAGAATTTTTGCATTGTAGACTTGGAAAGTCTTACTGGTAAAGATAGATTCAATTCTGAAGGAAAAACAGGAATGATGTTAGCTTTGCTTAGTGCAATTGTCTCACACACATTTTACAAGCAATTTCACTTTTTTCCCTTGATTTGAAATAGGTACAAAAGAAGTGTTGGTTGTAAGGTAGGTTTCCACTGAGTCCTAAATGCTCAGTTACTGCATCAGGATTTTTTTTTGGTGGGTTGTGGGGCCTGAACTCTGGGCCTGGGCACTGTCCCTCAGCTCTTCAGCTCAAGGCTAGCGCTCTACCACTTGAGCCACAGCGCCACTTCTGGCTTTTTTCTGCTTATGTGGTGCTGAGGAATCAAACCCAGGACCTCATGCATGCAAGGCAAGCGCTCTACCACTGAGCCACCTTCCCAACCCTGCATCAAGATACTTTAACAGTAATCTGGCTCTGTCAACTTACATCTTATTTGTAAATGTTTCATGCAAATGGTTATCATTACCGTTACTTACTATATTTATTTATGCTTTATTATATTAACATCACATTTTAAATCCAATGTCTTTCTTTATTCCTTTTCTGTTACTAACAGGGTATTTCTTTTGTTGTTGTTGGTGTTTTGTTTTGTTTTGTTTTTGTTTTTTTTTTGTTTTGCCTCTTTTGGAGGCAGTACTGAGGTTTGAACCTAGAGCCAGGGTGCTTTCTCTTAGCTATTTGCTCAAGGCTGGCATTCTACCACTTGAACCACAGCTCCACTTTCAGTGTATTGGTGGTTAATTGGAGAAAAGAGGCTCACAGTCTCTCCTGTTTGGGCTGGCTTTGAACTGTGATCCATAGGTATCAGCCTCCCTGAGCTCCTCAGATGTTCCCCTTTACTCCACTAAAATCTATCATACATTTATGTCAACAGTTTAAAAAGTTTTAAGCAGTTGTACAAAGGGATTTCAACAAGTCAGATTCTGAGTACACTGCATCTTGATAGTCATTGCTCCCATCATTCTCCCCATCAACATTAAAAATATTACACCTCATTACTTTTAGTGCCTTTAAATTATAACCAGCCAAAGAATCCGATAAAACTAGGTTTTAGATAGGATGTTTTACATATTAGGAGTAGATTTTCTTAGTACCCCACAAAATTTAGGTTGATAGGCATAGATTGCTTTCTCTGGGACAATCTCCCTCATCAGTGGCGCTTCCTCTATGTTTGAGATAAGCAGGAAGCTAGCAGTGAAGCTGGGTCTGATTCAAACCTCTCCAAAGTCAACACACACGTTTGCAGAGAGGAACTGAGTGGCTCCAGGTTCCGTTTTCCGTGCAGTGTGCCTCCAGTGGCCCTTCTAGGCTGTAGCCTCGGTGGCAAGAGTAGACTACCCGGGGTCCTCCGGTGCTGTTTTCCACCACAGCGTTTCCATTCTGAAACTCAGCTGGAGCTTCACAGCTGCTCTCTAGAAGGAAGAACAAAAGCCGTATGTTGAATGCTTTCCCAAATCTTTTCCTTCCTTTGAGGTACTTAATATATTAGTACTTGGTACATTATAGACATGTGTATATGCATATATGTATATGTGTATGTATACACATTTGTATATTATATATACAACTGTACATATTTATTGTAATGTACATTTACATAATGTGTATTATATGTGTATTACATATATTGCACAGCATATATAAAATATTGTGGCCTACTCCTGCATGAGACACAGTGAGATCCACGGGTGGAAGAAAATAAAAAAATTTGTAAGTATTTAATGAATATATTCTCACTTATAGAAGATTTCTATTTTGTTCTGTTTATCTCAACTGTCTGTATGTTGTTAATAATATTGGGGGTAGTAGAAGGTCTGGATGAGCAGGTGGGTGAAATAAAAAGAATGCTATATATTAAATTGCTACTGCCTTAAAAAAATTCCCATGTATTCTTATTTTTATAACACTTGGGTAATAAAGCCCAGATAAAAAGATAAAGACTAGGTGTCCAAGTAAATTTGAATATCCACTTAATACATAACAAATATATTTTAGGTAGAACTGTGTCTCAAATATTTTCTGAGACTTAGTTATATTAAAATTGTTCTTCATTTGAAATTTAAATTTGAAAGTGCCCTGTACTTTTTTCTTAAATCTGACAGCCTTACTTAAAGCAACCCTGATTATTTCAATCAGTAGTTGAAGAAAACTGGTCTCAGAGAGGTTAAATAATTTGGTCAAGGTCACACTGCCTATGAGGAGAGGTAAAAGATGAACCTGTGAAATATAATAGGAAGCTATTAAGAATGAGCAAGTATTGGGGAAATGGGAATAAAAGACATTGGACCTTTTTAGTACTATGTAAAGTTCATATATTCATATATGAGGTTATATGATAGTTATATGAGTTTTAAGAACTAAAAACAGCCATTTTTCTCTACTGAATTGCAATCATACAATATTCCTCAGAAGACTTAAAACTCCTCTATATACAAAATAATCTCACTCATTTACTTCTGGAAATATAGACCAAGAGGGAAAGAGGCATCTTAGTGTCAGCTCAGCTACTAACTTGTTTTCTGATGTTGGGCAGGCCTCTTCAAGTCTCCTAGCCTCCATTGAGTAAATGCAGTCATTTGTCAATTTGTCAATGGAAGGGATGAGAAGAGTCTATCTAAGAGGCCCTTCCAGTCTGAGAATTAGATGATTAAAAAGCTTACTACTTGTAATGGTTGAAACTTTTGTCTCTCGTGTTTAATTGTCTTTGGGCAGATGAAGCAGAGGGGGCAGCGATTGGGAATAAAATCATGGTGAATTAGTCAGCATGTTGCCAAATAAACTTGGCTGTTTTCATAAAATCAGCTAATGCAATAATCCAAATAGAGTGTGAATAGTTATTTATAGTTACCCTGGCAGCACCTTTAAAAAGATGTCAGAATTGGCCAGTATTGCACCAGGAAGCAACAGCTCTAAGCTCTCTAATTTATACCTATTTGAGGTGACTCCCCTCCAAAATGTAAATAAGCATAATCACCAGTCTCTAAATGAAATGTTTGCTTTCCAGAGCCAGTAATCTTGTGCTGTGTTCTATTTAGTCTCTAATATCTACTCTGAGTTTTGACTCTTTATTGGTTTGGTACCTATGAGCAAGACCTCATTAACTGTTCCCTTATAGTTTCCAGAGTTGGTTTGAAAACCTGTTTTTAAATTACAAAGCTGATGTATTAAACAGCTCTAGCACATTGTCATTCTGTGTCCTGAACACCACTGTCGGGACCACTAGGTACCATTTGTTTAACTTACTTTTGCAGGTCACTACCCCTCCACTCCACTGTCTGTTCTCCTGACAGACTCGCTGTCTGTTCCCCTGTAAAGCAATGGAGAAAAGTCATGGACAAGAAAAGAATTCTGTAATAGAAAGACAGTAAGGGAATGCAAAGCCATGTATCTATAGACTTGAATGTCTCAGCACTGGGAACAGTAAGTAAATATGCCAGTTGAATGTAGTATAAAAGAACAGGTATAGGTTCTCAAAAATGTATTATCAAATTACTTCAAAACTCATCCCTGACAGACTTTTATTTATTTATTTATCACTTTCTATTTAAATGTTAACTAGTTATGACCCATAGTCTTATGAATAAAGAATGGATTCAAAGTGTCAAAGAGATATTTATTTAGTACATTTAAAATATTTTGTTACATTTATTTATCTATCATCTGTTTATTTTGGTTAGTTGTGGGGCCTGAACTTGGGACCTGAGCACTGTCCTTGAACCCTTTATGCTCAAGGCTAGCATACTACCATGTTGAGCCACAGCATCACTTCTAGTTTGGAGCTTCATTAGAGGTAAGAGTCTCATAGACTTTCCTGCCTTAGGCTGGCTTTGAACCATGATTCTCAGATCTCAGCCTCTTGAGTAGCAAGGACTACAGGCATAAGCTACCAGTGCCCAACTTGAGTTACATTTACTTTTCAGTGTTGGAGAGGTACAGCAAAGAATATCAAGTACTATATTTGTGTGAGTATTGAAATTCTCAACTATAAAACATAAATTTACCTTATATTATGCTAGTAAGATAGATGCATTTAAAATTTTAAATATTCTACAAGTTTCTTCCTTGCCTTCTGAAATATAATTTTCTTGGAAAGAAAATGATTATCTGAGTGTACTTTTCAATATCCTCTAGCTCTTGAGAACTAGACACTGTTTGCACCTAGTTGCTATGAATTTAAGATTACTGTTCATTGGTTCCTAGGTGTAATTTTTGTGGATCTTTGCTTCCGGTCTTTCTGTTATCTCTTACCTGTGCTCCTAATAATAATGCACTCCCAAACCCTAACTTCCTAATCCACTACAGAATAATAAATAAGATAGCCACAGGCTTGTGATATCACATTTAATAAAGACTATGTATGAAGTAAAGTCTTGAAGAGATTTTAAGACTTAAGTGTATGGACTTCTGTATATGCATTCCTATTTTTCTTGCATTGCCTTTGGATATTCTATTGCTTTGAATATATGACCAAATCAGCAAGCTATCTGAAAATAACAAAAAAAGGAGAAGAGCTGTTTCTTCATTTTGGTTTTGATCTGGATGGCTTCCCTCTCTCCCTCCCTCCCTTGGACGACAGTCTCCATCTAGGTGGTTCTGGAACCCACTGTGTAGCCCAGGGTGGCCTCAAGCTCAAAATCCTCTTACATCCAGCTTCCCAAGAGCTGCCAGGTGCCACCCAACCTAGCTGCCTGATCTCTTTCCTACTCTCTTCTTCAAAGGCATTTTTCCTTTGAGCCATCAATTTAATTCCCCATAAGTATCTACCGGTAAATATCTCAATGAGTTTTTTGGTGGAACGGTTATATCCTGATTTTCCAAGAAAATAACTAGTTCTATGAATCTAAAACATGTTTAAAATCTTTTCATTTAGACATAAATATGAACACTTTTACTTACGCTGTGCATAAGAAAATACAATTTTCTAACTTAGGAATTACTTTTTATTAGTTAGAGGAAGCAGATAACTATCTGGGCACTTCCAGAGTAGACTGTATTCAAGTAGTTAATTGAAGTCCATCGTTCAAGATTTTCCCAGTGCTATTTTTCTTTGTCTTATTCCTCTAGTGATGTGGATGATAAATATTCTGTTTGGACTGTGTCAACTATTATTGTAATAAGAACTCAAATAAAATTATTAGTAACTATTATTGGTTTAAACACAAAACATCTCTGTTAACTAGCTCCTTAGCAAGCTGAATTGTTTATATTATTTATCATGCATTTCCTCCTTTGGTCATCTCTCTCTACTCTTTACTTATCTTAATTTTTATTAATGAAGTTGGAGTTTTAGATCCAATGTTATTATTACCATTTTTTGACCTAACATATCTGCTTTTTTCAACTATTAGTCTAAACACCTATATCAAGCTTTAGAATAACAAACAATTTTTCATTAGCAGGGGTTGCAAATTTTGATATTTAAATTCCTTCACTTTTACCTGTAATACTTTTTTTTTTTTGTCCTGAGGCTTGAACTCTGGGCCTGGATGCTTCCCTGAGCTCCTTTTGCTTAAGACTAGCACTCTACCACTTCTAGTTTTTTCTGTGATTTAACTGGAGATAAAGAATAGCATAGACTTTCCTGCTCAGGTGGGCTTTGAACCATGATCTTCATATCTCAGCCTCCTGAGTAGCTAGAATTACACCAGTGCTTTGGAACACTTTTTATAAATGTCCCCTCAGATATTATTTGGTTATTTGGTCGTTCAGTCAGTACTGAAAAGACAACTCTTTTCCATTAGCTGTTTTTGAAATGTTTGCTTATAAGCATATGCTAACAGTTACCTACTATTTTCTAGTCTCATTATGAATCCCATTCCCAGCCCCATCTATCACTTTTCTTAATAAATTAAATAATTGCAAAATCAGTACTCTCAAACCAGGAAAAATTTCCAATTGCAATCAATGTAATCATTCACTCTTCTTTCTACCATTTATTTTTTAATTTATTTGAAAAACTAAATCAAGATCTGCAGGAAGTTAGTTCTGGATCTATCTTATGGCAATTTTTTGATTAGATGGTAAGAAAATAATGGGTCATACCATACAAACTGAACAGATGACTGGCAATGAATACTTCTGCAAAAATGTATATTTAAATCCTACTTTAAATATGGCAGTTAAGAATCTCCTAATAGGGGCTGGGAAGGTGGCTCAGTGGTAGAGCGCTTGCCTTGCATGCATGAGGCTCTGGGTTCAATTCCTCAGCACCACATAAGCAAAAAGAAAAAAGCCGGAAGTGGCGCTGTGGCTCAAGTGTTAGAGTGCTAGCCTTAAGCTGAAGAGGTGAGGGACAGCGCCCAGGCCCAGAGTTCAGGCCCCACGACCGGACCCCCCCCCCCCAAAAAAAAAGAATCTCCTGATAAACCAGAATGACAGTCCTTATGAAATACAAAACAGGTTCCTGAAATTCAAGTTTGATGACAAGATAATATTGTTAGCCCTTCTATTAAAGTAAGGCAGGAGACTTAAGTGCTGCTGATAGAATGTCAATACTACAACTAAGTGTTGTCTTTAGAATAAAGCTGGTGTTTGTCAGAGCTGCTCTAAGGATTCTCTTTTTCAGCCAAAGGTTCCTGGTATGAAGGAACTTGACATCTCAGTCAAGAATTTGCCAGTGTCTAAGAGCTCATTGTTGAGGAAATTCTGGCTTTACAGACCTCAAAACTGTTGTCACTTCACCATAGTGACAGGAGAACTTCCTTGTCTCAAGATATGACTGTCAGCACAACAAGTTGAGACAGGTCAACTAGAAATAACAGTATGGCTTTGTGGTTGGGATTTTTACTTCTTTTACTTTCTGTATACTATTCTTTTTTTTTTTTTTTTTTTTTTTGTCATAGAGCTTGAACTTAGGGCCTAGGCACTGTCCCTGAGCTTTTTTTGCTCAAGGCTAGTGCTCTACTACTTTGAGCCACAGTACTACTTCGGGTTTTCTGGTGGTTGATTGGAGACAATAGTCTCAAGGATTTTCCTGTTTGGGCTGGCTTTGAACTGTGATCCTCAGAGCTCAGTCTCCTGAATAGCTAGGATTATAGGTGTGAGCCACCCAGTACGCAGCTTAGTATTCTTTTCTGTAAAAATCTGAGATTTTTCCTTCTTAAAATTGTAAGTCATCCCATTTCTTTGAAAGTGTTAAGCATATAAGGCAACAAAACAATGACTGTTTTTAGGATAAAGTTGGTAAAATAAATTTGTGCTAAAACACTAAAAATATTTCTGAATCTACAGTAAAGCAAATTAATTCCAGTTAAGCAGTCTGTACCTCTAATTCATAGCCAGGCTCACAATGATAAATAATTGTGCTTTCAAAGCTGTAATTACTGCCAATCACGTATCCATGCTCTGGGCTTTCAGGATGTCCACAAGACACTGGAATGCAGGATTCATCAGAAAATGGTGGTGCCCACGTACCATCAAGCTAAGCAACAAACAAGTTACAAGTTATAGTTAGGAACAAATGAAGAAGTTTGCTAATATTGGTAAATGGCAAAATAACTCCACAAATCAGAGTCAAGAAGACCTAGAGTTTGGTCCTAATTGTGTTATTGATTATCCCTCTAAACATGTGCTGAAATCATTTTTTTCTCCTGATAGTGGGGCTTGAACTCAGAGCCTCTAGTTCTTGCTTGACTTTTTCACTCATGGTTGACACTCTTTTATGCAAGCCATAACTCCACTTCTGGCTTTTTGCTGGTTATTTGGAAATAAGAAGCTTGTGAATTTGCCTGCCCTGTGCTGGCTGCAAACCAAAAATCTCAGATTTCAGGTTCAGAGGCTAATACTTGTAATTTTTTCACATAGAATCCACTCAGAAATCAAGAACATCAATCAGTAGGTTTTCATTGTAATTCTTGAGGACTGGATGGTTGACACAAACATTCCATGATATATATTAATGTACCCTTTATATTTTATACAATGTTACATGTTAAAGTTTCTAAAGTATCTTTTGGACATACTAAACAAGGTTTAAAAATGGTTTCCTTTCCTCCATCCCAATGCAAATACTTAGCATTTATTTTTGAAATAACTTATTTTGAAAATAACTTATCACTTACCTTTGAAGAAAGCACATAAGAAAAAGAAATTTTTTTCTTTAAATGTGTTTTTCTTTTGTCATCACCTTGTCAGAGGTTTTTAGCCTCCTAGTTGGGTAAAGTGAGGCACACACATATGTTTCTCGGAGGGAATGTTACTGTATTACCAACTGATATGTATATACGTGTATGCTTTCCTCTTCCATTCATCACCGATAATTTCCTCTCTAAGGCAGGACATAGGAACTGGAATTTTTCTTCCCAAAGTAAGCTGTGGACATTTAAATTTTCCCCTGCCTTTCTATCTTGGAGTTGTCCATAAAGAAATTCTTTGACCCACTTTGTCTGAAAGATCCCCATGTCAGAAGAGGTACCGTCCCACAATTGCAGGGATGAAGTGCTACACGGAGAGGCCAAGAAGGAGCTGAACAGAGAGACCTTGTTTGATTTCAGTCCATTAGCAGTAGATTACATCCTTTGTCTAACCACATTTCTACACATTCATCCATAATTGGATCCTCACGCTTGAGCAATGAAGTCTCCACAAAAGTCTAAAAGGATAGGGTTCAGAGAGCATTCTGGACATCTGATCACATGCAGGCTTTTAGGAAGGTGAATGAGATCATCCTTGAGCTGAATGTGATGTCACTCACATCACCCAGACCAACCAAATGGAAGCTCCTGCCTTCTGGACCCTTCCAGGCCTGGCCTTACGCATTACCTCATCTGGCTGTTCATTTGTAGCCTTTCAAAGAAACTCATAATGTAAGTGTTTCCCTGTGCTGTGAGCCACTCGAGCAAGTTAATGGAACCCAAGGAAGGGATTAAGGTGAGGAGTTGAGAAGCCTGGACTTGCTGCCTGGCATCTGAAGAGGGAAAATGTTAGGTTCTGAGCGCTCAAAACCTAACAGGCCTGCTGCAACCTCCAGATAGAGGCTGTAAGATCTGAAATGATCTGGAGGACATCTAGGTGGTGCTGGCTGCAGAAGGTTTCCTTGACATCCTTGCAATCAGAAGGGTGCTCTTTAGCATAGTAGGGAAAACTGAGTTTTTTCTCCTGAGTGAGTTCTACTGCATAACTTCAGACCTCCTCTTTGCTATTTTCTAAAGGAAAAGTTTATGAATTTCCTGTCGGCTTTTGTAACTTTTGATCTTTCCACAGAAATTAGGAATGTATTTGGCAGTGTCCAGGGCAGATTTCCATCTAGACATTTTGTTTTGAGCCGAAGATGTAACTGTTGTAAATCTCTTGGGACAGTATTTTAACATTTTATGTAACAGTGATACTTTCTTAGTTTAAAAATGGAAATATTGAAGGAATGGTGGGTGAATACAGTCATAGTATTCAATATACCTATGTGAAAATGGAGCCAGATAACTTGAGGGGGTAGAAGGGGCTAGGATAGATAGGGGGTATGACAGAAGGGGTGACAATGATCAGAACGCATTGTACTCATAACATTAACATGCTGCATCGAAACTTCTTTGTCCCACTAAAGATGATAAAAACAAACAATAAAAATGGGACTATTGGGATAGATTCTATTTTAATTAAGAGACTACTTAAATCCTTTGCTGTGAATGAAAATTTGAGACTCTTTTTTTCCCTTTTTCAGGACAGCAAAACCTACCCTTTGTCCTGGCAGAATATGTGTAGGTGGGAGGTGGACTACAGCAAAGTCTCACCTGACATGTTGATACGTTGATGCCCTCATAAGTATATCCTTCTACGCATGACACAGAAACTTGCTTATCTACACTGAAGTCATCTCCATGGACAAGCAAATGTGTCAGATTTGATGGCAGAGGACACTTTTTAGGACTGCAAGAGAGTCTCTCAGGGAACCAGTAACCATCTTTCTGGCAGGTGAAAGTATCTGTATCGGTGTCCATTGTGTAACCTTCCAGACACCTGCAATGGAAATGAGAAGGTGAATGCCTGAAAGGGAGTACAATGCAGTTCCTGACCTATTCTTGGACTGAAGGCATTGAAAGGCTTAGCACTTTATGTGATGTATCAGAACTAGCTCAAATGCCAGGTGGATGGCATTGCCCAGATCTCCACATTCAAGATTAGTCAAGACTGAAATTACTTTCAATGTTGATATTAATTATCTACAGTGTAGATACTATTATTGGATTCATTAAAAAATTGTTTTTGTTAGTTGTGGGGCCTCAACTCTGCGCCTATGTGTTGTCCCTCAGCTCTTCAGCTCAAGACTAGTACTCTACCACTTAAGCCACAGCGCCACTTCTGGCTTTTTCTGCTTATGTGGTGCTGAGGAATTCAACTCAGGGCCTCATGCATGCAAGGCAAGCACTCTACCACTGAGCCACCTTCCCAGCCCTGGATTCATTTTTATCTAAACCCAGCTAATAGTTCAAGAAACTTGAAGAAAAGTTTAAAATAGACTCAGTGACTCCTGGGAATTTAGCACAGTATCTATGGCCTATTTGCTATGTTATAAACACTGTCCTAGGTTCTCTACATAAGATATTTCTATCTTACTCTTGATAAATAGGTGATATCAAGTGTTGGTGTTCCAATTTAAGTTCATTTTGGCTCTAAGACCTTTTAAGATTTTGAGAATGTGCACATTTATTCAGCAAGCGCTTCTGTAACGGTTACTAATTTCTGGTTACAGCCACACGTCTGCTACAAATATCAACTCATTCTCATGTCAGTCTTGTAATCCCACTTTGTGATCCCAAAGTTGACACCACAGAGATTAAGTAGCTTCATAAGGCACTCAGCTTGGGAGCCATGGTGCTCAATTCCTATGGACCATTAAAAGGTAGCATTGTAGAAAAACTGTAGACATTATCTAGACTTTTGTTCTGGAATCATGCTTTTGTCACTATTCTATGTCACCTTTTTTTGTTGCTAAACTGCGTAATTAACATTTGATAATATTAATCAACACACAACAAGGAACAAAACCTGCAAGTCTTAGGAAGCAGGTGACGTGTGGCTTCTCAACAGAAACATGACACACCATACCCAAATGGAAAACTTCGAACCTATGAACAGCAAGGAGTAATAATTATTTTTTCTGTGGAGTGCCTGAGCTATTACTCATTGGCCTCATTATCATTGCATCTCTTGGCTCTACTTTTTATAGCAATTAAGAAAATGAAAGATGGGCTAAAGTGTTCACAACACATAGCCTAGGGAGAGCTGCTGAATTATTAATCAAATCTAACAGGCTTATATGTGAAAGAGAATCCACAATTCAGAGATGTAAATGAAACTTTGGAGAGTAGCTACCTTTGAACATTAATGGATACTTATTCTAGTAAAAGTGATTCATCTATTTATTGAAAAAGTTATCACTCAGTAGTATATTCTAGATAGAGAAATTTCTAGCAAAAGCCATTTAGTTTGTTTGGAAAACTCTTTTAGCATTTTGGTCCAGATTCTTAGGGGTTTTTTTTTTGTTGTTTTATCCCCCCCTTTTCCCCAACATTTAAAGCATACACATAATCATTAAGTTGTAATTATAAAGAAATTTACCCTCCTTAGAAAAAAGCATCCTGATTTAAGAACTATTCAAGCTAGCTAGAAGATTCTGTTTCATGAGAGTCATGACCATTTTTATTAGGAGCCATAGTCTGAAAAAGAAAAGTATAAATTAATTTTCACAGCCTGTGGATTTCTACAAAATTATAAACAGACTAAAGCCTAGTGTTAAAAGCATTGGTTTTGGAGAGAAGTTCAGGGGTGGTGTTTTCTTTTCAATTATCTACTTTTTGATCCATCAATTTTTATTTCACAACCTTCTGTCCTGATTGAAGATTCCATTGTAGATTCTCAAGCCATGGTCTTACCTTAGTTTTACTTCACTTTCATAAGTGTATGTCTCTCCAGTTGCCACTGCATTGGCAACAAATGGTGGGGGTCCACAGGACAGAGGCTCACACACTGGGTAAGGGTGGCTCCATATCCCTGCCTCTGTACAAATCAGATTAGAACTGCCTTGCATCACATAGCCAGATCTGCAGCGGTAAGTCACCACATTTTCCTCTGAATTGCTGCTTTCACTGATGAGTGCATTTGGTATGGTTGGGAGAGAACCACAAGAGGTGTGTTCACAGTGTGGGAACTCAGAACTCCACTGACCATTGGCTTCACAGGTGATTTCAGAAAGTCCTAGGAGCTTAAAACCTTTGAGACATTGAATCTGGGCTGTCTTTCCACAGCCAAAATCAGTTCCATTGATAGTTCCATAGTGGATGATTGGTGTAGAACACATGCAAGGTAGGCAGGAAGGTGGGCTGCCACTCCAAGAACCATTGGAGAGACATCTTCTTGAAGGACTTCCATGGAGTTTATAACCAGGAAAGCACTGATACTGTATGTGTCCGCCATGATAAAAGGAAAAACCATTAGGGAAGCCTTGGGGAAGATCTTCAGGAGGTCCACAGGTGACTGGTTTACAGAGAGGGATCTCTGCATCCCAGGTACCATTAGATTGACAAGTGATTTTCTGAGCACCATGCAACACATAGCCCTCCTGACAGCGGAACAAGACTTCCTTCTTGAAGCCATAGTCCCGGCCATCCATCACCCCATTTGCCACCTGTGGAGGGGTGGCACATCTGACAGGTATGCATTTAGGAGTTGCTTCGCTCCAACTTCCATCAGCAAGACAAACACGACTTCTGGCTCCCTCAAGCAAGAAGCCTTCATTGCAGGTATACTCAATCTCTCTTCCAAAGGTGTAGTCTTCTCCTTTGACTTGGCCATTCGCTGATAATGGAGGTGAGCCACAATCCACAGGAAGGCAGATTGGTTCATGCCCATCCCAGTTTTTATTATCCTGGCATGTTCTCCTCTCCGGGCCATTGAGCACATAGCCAGGGTCACACTCATAGTACAACACACTTAGGTATGTGTAGTTGCTTCCTTTGATGGATCCGTTCATGATGGGATTTGGCTTTTTGCATGCAATGGTTTCACAGTGAGGGGAAGCCCCACTCCACTTCCGGTTCTGCAGACAAAGTCTCATGTCAGAACCCACCAGGATGTGACCGGGTTTGCAGCTGTACTGTACAGCACTTCCCATGGTCGTCTGTGTAAAATGCAAAAGGCCGTTTTCAGGAGCAACTGGCAAGTCACATTCAATTGAAATGCAGGAAGGTGCACTGCCATTCCAAGTGCCATCTTCCTGGCACATCAGCACAGGGTTTCCTAAAAGTTCATATCCTGGATTACAGGTATAGGAAACCATTGTGCCATAGAGAAAATGTGATGAATGTGTACTGGAAGATTCCTTCACATTGTCCCAGCTTTTAGACTCTGCTCCTGAAGGATGAGGGCGAGGAGTCAGATAGGGAACTTCCATCATGTCATCTTCTTGATCAAAATATCTCTGGCCATCTTTGACTTCAGTACAGTCTCCAAAATCTATGTGAGGAGGGAGCCCACAGTCTATGGGAACACAAGTTGGAATGGAGCTTGACCATCCTGACTCTTCACAGGTCTGCATGGCATGACCAGACACCTGGAACCCAGGGAAGCAGCTGTAGATGATCATGGCCCCGTATCTGTAATCAGCCCCTTCTACAAAACCATTTTCAATCGGCTGTGGGGCATTACAGTGGATGGCACTGCAGGATGGGGCAGCCATATCCCAGTCACCTGTTTCTAAACAGGTCAAGGCTTTGGACCCTTCCAATCGGAAGCCTTCATCACAGGAATACGTGACAGTCTGCCCGTAATGAAGGTTGGTAGAAGAGAATTTGCCATTCAAAATCTCCTTGGGCTTTGGACACTCAATGGGTTTACATGTTGGTTTTCCTCCAATCCAGTCACCATTTTCACCACAGAGGGTGGTACTATTCCCCACTAACTCAAACCCTGGCTTGCAGGTGTAGAGAGCCGTGCTGAGATAGGCAAGGCCTTGCACATCAATGATGCCATTGAGGATTTCCTCAGGATGGGGGCATTCTACCGGAACGCATTCTGGCAGTGGGGAGCTCCAGGTACCATCGGCTTGGCAGATGGTGTTAGGACTGCCTCTTAAAAAAAACCCATCCACACAGGAATACTTGACAGTACTTCCAAAATGGAGAGTGGAAGAAGGCACAGGGCCACCAAAGGAGATCAGGGGAGGTGGGAGGCAAAGAACCATCTTGCAAACAGGGAAGGAGTCATTCCATTGCTGTGACGGCAAGCATCTCAGGACAGAGGGGCCCTGCAGGGCATGGCCTTCTTTACAGGAAAACATCACCACGCCAACTTCAGAAGTTAACTCTTTTAATATGAGCTGGTTCTCTAACAGAGGTGGTTCAGGGCACTTGGTGGGCACACACTTGGGGCTTGGCTTCTTACTCCACTTGCCAGATTTCTGACATGTCCAGGCACTGTCACCGACAAGCTCATAACCCTCATGGCAGAAAAACTGAACCTTGGAGCCCACTTCAAAGTTTTCCCCTTTCATGAAGCCATTCTGGATTGGTGGAGGTTTCCCACAGTTCAGAGGGACGCATACCAGGGGGGATTCACTGTGCCAGTGGCGATTGGCTTGGCAGACAAACAGAGGATTCCCCACGGACTTGTAGCCTGGATTACACTGGTACCTCGCTTCACTCTCGTAGATCCTGCCGGTTGTATGCTGAGTAATGGGGAGGAAAAAAGTGAATATTAGGTGCCTAACATGGATACAAGTAATTGAATGCTTTCATATTAAAAAAAAAAAAAAAAGAACATACAAGTTAATTAGGACATCAGGAAATAAAGTCTTACGTTTTTAATCCAGTAGGTCCACTCTATTTTTAGAAATAAGTACAGTTCAAAAAGAAATATAGTCATTACATTAATCATGTAACTGTAACATTTTTGTACATCACCTTTACAATAAAATTTTTTAAAATGTGCAAATGTAGAAGCAAATCGTAACAGATCAAAGTAGATAATCCTTGCTATAGATAGTTTTACCACAGGGTAGAGCCCAAAATAAAAAGATCATGGAAGGAGCAATTCCAAAAATTACAAATAACTCTGTCAAGCATTTGTATAGATATATCCAAACGTTCTATTAGAGTTATTTTTTTCTTTCACAATATACTTAAAAAAATTCTGTTGTGGTATGAAGATGGAAAATAAAAATCAATCTTCTACCTTTTCAGTAGCGAGTTTAAGCCAGGCGCCAGGCGCTTGTGGCTTCTGTCTGTAATCCTTGCAACTTGAGAGAATGAAATCAGTAGGATAGCAGCTCAATCAGTGCAGGCAGAAATGGTTGCGAGACTTCTTCTCAATGTTCAACCAATAACTGGGCACAGTGGCACCAGCCTGCCATCCTAGCCACATAAGAGGCTGAGATTGTTAGGATTGCAATTCCAGGCCTGCCTTGGCAGAGAAGCCCACAAGATTCTGTCTCAGTGGAAGAAGTAGTGGCATGAACCTGTTTTTCCCAGCTATGACAGACAATATAAAACAGATAGCTGGGGCTGGGAAGGTGGCTTAGTGGTAGAGCGCTTGCTTACATGCCTAAGGCCCTGGGTTCGATTCCTCAGCACCACATAAGCAAAAAGAAAAAAGCTGGAGTGGCGCTGTGGCTCAAGTGGTAGAGTGCTAGCCTTGAGCTGAAGAGCTGAGGGACAGTGCCCAGGCCCAGAGTTCAGGCCCCATGACTAGACCCCCCCCCCCAAAAAAAAAAAAACAGATAGCCTGTAGTCCCAGGCACATATCTGGGCAGAAAGTGAGACCTCCATCTCAAAACTAAGTAGTGAAAAGTAGGGCTAGTGTCATGGTTCAGTAGTTAGGCCCTTGCCGAGCAAGCACAAGGCCTCAAGTTCAAAGTGCAGTACCACTGACTAGAAAATAAATATACAAAGAATTTAAGACTCAGGACCTCAAAATTAAAATAAATCAGAATAAATTCTTTTGTATAATTAATATAAAAGTTAAAAAATTAAAGTGAATATGTAACACATCATTTTAAGCAGATAAATTATAAAAATCTAAAACTTATTATGCTTTTTGTGTGAAATTGTGAATTCTAACTCCTAAAGTTTCACGAATTTAACAGTACTTGGAAAAAAATTCAGTATTTGGAAACAATTGTTTTATGTTGTCTACTGCTCAACATATGATTGTAAACACAAATGCCATAATAGACTGATGCTCTATTAATAAAAGCTAGACCTCCAGTGCTCCTAATGGTACCCAGCACCTGGTAGATGCTCTAGAAACACCCGTGAAACAAATAAATAAATAAACCTTTCTTACTAACAGTCTATATCCTCTATCTGTAAAGGTCATATATCCAAGGGAAGGCTGTAAATAAAAAACTTTTCATTTTTGTCTTGATGTTCTTAAATATAAAGGAAAGGCAGTGGGTAGGTGGAGACTTTAAAGAAATACTGTAATCAAGCCAGGCACTGGTGGCTCATGCCTATAATCCTAGGATCTCAGTCTAGACTGAGATCTGAGGATCATGGTTCAAAGCCTGCTGGGTAGGAAAGTCCATGAGAATCTTATCTCCAATAAACCAAAAGAAAACTGGAAGTGGCTCTGTGGCTCAAGTGGTAAAGTGCTAGCCTTAAGCTGAAGAGCTCAGGGACAGTGCCCAGGCCAACAGTTGAAGCCCCATCACCACCACCACCACCATCACCACCACCACCACAACAACAAAAAAAAAAAAAAAGAAAGAAAGAAAGAAAAGAAAAGAAAAAGAAACACTGCAATCAGAATATCTATGTAAAATGTATCTAGGTAAAATGGCCTTTGATTTATGGGATTCTTGATCCTGTTTTCTTGATGAATTTATGAAAAAGAAACCTATTAGTTTGGAAGCAGACATGTTTGGGGGTGATACTGAATTCTGTCCATTATGATGAACTACCTTTACAGCTATTGAGAGAGCAATGTAAAACCTTTGTCAGAGTTATTTTATTCTATATTTTGCTGAGAAAGTGAATTTCTTTAGATCCTATTTATATCTTATATATTTTCTTTTCCTTTTTTTGGTGTCAGTACTGGGGCTTGAACTTTTGTCCCTTGGCTTTTTCACTCAAAGCTGATGCTTTACCATTTGAGCCACACATCCACTTCTGGCTTTTTTCATGGTAATTGAAGATAAAGAGATAAAGGACTCTCCTGTCTGGCTCTGGTGATCCTCAGCAATCAGCCTCCTGAGTAGCTAAGACTACATGCATGAGTCACTGACACCATCCAGCATAGATCTTGATTTCCTAAATTTTATGTCCATGTTGAAGTAATTTGTATAAATGAAAACAACCTTTTATTGAAATGGTCTTAATCTAACTTCATATTTAGGGCCAAGATATTGCCACAAATAGCTTAGAAAAAACAGTATTAAGAGATGGTATTCAAAGGATTCATACTCTTCTTAAACCTCCACCTGGAGGTTTAAGGCACTTCTCTGTTTCAACAAATCGACTCACTGGCCCTGCTTTTGAATACCTGGACGGTGGTAAGGCAGCTGGAAGCATGGACTATTTGCTATTCAGTGTCTTACCTGCAGAAAGCCATTCTCTACCTTCGGTGGTTCACTGCAGGAAACCGGATGGCATGTGGGTATGGGGCTACTCCATTGTCCGGTGGCTTCACAGGTGCTCTTCTTCTCCCCTTTAATGTAGAACCCTTTGTGGCAGCTATAGGCCACCATGGCTCCAAAACTGTAGTTGGATCCACTTGC
Organism: Dipodomys merriami; assembly: GCF_024711535.1. Lineage (NCBI taxonomy): Eukaryota > Metazoa > Chordata > Mammalia > Rodentia > Heteromyidae > Dipodomys > Dipodomys merriami. Next base: position 27,150,784 of record NW_027202382.1, read on the forward strand.
ATAGCCATACATGATGCGGGGCGGTTCCCCACAGCGCACGGGGATACACTGGATGGAGAGCGGGGAAGGGCTCCACTGGCCACCTCTCATACATTCGATCTTTGCTGAGGTGTTCAACACGAAACCTTCCATGCACTTGAAGCTCACGACAGAACCAACTGCAAATTTTGCTTTGCTCACAGATTCCAAGATGCTGTATGAAACAGATGGAGGTTTTTCACAGAAATGGGCTATGCAACGGGGGACTGCCTGACCCTCTGGGGGAATCCATTTGCCCTGAGCATTGCAAAGGAGCTGGGAATTGTCTGCCAGGCTGTAACCATCGGCACAGTAGTAGAATGCAATGTCGCCAAAGAGCCGATGGGCTGTCTCCGGAGAGGCGTGTTCCACACTGGGGGGTTCATCACAGGAGACAGCTAGACACTGTTGGTTACTTCCGTTCCATTTGCCATTGGCCAGGCATTCCACGGTGTCCGGACCAGCAAGGGTATAGCTATGAGATAATAAGTAAGCATAGTGCTTGAGAAACACTACTTATATCTTCTGTTGTTTTCTTCTTTCTTTCTTTCTGATAAATGGCACCATCTATCCTTCTAAAGTGAGATGTTAATACTAGGGGGAAAATGAGGGTAAAAAATAAAACAAAAATATATCTGAGCCAGGCACTGGTGGCTCACACCTGTAATCCTAGCTACACAGTAGGCTGAGATCTGAGGTTTGTGTTCAAAGCCAGCCCTGTCAGGAAAGTCTGTCAGACTATTATCTCCACTTAACCACCAGAAAACTGGAAGTGGCACTGTAGCTCAAAGTGGTAGAGCACTAGCTTTGAGCAAAAGAGCTAAGGGATAGAGCCTAGGCCCTGAGTTCAGGCCTCACAACCAACAAACAAAAAATTTATATGTGTGTATGTATACATATATATGCATCGGTGTGTGTGTGTGTATGTGTGTGTGTGTGTGTGTGTGTGTGTGTGTGTGTGTGTGTGTGTGTGTGTGTGTGCTCAATTAGAAAAGTTTGGTCTCCATGTCACTTGTCACCATAGTCCCCAACTTGCTATAGGCAATGTACATCAAGAGACAACAAGAACAGAATCCAAGATAACTTAAAAAGAAGTGCTAAGGTGCCCAGAGAGGTGCTAACAGAATCTCCAATTTTTTAGCCTTTAGTTGAATCTTGACATATACAGAACTCCATCATCCAGCGAATGATGTATCCAATAGAGGGATGTACAGCCATGGTACCAGTGACTCTGGCTTATGAAGGAGTCTACAGACCCCCTATTACTACACCACCTACTTTGCTGACCCTCCTAGAAAGCAGGCCTAGAAACTCAGTCTGGAGTATGCACTATTTTCGCTGCCTGGGAACTAGGAACAGGAAAGAATTACAAATCAAAATTGGAAATTACCACCTCTTATTCTAGCCTGCGAAAGAACAAATGTGTCTTCTGTTACTTTATCACTATCTTTCCAACCATGACTTTGTTTTTATTCTGTCTCCTTTTAAAACAACCATTACTGTTAGAATATTGAGCTTATTGATGAGATGACTCTCATTTGACATATGTAAATATATCTTGAAATTTATATTAACCTCTTTTGAAGAAATGGATTTAAGATTTTTACTATTAAGGAATCTAACAATTGTTATATTTCTTGTGTGTATATATGGGTGTGTGCGCATGTGTACTAAGAATTGAAGCCAATGCCTCATGTGTGCTATGCAAATGCTCTAGAATCATAGAATTGTGTGTGTGTCTGTGTGTGTGTGTGTGTGTGTGTGTGTGTGTGTGTGTATACGTATTGCTCAGGATTGCTTAACAGGCAAGCATTCTACCATTCCTCAGTCTTAATTGTTGTACATTAAAAACAAAAACAAAAACAAAAAACCGAGAAGTACACTTTGGTTCTATTTGACTCCATTCAACATTGGACATCTCACTCTTTAGATGATTTCAGCCTGATGATTTCGGCACTAGTTTTTGAAAGAAGCTCTAATGAGCTCTGTTTCGTGTAGACAGAGCTCACAGCCAGACACTTTGAGATATTCAGTGAATTTTAAAGCAGCACTTAGTGTCAGTCTCCATTATCTCCAATACCTTTTCCCATGTGGTTAGAATTAAAAACTACATTCTGCATATGGCTTTCCTATTCAGTCAGTACGAATAAGTTTTACATAATAGCTCTCAGTCTTTCTTTATGCACAAGGGGTTGGACCATATAGGATGACAGATTGATAGTGTGCAAAAAATCTTAAATTGTTCTCAAGTGCTGCCTCAACAAAGCTGAGCAAAATATTAGGATATGCAGGAGAGTCACTCTTATTTTCATTATTACTCTTATTGAAAAGACTGATGATAGTTTTCAAAGAATATCTAACAACTAATTAGGCTGTCATTTTGAGATTAATGAAGAGTAAGAAGAGCAAAATAAGGAGGTGCTTAAATGGAATCCTGACTAGACAAATTGAATTTTTTTGTTCTTGTTGTTTTTAGCAGTACTTAGGTTTGAGCTCAGGACCTCATACTTGGTAGGCAGATGCCAGGCCACCGAGTCTTGCCTCTAGCCCCTTTTACCACTGGTTATTTTCCAGGTGGGTTCTTCTTTATGATCGAGCTGGCCTAGTTTGTGATTCTCCTACTTACACTTCCCTATGTTGCTGGGATAACAGGCATATGTCACTGCACCCAGCCATGGTGTTCCTCTACTGGCTGAGAAAACAGGTACTTGACACTGTACTCACCATAGGTTGAGATGGAATCCCTCAAACTTCCTCCTCCTCCTCCTGTTCCTCCTCCTGCTCCTGCTCTTCCTCCTCCTGCTCCTCCTCCTCTTCCTCCTCCTTTTTTGGCCTGGCTAGCCTCTAACTATGATGCCCCCAATCTCTGCCTGCCAAGTAGCTAGAATTATAGATTTGAGCCACCATGCCTAGTTGATTGGTTCATTTTTTTTCCCAGATGATGGGTTAGTAATTCACATAGCCTCAGCACTGTGCCTAGCTATACAGATAGGAGTAGCAGAGTTGTGTAACTGTAATCCCTCTGTACAGTATTTTCACAATAAAAAAACATAAAAACAGAAGTAGCAGAGTTGGGAACTGAATTTAGTTGATCAGATTCCAGCATTTACATTTTCCTTCAATATTGCTGTATCTCTCCCTTTTTCTTTTCAAAGTGAGTCAATCATAACTATGATTTGTAGGTGTGTAGTAGTACCACCACTGTAGGGGGTGACTAATAGAAATTATTTGACTCACCTATCAGTAAAGACTCTTGTCATTATATACCAAGAATTTTACCTGGGGTCCCTCTTAGTACTTTACGGAGTCAACTATTATGAAAAAGATGGGATTCCTTCATCTTAGCCAGAAATAGGAAATCTATAGAAGATAGACAAATCAACAAAAATGATAGAGCATCATCAGAGATATGTGCATTTAACTTGTGTACAACCATATGTTATGGACAGAAGTGTCTCTAAATGGGTACTCATAGACTTCTCCAATAGCTGAGTGAGGTCTCCATCTAGGGCTCCTTCATTTTTGAATAAACTCAGTTCCTTATATGAGGATCTGAACTGAACACATATTTAGGTAGCTTCTGTCTTAGAGGATGCAGGGAAATACCTACAGGCAATATGCTAAGGACATAGTTTTATTATTAAAAAAGATTCATACTCCCTAATTTGTAGATTCCATTGTTCTTGTGTAGTATGTGCTCTGAGTGGAAGTTCCACTTATTGAAGTTCCTAATGTTTTACAGCACAATTTACAGCATTTTCCTACTTCCAAACAGACATCTTTATGTCCAGGGATTCCTTGATGTGGCTAGCATAGTTCACTGGCTCAAGTTCAGAGAACTAGCCTTAGACATCCTTGGTTTATAAGAATCTATTGTGACATCCATAAAAGTCTTGCTTTATGGCAGAAGCACCTGCCCCAGAATGAACCCTCCTTTTTCCAGAGTCTCTTGAGAACATGAGAACTGTGCTTTATAATTTCAGACCTCTGACTCCTGAGCTTCTGAAAAATTTCCACCAGCAGCTCCTCCCTGATGGAAAAAATACACCAAAACAATTCTACAATCTAATAAAAAATTTGCCCCAAATATGTTTTTGAATAAGTCAGTTCAAAGACTACATTTTCAATGCTACTCCTAATTTCTTTGAACTTTGATCTGACTTGAAAACTTGACTTTTCTTTATGACTTTCAAAGCACACCTCGTTCTTCACTTACTGACTCTTATGAGCCTGCTCTGGGCTAGAGTCTCTTCCCTAGTGCATAGATGCTTCCTTAGGGAAGTATTTATACTTCTTTTCCTCCATATCTCAACATAGAAAGAGTAATTTCTTCTTCCTGATGAATAGGAATGGAGGAAATGGCTCTCAAAAGAAGTCATGTGAGGAGAGAAGTAGAGAACATTTGTTCAGCAAGAGACAGGAGCAAAAGCATAGGAACAAGATACGACTAGGAAATGGTGGGAATTTAAAAATAGGAGTGGCATAAAGACACTTGGAAAAGGGAAAGAGAGAAACTAATATTGTATGTGATTGTGTGTGTGTGTGTGTGTGTGTGTGTGTGTGTGTGTGTTTTGTTACTGTGCTGGCTGATGGTGAGGATGTGGCAGATAGAGATTAATGGTGGTACATCACAACTTTCATCTCTATGCCTGTTCCTGGCTCAGAGTTCCCTAAGGTCTTTGTAATTCTCCAAGTGGCAGGGTAAGCAGTAGTTAATGAAAGTTAAGGACAGACATTTACTAATAATGAATAGTATTATTTTCTTTTTTGTTGGTAGTGGGGCTTGAACTCTGGGCCTAGGCTCTGTCCCTGAGCTCTTCAGCTCAAGACTAGTGCTCCACCACTTGATCTACAGTCCCACTTTTGGTTTTCTGGAGGTTTATTGGAGATAAGAGTTTCACAGACTTTCCTGCTGGGCTGGCTTTGAAACTCAATCCTCAGATCTCAGCCTCCTGAGTAGCTAGGATTACAGGTGTGAGCCACCAGCGCCCAGCTTAAATGTATATCTTCTAAAAATACATAAATCAGTCTTTTAAGATTGTAAGGGAGGATTTATTTTCCACACGACACTTATTTTAATTAAAGAAGCACTTAAAGGATGATCAACTTTGTACAGATGATAAGGCAAACACATAAATGCTGGCTACAAAAGCAAGAAAGATTAGACCTGGGACAAATTTAAAATGGAAGACTCTTTCATTAAATTCTATGCAGCATTTTGTATTGTCATTTAAAGAAGCATTGAGGATATTCAATGCAGATTTTTATTTTAAAAACTAGGCCATGCAGATACTAAAACAAATTGTTCTGCTGCATACATCAAAAGGAAAAAAATGGCCAGTGTCACCATGGTGACACATCTAAGGATAAACTGGCCAAAATGCATTTTCATGTTCTTGGATCAATAACTAAAAGTCTTTTGAAACTTCAGCAGAGTAATTTTCAGACACAGACTTCAGTGATTTGATTCACATGAAGTAGAAGCTTACTCATGAGCATGTGCCCAGAAAGCTTTGTGAAAGAGCTGCTAAGAGGAAAATGAGCTCTTCTAACGAGAAGAACCACCCACTAAATAGCACCATGAAATAGTTGCAACTTAATAAGATAAATAGAAAGCATGCATGGGCATCAGTAACTAATCTGGTTTTCAGTTCACAGCAACCATCAAAGCTTTTATCTTGTTATATTCAATCATTGCATTTACAAGCTTATAGTTGAGAAGAGTCAAAAGAGAAACATGTGATCTGGGTTTTATGACATTATTAACCCTTCCATCACTCTCGAGTTTCACACCATAAAGTATAAACCTAAGACAGAAAACAACAACAACTGACTACTTCGATGTTTATTCAGGTAGCTGAAACACTCTTCCCTTCCAGCATTTAAAAGTTGTGATGAAAAGTTTCAGTGAATGGATCAAGAAAATGTGGCATATATACACAATGGAATTCTATGCTTCCATCAGGAAAAATGACACTGCCCCATATGTAAGGAAATGGAAGGACTTGGAAAAAAAATCATATTAAGTAAAGTAAGCCAGACCCAAAGAAGCATAGGTCCCATGGTTTCCCTTATTTGTAATAATTAGTATACATCTAGGATAATCTTAGCAGAAGAGCAGAATAGCTCAAGAGCTGTGTATATATGACCATATAAGATGATGCTAAGCTAAATGAACTCCAAAACATGGACACAAGATGTTTTTCTTTGTCAGGACATAATTTGAAGTCACAAAATATACACAAATGTGCTTTCCATCACAATGGGGCTGTGGTGAAAAAAAATGACAAGATTGGGGAGATAACAGAACCAATTGTCTGAAGTCTAAAAATATTATGAAGTCTGTTGAAATAAAGATCAAACGCTCAAAATTCTTTTTAAGAAGGAGTAACTACGATCATAATTAGAACAGAAATTCTAGAAACCAAAATATGGAGAACAGAAAAAAATTAAATGGTAGGTCATTTAAAAGCAGAAATAATAGTCTGGGAAATAACCAGATGTACCACAAACAAGACTAATTAAGAAACATGAAAAAGCGTGGGCGTGATGGGTGAGAATGCGGACAGGGGTGATATTGATCAAGATGGATCCATAAACTGCGTGGTTAAATGGCAACTCCTTTGTACAACTACTTAAATATAATAAAAATGAAGAAACATGAAGAAGACAAGGAAAGGGCCCAATATATCCGAAAAGATTGCTAGAAAAAGAGAGAAGAGAAAGTGCAAAAGAATAAACATTTGCATTGAAATAACTAACAAACTAAAAAAATTGGTGGAAGACCTACATTCTTAGATCATAGTGATTTATAAACAAAGTGAAAATAAATACACCATTCACTATACTGCAGTGAGATAGTAAAACAAAATAATCAATGGGGAAATAATTTACTTATAGGGAAATAGCAATGCACTGATTTTCTCAGTCACAGTACTATCTTACTATTAATTGAACCAGATAACACTTTTTTTCTTTTGTACAGGGGATGTTACTCTGGATGCATAAGTAATTTTAAGTAGAAACTATACGGTTTGTTTGTTTTTTCCCTTCATATTTCAAATAGTTTGTCAGAAGTTTGGTCAGATAAAAAGAGACAAGAGAGAAGTTCTTCTTCCATGCTGGCCACTCTGTAGCTCCTCAAAAGGGGACAGATCATATAATGGGGTACAGTGTCCTTTCTCTTATCCAAAGTTTTAATTTTAGAAAACTGAGTTGTGATTCTTGATCTTTACTTAGGAAGTTTCGAGCTGTGCCTAGAAACCCTAGTGTTTCCCCTACCCCTTCCTGTAATATTTTCATGGTACCTAGCCTTACATTGAGGTCTTTGATCCATTTGGAACTGATTCTGGTACAGGGTGAACAGGGTGATACATGAGTATCTACCTTCAGTTTTCTGCATGTGGATAGCCAATTTTACCAGCACCATTTGTTGAAGAGGCTTTCTTCCAACCTATGTTTTTGGCTCCCTTATCAAATATTAGGTGGCTATTTGTAAGCTTATTTCTGGGTCTTCTATTCTGGGTCTTCTATTTTGTTCCATTGGTCCTCAGGCCTATTCTTGTGCTACTACCAAGTTGTTTTTTTTTAAAATTATTATTACTATGGCTTTGTAATAAAGCTTGAAGTGTGGGATTGATACTCCTACAGCACTGTTCTTCCTGCTAAGGATTGTTTTTGCTATTCGGGGTCTTTATTATTCCCTATGAATTTTTGGATTGATTTCTCTATTTCTTTGAAGAAATAGTTTGATGGATATTGGCACTGAATTTGTATATTGCGTTGGACAGAACTGCCATTTTCATTATGTTAATTCTCTCCATCCAAGAGCAAGGGAGGTTTTTCCATTTCCTTAAGTCTGCTTCAATTTCTTTTTTCAGAGTTTTAAAGTTTTTACAATAGAGGTCCTTCACCTTTGGTTAAGTTAATTTCTAGGGATATTTTTGAAGCTATTACAAATGGAGTTGTTTTCCTGATTTCAGACTTGCTCTTCTCATTGTTGGCATACAGGAAGGCTACTGATTTTTGTGGGTTGATTTTATACCCTGCTACTTTGCAAAAGTTTTTTTTTGGGGGGGTCTGGTTATGGGGCCTGAACTCTGGGCCTGGGCGCTGTCCCTCAGCTCTTCAGCTCAAGGCTAGCGCTCTACCACTTGAGCTACAGCGCCACTTCTGGCTTTTTTTCTTTTTGCTTATGTGGTGCTGAGGAATCGAAGCCAGGGCCTCATGCATGCAAGGCAAGTGCTCCATCACTGAGCCACCTTCCCAGCCCTTTGCCAAAGTTTTGAATCAATTCAAGCAGCTTGGGTGAGAAATCTATAGGGTTCTTTAAATACAGGATCATGTTGTCTGCAAAGAGGGATAGCTTTACTTCTTCTTTTCCTATTTGGATCCAATTTATTTTGACTTATTTATCTTGCCTTATTGTTCTTGCTAGGAATTGCAGCACTATGTTGAAGAGGAGTGGAGAGATTCTATCTCACTCCAGTTAGAATGGTTATTATCAAAAAAACTAACAATAACAAATGCTGGTGGAGATGAGACCAAAAGGGAACTCTATTACATTGTTGGGAGGAATGAAAACTTGTTCAACTACTCTGGAAAGCAATATAGAAGTTCCATGAAAGACTAAACATAGAGCTTCTCTATGACCCACCAATCCTACTCCCAGACATTTATCCAATTAACCATATACCAGACCACACTAACGCCACCAGCACAACCATGTTCACTGCAGCATTGTTTACCATAGCCAAGACATGGAAACAACCCAGGTGTCCCTCAGTGGATGAATGGATCAAGAAAATGTGTATATATACACAATGGAATTCTATTCATCCATCAGAAAGAGCGATATTGTATCATTCATAAGGAAATGGAAAAACATGGAAAAAACTATCAAGTGAAATAAGCCAGAGCCAAAGAAACATAGGCTGTATGTTTTCCCTCATTTGTGGTGATTAGAATGTGCCTATAAATCTACAAGCAAACACACTGAATGATTAAAATACACACACACACAGGGGCATGACAAATTATATAGGACTGTAGACATTCAAAGGAGGATATGCACAGGAGTGGTTAACAGAGGCTCAATAGTTATGGCATATGATCATATAAAGTAATATTTTATAAAATGAACTCCAAGAAAAGGAAACGAGATACTTTTTAGTTGCTGTTGTTACCGTTTTTGTTTTCTTTTCCTTTTGTTTGTTTGTATTTGGAAGGGTCAGGGGGCACAGAAAAGGTAGAACAAGGGTGAACCATCATAGCAGTGGTACTCACTAGACACTATCTGGAAAATGAACTGTACATCTTGTGGGTGGGGATGGGAGGGAAAGGTGAGACATGGCTCAAAAAGAATTGTATTCACGACCTGATTCATGAAACTGTAACCTCTCTGTATATCAGCTCTACAGAACAATAAAAAATAAAACTGAAACCATCTGTCAATAGTTAGTATTTTTCTTTCAGAGAAATTATAAGTAGCAATGATATGTAACTGTATAGACTTTCTATTAATTTAAACAGTTAAAATAGTTTTCCCCTATGTTATTGAAATGCCATTATTTTGTATAATGCTCATGCCACAGAAAATAGAAAGTTGAGAAATATGGAGTAGAATGGTGGTTACCCGAGGCCTCTATGTGTGTGTGTGTGTGTGTGTGTGTGTGTGTGTGTGTGTGTGTGTGTATGTGTGTGTGTGTGTGTGTGTGTGTATGTGTGTGTGTGTGTGAATCAACTGAGCCAGTGGCTCTCGATTATAATTCTAGATACTCAGGCTGAGATCTAAAGGATTGAGGTTTGAAGCTAGCCAGAGCAGAAGAGTCCAATTAACTAGAGAAAAGCTAGATCCAGAGGGTGTGGCTCAAGTGGCAGAACAATAACCTTGAGTGAAAAGCCAACCAAGCTCAAGGCCCAGAGTTTAAGCCCTTCTAAACACCCCCCCACCCCCACACACAATTAATATAAGAATAGGAAATAGGATTACAGAAAACCTTGATGGGCTACACCTTTCAGCAGAAAGGTTTTTTTTTTTTTTTTTTGGTGGTTGTGGGGCTTGAACTCTGGGCTTGAGCGCTGTCCCTGTGCTCTTCAGCTCAAGGCAAGTGCTCTACTGCTTGAGCCACAGTGCCATTTCCTGTTTCACAGTCTTTCCTGCCCGGGCTGGTTTTGAACCACAATCCTCAGATCTCAGCCTCCTGAGTAGCTAGGATTACAGGCGTGAGGCATGGGTGCCGGGCTATCAGTACGGTTTTTACTATGAAGAAATGATAAATATTTGAGGAGACAGATGTTGAACCTCATGTAAACATTACACGATGCGTGCATATAAAATATGCCTTGTACTATATCAATAAGTGTAATTTTTATTGTTTTATGTAGCAATTTTTATGAAAAGGTTTCAGATTTCAGACAGCTATGTACATAAGCACTTTAAATTTCTACAAGAACTCAAATCTTTCTGCAAGAAAATGCTGCCACCTGCTGGTAGTTCTGGGTTTGGGGAATGGTTTTACAGATGTGAAATGAAAGAATTTCTATAGACTCTAGTCATCATGACAGTGGCTAAACGTGTTGGGTTTTGAAGTGGTTTTTTTTTCCTGGATAACCATGCATTATATAATTTTACTCATCTTAATGTTCATAAGAATAAACCTTTAAGGAACTCATTTTAAAAGTGAGCACAAGCAAGGCACAGAGTGATCACACCACTTCCTCATGGCCACACAGTTAGTGCAGAACAGTGCTGAGCTACAACTCCAGAGAGTGCTGTTGCTCCTTCCAGACAGCCAAAGAATAAATGTGGTCAATCCAAAGAGTGTGCAAAACCAGTAGTATGAACATACCGAAAATAAGGAATGTGAAAAAAGAATGGCTGCAATGGACTGTAAATCTGATGACCTGGGATTTAAGTAGCCCTCAATGCTTTATTAGCAGCCGGGGAGACTGAACAGAAAATCTCAGAGTGGACCTTTCCTTTCTGTATACGCCACAGGGCTTCCAGGAGATCAGAGCGGCCATCAGTGTAAAGCTCTTTGTGTTTGCTTCCTGTTGCTGAGGTCATTAAATCTGCATTAGGTAAGATCATCAGGAATGAAAAAGCCAGAACTTGATCCCTTTTATTCCCGTGCCAAGCCATCTTCCCCTGTGACTTCCAATCTTGCTTTGGTTTTGCATCTTTGGTTAAAGTAGAAAGTCTCTGCGGCAATGTTCACTGTTATTCAAGGCTTAATTGAATAAACTTAATACATTCCAGGAAGACATTGTTTCCACAGGAAAGCATGCTTCCTTTCTGTTGTCACAAATATCAGAGCCTTAAGCTCTCTTTGGCTCCCAGGAAATTTAATTTCATGTCCAGTTGAGCCTGTCTGTGCAGTCAGGAAGTGGCTCTTCCCTGGCCTCTCCCTGTTACCTTTCCTCACAAGCTGTACTCACCCTTCTTTGCAGGTGTAAGTGACAGTGTTTCCAAAGGTGAAGTTACTGCCGGTGATGACAGCATCTTTGATGGCAGGTGGCTCTCCACAGAAGACAAGTTGACAGGTAGGTGGCGCTCTATCCCAGTTCCCTGAAGCGGTGCATTCAATGCGGGAAGGGCCTTGTAAACTACAGGAAGGAAGGAAGGAAGGAAGGTAGGATTCTTGTCAGCTCTTTCATTGGTTATTTACTACTTTGGAGAGAAAAGAGGCCTCAGAAGATAGAGGACACTTAAGGAGTTGTAGTACATACAATGTTTCTTTGCATTTTATTTTATTGCATAAACACAAGGGACATCTAAATAATGTAAAACAATGAATGGGCGAGGACAACTTGAGGACAGCTACTGGGTACTGAATAAAAGCTCCATTGCGCTCATTGGTGCAGGCATGAATATCAGATTATTTGGATGAGAGGGGTTCATAGACTGGTAGGATCTAGCCAGAGGGAGACACTTAATGGAGAAAACAGGTAATCTGAGTGAGGACAAAGGGCACTGTCCTTGTCAAGAGCCTGGACATTTTAACCATGTTCATCATGACTGTGAGTTCTGGCCTTCCTTTGACTTTACAAACCTTCTATCTCTCTGCCATGGCCTTTGCTTTCCCACCTGATTCAGACTGCCTTTGTTATTCTTTCTGTTTTCTGTTCACTGGATCTGTTTCACTCCAGATACTGGGGGACTATCTGCTCACAGCCTGACACAATTCTACTATTCCTTCTATTAAAGCATACTCACTACAAATCAAATTATCTTTATTTTTTGGTGTAGTGGAAGTGGTGTGTATGTGTGTGTGTGTGTGAGAGAGAGAGAGACAGAGAGACAGAGGTCTGAGAGAGAGAGAATCACTAGGGCTTGAATTCAGGTCATTATGATTATACCCTTTTTTGACTAGTTATTTATGCATAAGATCTTTCATTCCTGCCTAGGCACACTCCAGGACCGTGATCCTCCTGTGTTAGGCTTCCTACTATAGCTGGGATGACAGGCACACAGCAACATGCCGAGCCTCTTCCAATGAGGTGGAATACTGCAGACCCTTCTTTCTGGGCTGGCCTGGAAATGCAATCGTCCCAATCTTAGCCTCCTACAGAGCTAGGAGGCCAGGTACATGCCACTCTGCCCAGTTGTTTATTGAGAAGGGGTTTACATGTATATTTAGGCTGGCCTCAAACCACAAGTATCTAGATATCAGCCTCCCAAGGGCTATACGCCCAAGTATCTAGGATTAAAGGCATGATCTACCAGTGTCTAGCATTCAAATTAACTTCTTCCGAGTTCAAGGATATAGGCCTTCACTTTGGTATGTAATGTTATAAGCTTTGTAAGTTGCTTTATAAAAAAGATCTATTACAAAAGCATTTCATCGGCCATCATTCTACATTTCACAATGGACTATGGGAATAGACTATTTCCCTGGGCATTTACAGTAAGTTAACCCCCAGCAAGCATATACATTGGAGAATATCTTTATGTTTCTATAAGTCAGCCAAGTGAATACAAATTAAAACTAGTGAGTACATAATAAGCGAGTGTTGTGGGAAGTGGGTTAGACCTTTCCACACATTACCTGTATCCATTCTCACAGGAATACAAGGCAGTAGAAAGGTAGGTCAGCCCACTCAGAATGTAGTTTCCATGACTTATGTTTTCAGGACTGGGACACTCTACCAGTTCACATGCAGGAGGAGAATGACTCCAAGAACCACTGGCAAGGCAGGATGATTCTTTATCACCAGCCAAAGTGTATCCTTTATTACACCTGAGGGAGGTGGGAAAAGATGAGCGAATACAATTTGCTTTATGTTGCATCATTTCATCTGTACCAAACCCTCTAAAATTCTTATGGATTTACACATAGTGGGAATTTCTCTCTTTCTTGTAGCCGTACTAGGATTTGAACTCAGGATTTGCACCTGCTAGGTGGGTACTCTACCACTTGAGCCACACCTTTTGCTTTAGTTATTTTGGGGGTAGAATCTTGCATTTATGGACTATCATCCTCTTGCTTGCCATCTCCTGAGTAACGATTACAGGAGTTAGCCGTTACATTCAGCTTGGAATTTCTCTTTTCCTCCTAATGAAATAATGCTTTAAAATTGCAGATGGAGGGATTGGTTCCACCCCCCCCCCACCCCCACCAAGATGGAATACGATACATCCTTGTCTCAGGGAGCTTGGTGCATAACAAGCAAAGACCAGACTGAGGAATCTGACTTGCCTCCAGTTTATGTCATGGCTTATTAGATGCAATCAGAAATATTTGCCTTGAGCGTGGTGTAGGCTAGTCTAAATCCCTGTACTACAGGCTTAGAATCAGCATTTAGTAATCAAGAGTATTCACTGGCTGGAAATGCCTTCCTCCACAGTGCGTCAAGAGGGTGCTGGTGGGAATAATAGCTTGTCAGAAGAGTTAAATGACTCCAGAGATGACTACTACTAGATTATTGGGCTATATTTCTTCATATTACACTTTACTCAACTTTTTTTCACCTTGTTTAGTTAATTTCATACTCAAAAACATCCTCTAGAACTGCATCCTTCCTTCTTTCAGTGTTCTACTACCACTGTACCGTTACTAACTACTATAATTTTCAACACATTTACCTGTATGTCACTTTACTCTTGTAAGTAAATGTTGACCCATCAACACCACCATTTTCTGGGGCAGCTGGTACACCACAGGAAACAGCTTAAAGGAAGAAACACAGAAGGTGTGAACGCCTGAGATTCAAGGGACAGCTCTGGACTTTTCTTGACCTCAAGATCTTCCTGCCTCAATCTCTCTTCCAACTTGATTGCTGGCTTGTGCTGGCAATCCATCACTGGCTTCTAGATCTGTTCGTTTTTTGTTTGTTGGTTTAAGCACATGCCTCATCGTTCAATTTCAAGACTGATAGGACACAAAAGAGTACCTACCACAATACTCAGGGATGTATACTCAACACACCTTCACAATATGGTCTGAGATTATTCCATTCTCCAGTCTCCAAGCATGTGATCTTGGTGACTCCTACCAGCTCGTGTCCTTCTTCACAGGAAAATGTGACCTCAGCTCCCACAGTGTAAATCTCCCCAAAAGAGAGGCCGTTGTCTGGATTTCCTGGAGCTTTACATTTTACAGGTTCTGAAATGAAGGAAGTTTTAGTGGTGTAACATTCACCCAACCATGCAAAATCTCCCAGCCAAAGAACTCCACTACAGCTAAAGTACCTAGGAAAATCCTGAGAGAAAAGCTTTTGGAGAGAGGCGCAGGAAGGCCAGGGGCTCCTGGGACATCAGGCCAGAATATATATTTAATAGTTTTGTTTTGTTTTGTTTTTGTTTGTGCCAGTCATGGGGCTTGAACTCAGGACCTGGGCCCTGTCCCTAAGCTTTTTCACTCAAAGCTAATGCTCTACCACTTTAAGCCACAGTGTCAGTTCTGTTTTTCTGGTGTTTAACCTGAGATAAGAGTCTCATGGTCTTTCCTGCCTGGGCTGGCTTGGTAGCACGATCCTTAGATCTCAGCCTCCTGAGCAGCTAGGATTACAGGTGTGAGCCACCAGCACCTGGCTTAACAGTTATTTAAATAATAATGCTGGTATAAGATTTATTTGGGCAAAAAGGCAGTGTGTGTGTGTGTGTGTGTGTGTGTGTGTGTGTGTGTGTGTGTGTGTGTGTGTGTGTGTGTGTGTACACTAGTACTTGGGCTTGAATTCAGGGCCTGGACGCGATTCCTTAGCTTTGTCACTCACAGCTGCTGCTCTACTACTTGAGTCCCAGCTTCACTTTTGACTTTTTGGTGATTAGTTAGAGATAATTTGGTGGTTAATTGGCAAAGTTTTCTTTTCTGCCCTGTTTTAATCTTAGTGTCTTTTCACCTTATGACTTTGTGTTTAAAAAAGACTATCAAATGTCTTTGCCTCAAGCAGTCCCTTATGATTTCTTCTGGATTCTGTATTAACTCAATTTTTCTAAGTCATTCTCTGAGTCTCTAGCATGAGTGCCTCCGCTCTTTGAGTAGGAATATTTCTGCAAAATTTCTGTATATTGATATCACTTATTTTACTTACCCTATAAAGAGAAGAAATCTAAATCAGGTGTTTTCCTGGGCAAGTTGTGCATTGTTTTCTTAAATAGTATACAAATAATAATCAAAATTTCAGGCTAAGAATAAGATTATATATATCTATAACTATCTATCTATATATATAAGAGATTTTCTAGATTGACCTAGATTATGTTTCTGTTTCTGTCCTATGACTTACCTTTTTGTTGTTTTTTATCCTCTGTCCTTCCCTCCCTCCTTCCCTTCCACTCTCTCTCTCTCTCTCTCTCTCTCTCTCTCTCTCTCTCTCTCTCTCTCTCTCTCTCTCTCTCTTTCTCTTTCTCTCTCTCTTTCTCTCACGGTATGACCCAGGGTCCCTAAATCACATATAACTCCTGGGTCTTTTCTATGTCTCAGATTGCAGCCTTTCACTTTTTGGTACTTGTTAGACAAATGATTTAATCCAGTGCTTTACATTCCTCTTTCTTAATGTTTTCTGGTGGTTACACTACAGAATGTAGAAAGGTACCAATCAGCCAAATCAGTGTTCTTGAAGTAATTACAGAACATGGACTTGGTAAGGCAAGAGGTCTATTTTCTTCTTCTCTCTTTTTTGAAAGACATTGTTTTTATTATTTGATATTTTATTTATTTATTTAATATATATCTTATTGTTACTGTAGAGTTGATATACAGAGGGATTATAGTTACATGAGTCTGGCAGGCAGTGAGTACACTTTTTTTTTTGTCAGTTTATGAGCACAAATGCATCTGAATGTCATCCTTTCTGTCATTCTCTCAACCTCACCCATCCCCTCAATTTTCCTAGTTCCATTTTCATGTATGCACATTGGATATCATGACCGCTTTTGCCCACTGTTTCTTTCTTCCTTGGTCTGTCCTCCCCTTGACTCGATCCCTCTGACACCACAAGCTCCAGCTTTCTGGTATTCATGTTTTTAAACCGTAACTTAGTCGGTCAAAGGAGTTACTATCCTTCCCTGTCTGTGCCACTAACTTCGTGCAACTGAGAAAGAGGAAGGAAACCGAGAAAGCATCTTCGTGACTCTGGCTGTGGTGGCAAGGCCATTGCGTATATGCAACACCATCCAAGGGCAAGCCATTAGACCTGCACTCTGTAGATATTTCTTCAACATCCTGAAAACACATGGTAGCTCTATGCTAAGGTAACTTTTAGTTATTTTGAGATATTTATCTTCTCTACCTCTCTGCATGTTCCTCAAGTTTGAAATTACTGTCTTGCTGTAAAATACCATATCTTTAAAACACATAACCACATTAAACACTGAGATAAGAATCGGCAGTTGTGCATACACGAGTTACCTGCACAGGTTTTGCCGTCTCCTGTGTATGGTGGGATGCAAGAACATATATATGATCCATTTATATTCAGGCAGGACGCATGCTCGTTACAATCTGATCCAACTGCACATTCATCCACATCTGAAATGAAGATAGCTCACAGATGTTTACATTCATTTTTTTCTTACAGATCAAGCATTTATTTTTACTTCTAAATTGCTACTTATCACTTACTGTATCTCTCTGTCTCTCTCTCTCTGTCTTTCTCTCTTTCTCTCTCTCTCTCTCTCTCTCCCTCTCTTTCTCTCTCTCTCTCTCTCTCTCTTACACACACACACACACACACACACACGTGTATATATATTTGTGCCAGTATTAGGGCTTGATCTCAGTGTCTGGGCACTGTCCCTGAGTATTTTCATTCAAGGCTGATGCTTTACCATTTGAATCCCAGCTTTAAAGAGACTCCCAGGCTTTCCTGCCCAGGCTGGCTTCTAACCAGGATCCTTAGATCTCAGCCTTCTAAGTAGCTAGAATTACATACATCAGCATGTAATGCCCAGGAACTTTTTTTTTTTTCAAATAAAATCTACATAGAGGGCTGGGAAGGTGGCTTAGTGGTAGAGTGCTTGCCCAGCTTGCATGAAGTCCTGGGTTTGATTCCTCAGCACCACATAAACAGAAAAAGCCAGAGTGGTGCTGTGACTCAAGAGGTAGAGTGCTAACCTTTAGCAAAAGCAGCTCAGGGACAGTGTCCAGGCCTTGAGTTCAAGTCCCAGGACTGGGAAAAAAAAAACTGACACACAGACGTCATTATCACATTGCAGATCTTCTCAACTTCTAAAAGCTAGTACTTCCCTACTTTGTCAGTAGACAAATAGAAGAACAGGGGTTGAGAGAGACAATAAACATTTTAAACATTTCTGGTACCTCTAAGGACAGGCAGCTGCTTTGTCATTACAGTTTGCCAGGAGTTTACTGGGATGGGATGAATGCCTTGAGAAACCCCAGGAATCTGTGGCAGCGGTCTCCCACCAAGCTAGAATAAACCCACAGAGCAATTGAAAACATTCATCTCACCAAGGCACAGTGGGGAGATGCCATTCCAGCTCCCATTGTCTGTACAGAACATCCTTGAATCACCCAACAAGTAGTAGCCAGGGTTGCACTGGTAGGTCACAGTGCTGCCAGCATGGAAGTCCTCAGCTGAATAGAAGCCATTCTCCAAGGGGGGAGGCACCCCACAGCGAATGGCTACACAGGGAACCAGAAAGAACAAAACCATCTTAGGAACAACAAGGACATCTGTATTTGCAGTGACTGAGTTCTATGACAGTTGAGCAAGGCATGACTTTCATGACTTCCTCACTGCATGCAAACACTGGCTGCAGGGGGCTCTGGAAGTGGGGGTGGGCATGTGCAGCAATGAGGCATAATGTCGGCTTATAATAGGTATGTGATTCATATTTGGAGAAACTATGGATGGAGATCCTACCACCGATTGGGTGCTATCTTAGGTGCTGGGGTTATGTAGTTGAACAAATACAATTCCGGTCTTTTGGAACTTACCAGCTAGTGAGGTAGGTAGACCAAAAAAACAAAACAAACAAACAAAAAAACCCAACAACAGATAAATACATACTATATCAAGTGGCATGGGTGCCATTGCTTATCTAGAACAGCTGTTTTGTTTCCATACAACCTCTTTAATTTGTCTACCCTGTTTTTTTGATTTTTGCTATTTTAACTTTTATTATTCCTATAAATAAATGATACCCTATTTGTTTGTTAATTTTGCTGTCTCTCTGACTAAAATGGGAACTCCATAAGAATAGCAACTTTTCCTCCAATGGCTATATCTTCAGCACTTGGATTGCTGCCTGATACATAGCAGGCACTTTAAAAGTAGCTGAGTAAGTGAATGAAATGAGCTCATTCTGTTTCCCCACCAGGCAATGACCCTCTGGACCCCAGCCTGCTCAGTCTGCCCTTCCCTCATACCTAGTGCTTTGGGCCACCATGGACACCATCTGCAGGTGATCTCTTTCAATCTTCCTGACCCACCTCCCTCATGGGTGCCTGATATAGCCGTCTACATATGGGAAAGATCCAATAACTATTTGCTGTGTTTGTTACTATTCAGCCTTTGTTTGGTGTTCCTGATGAATAATAGGAACATGACACAGGCTCTGTTGGAAAGTAAGAATCAGTGAGAGCAGGAAGCAATCATGGAGAGGGCGAGAGTCTGGCAGAAGTACTTTATATGCATGCAACGGAAACAATGAAACCTGTTGAAATTGAAGAAGGCTGTAACAGAGTGATGAAGTTTGATCAGGTACTTCTTCACATGCATGCATGGAAACGCTATCCTAAAACAATCCTTGTACCACTAATGCATGTTGATAAAAATCTATTTTAAAAAGTGTCCTGAGGGTTTCAAAGTTGCTCAAGAGTCACCCCAGGGACTTGAACAAAGGCAGCTCACATTCACAGTGAGGGAGGGGCTGAGTCCATTGTCCTTGATTCAGACAGTGCTGCACTGGGTTCCCGACCAGCTGGAAGCCCGGATCACAGAACAGACTGACTTTGGAGCCTGGCTTTACATCTCCTGATGCAGCTTTCAGGTGCGGTACCGATCCTTCTAAAGATGGACAATCTGAAGTCAAAGAACACAGGTGTTGAGCTTGTCGGCAACATATCAAGTCAAGGGTACAGATTCTGTTTTGTATCAGCACAGGAAAGCCGCTCCAATGAGATTAAAACATTATCACATATTGTCAATCACTAGCAAGAGAAATTACTACAACAATTCCTTGAGTACAACAGCTTTCCCTCTTTGAACAAAAATCTGCTAAAAATTTTTCTAAAGGAAAATGGGATTTTGGAAATCTTAATAAGATGGTTCTGTAAGCACTCAAAGTCAGGAATTTTAGGACATTTTAAGAAACCTTTTAGAAAGTGCTTAGAATTTTTGAAGAGAATTTTGATCATTCAGAGTATGTGGATGGTAACATTCTTATGTTTTTCTCCATTTTACCCGAGTCTAGGAACTAAAGAACCAAAAGAATAACCCCATCTCAAAGAGGAATATAGAACTCTGGTGGACATTTAAGTTATGACCATTTTTCCTCTCACATTAACCAAATTTCCTCCCTGAATTCTCTGTACCCTGCAATCCAGAATGTATTTCAACATTAAAAAAATCTTTGGATAGACATGAGGTTAAATATAAAACACGAATTAAGGAATAGATTGACAGAGTTATGTGAGTTGGTGTGTAAAACATTCTGATCATATTTTCCTAGAATCATCCAGTGTAGTCAAATGATAGAGAAGTTGATGGAAGAAGAAAATTCTCACCAGAACAGAATATGCTTTTGGAACTGGTCTTCACTTTTCCGATAACTCCTCTCAGGAAATCAGGCCACGCCAACACATTTCCTCTACTGAGTTCCTCTGAGCAGGAGGTGGCTAGTAATTTCACCTGAAAGTTTAAAAGCAGATCTTTAGATAAGCTTTACTTATTCCACTGAGACGGAGTTATCATGATTTAGTTTGACCAAAAACATCTACAGATTTTTGGGGGTGGAGGGAAGAGAAGCAGACTTTTACATGGTAAATTATAGAGATGACCAGAAAGATTCTCTTCCTTTCCCCACCCCTATCATTCCTTTTCCCAATTATTTCTCCCACGTTTAGACTCATTGTTACCTGCAAAATTTAAAATGCTGTGCATGGAGTTTCTTGTCTAAAATGTTACAGTTGAGTGAGAAGTTGGAAAATGGAGGAGCTGTTCTCCATTTGATGTCTTTGACCACTGCCATAAAATTTTTTTTGCCATTCCAATTATGAGCAAATATTTCTGAAACCTTGCTGTGGGTCAAACAAGACCACAAATGTATATGTGGTATTTTGCTTGATCCTGTCAGAGCTCTGGTATGTAGCTGATGTTTTCTTTTACACAAAAAGAAAACGGAAAATTTAAACAGCTGGTGCAACATGTTCAGAATCATTTCAGGAAGTGTGCAGTAGAACTGGGATTCAAATACAAGCCGACTCAGTACAGACTGGCTTTAATCACTAGCTTATGTATGCTGTCAACAGATAATCTTGTTTAGGTCTAAATTTCTACCAGCTGAGTCTGGGAGTTGAATTATTATTCTTTGTGATTCTTTCTGTTCTGAAATGGCAAGATTTTACCAAATACTCCTTTCTAATAATATGTCATAATATTACCAAGAAATTAAAAAAGGATGATCATTGAAAATCACTGCAGGCAACATCTAACTTAGACCACAAAATCCAAGGATGGGTGACACATTCTGATAACCAAGAGCTTACAGTAAGATATGTCATCATTAGGCTGTTGACATTGTCACTAGGTTTATACCTTTGCATCTCATTACTGTCATACACTGAAAATGGAATTGACCTGCTGTGGAGACAGGACATAGTCCCAGAGGTTGAGCTGGCTTACGGAGCCCACAAAAGACTCAGCTGGATTGAATCCCTCTCCTTTTTTGTCTTGCTCTTGCCCAAGAACTAATGCACCACCACCTAGAGAAAGAAAGGTAAAACTGGCATGATGGTCTCTGTGATTCCCCAGATGCTAATTTGGTATAAGTAGAACCGATATAAATACATGACAAAAGTCATCAAACAGCTGTGTTAGAAATTTATTCCATGCTTTATCCATAAGAAAAAAATTAAATTAGGTTTATAGAGAACTTAAAAAAGTAGTTAAAGTTTAGACTATTATATTGGGCTTATAAATATATAACTAGAAATCCTATACATACTACATACACACACACACACACACACATATGTGCATGTGTGTTGGAGATAAAAGTGTCACAGACTTTTCCTCCTGGGGTAGCTTTGAACTGCCACGTTCAAATGGAGATCCTCAGATCTCAGCCTCCTCAGTAGCTAGGATTATAGGTGTGAGCCACTGGTGGCCAGCACCAAAGACATTTCTTACAGAGGGTCAAGCAGCTCATGCAGGAAAAGGCATTCAATAGCTTAGAGTCTGAATAATCTAGGAATGGTAAGTGACAGAGACACTTAGAACCAAAGACAGCAAAGCCATCACACTTACACATTTAAACACCATTTCCTCTATAACCTGGCAAAATTATACTCCTTTGGCTAAAGACATATGACATACCAGGTATGGCTGTACCCACAGAGAGGCCAGAACCACTGTCAGATAATTTTCCATCAATATAGACTTTCCAGGCTCCACCAGAACTTGTCCAAGTGACTGCAATATGATGCCAACTGCCGTCATTCACGGGGGGACAGTTTGTGATCCTTTCCTTGCCGTTCACATAAAGAACCCAGCTGTGGAGAGAAAGATTCCAGGAACACAGTCATGAGTCATATGTCGCAATTCTTTGGGTAGGAGAAATCAGTCCTCTTGTTTTTTTTCTTTTTGTGGGTGAAGTACTTTGTGTATGCCACGAGTCATTGTCTCCATTTGGCTATATTTCACAGAAGCAGAATTGTTTATTAATTATACTTACTTGAAGCTTATTGGAAATTTTGTATTTCTCAAACACAGAGTGGTAGAAAAAGGTGCTAGGATAAGTTAGGGGAGTTGTTCAATTTGAGAAAAACTTACTACCTGGCAATTTTGGAGAGTCAAGACTGAGTGAGAGTTGTACACATGTCAGATTGTGATCTTTCCGTTAGAGTGTGCTTCCTAAGACCAAAACAAGCTTCACATGTCTCTATATTTATTTCCTCAAAAGTCATATTTAGGCCTAACTGCCAATGTAATCAAATTAGGGACTAAGGTCTTTGGGAGGTGATTAGGTTATGAGGGTTGGGCCCTTGTGAATGGGAGTCCTAAAGCTGGGCATGACAGTGCATGCCTGCAATCCCAGTCTGAGGCAGGAGACTGAGGCAGGAGGATACACACACACACACACACACACACACACACACACACACACACACACACACACACACACACACACACCAATAACAAAATAAAAGAGGCCCCATAGAAACTCCCTACTGCATTATCTGACTACACAGTTAGAACATATCAGCTATGAATAAGAAATTGGCCTTCATCAGACTCTAGTCTTACCAGTGCTATGATCTGGCACTTCTGCGCCTCCAGTATTGTGAGAAATACAATGTTCATCTGTTATTCAGCCGGTGTTATTCTATTTGGTCATCTAAATGGTTTACAATATTGCCAAGGCAGTTATATAGTAATCTAAGTGCATCAGTGCAAAGAAAAGTATAACTGGAACTAAACCAGAGTGTTCAACAGGATGGATTTTCATGTCACTTAGGAAAACGTAAAGGACAACAAGCAGTTTAAAGTAAAAACAAAAAAACTTCAGGAGTAAATGTAGAAACGGAAAAAGTATGGAAAGTTGATATCGAAGATCTAAATTCATTGACTACATCTCTATTTGAAGATGTTTGAAGATGTTTATAAAGAAGTGACATTTCTTCAATGTTCTTCCTGCAAGTTCTCCTTTTCCTGTATCAATTCAACCAGGCAATAGGTTCTGTCTACAAGTAGTTTGCCTTAAGGAAAGAGTTTTGCAAACTTGAACTTTTTGGGGGAGTTATTGAATGAGTTTGAATCTAATGCTTACTTGCTAGGCAGGTGCTCTTACCCTTGAAGCATTCCCCTCGCCCCTTCATGGATTTTTTTTTTTTTTTGATAAAAGCTCAAGTTCAACAAGAAGAAGAACATTTATGGATGGAGAGATTTCCATCAGAAGAGAGATTCTTCTGCCTCCAAGAGAGGAAAGAGGGCTCAGTGGGTTCCTGGAGTCTGCAACCTGCTCACTGGGTCAATGGTATGGGTAAACCTGTGAGGAAAAGGCCAATATGGGCCTCCACAGTGTATCTGGATCAAACGCATGGACTCACAGCCTTGTCAAGGATTGCACATGTGGAAAAGAGCAGCGATCTAAAAGGGAGCCAAGGCTGGTCCAGTTGACAGTCAGAGGTAAGAAGTGTGGACTAATGATGGAAGTCCTGCCCAGTCTGAGAAAGTATAACTGAAGTGACTTTACTGACAGTGCTGAGGGAGGAGGCCCTGGGATTGGGATGAATTGATCCTAAAGGAATAGGAGGCATTACCTTGCCACTGCACTGTGTACTGGATCCTACTCAGTCCATCTATTGGTCATGGGAGATCTTGCTTTGTATAGAAGGAGCATTGGTCTTAAGAGTCTAGCTCCGAGAGTCAGTGCTGCCCGTCCCAGGATGTGAGATTTGGTACAAATCATTTAGTCTTCTTGAAAGTTTAACTCTTTCGAGAAAAGGTATGAATTTCTCAGATAATTATGACATGATAATATATGTCAGCTTCATAGCAAAACACAATGCATTATTACTAGAACTTGGCCTTCTTAATAGAACCTATCCAGATACTCTCGTTGGTTATAATGATCCTGCTGTCTGCATACTCAACTCTTTGTGCTCCTTCTTCCCCCATCCCCAATGTCACACAGTAAGCCCTCACCAGAATCAGGTTCTAGCTTGGTCCAAGGATGAGGTCCTTGGCACTTCCATTCTGGCACTTGTACTTACCCATTATAATCAGTCAGGAGGAAGGTATTGGCATTGTCATCCTCAATTGCATATGAAATGGGAGTTCCATAGTTGATGGAGTCAGAGGACTTCATCCAGAAGGCACAGGTTACCTCCTGGAGAGCAGGGAGCACACCATCTAGTATGACATATTCATAGATGCCAGAAACTTCAAAATCCATGTTAAAAGCTGTAGACTGTTCTGGAACAAATAAGAAAGAGTTCAGAAGGTGTCATTGATGAGACAATTCCAGTGAACGGCATATGAGCAGTATTACTGTCAAAGAAGCTAATTTTCAGCCAATATAACTTGAGGAACAATGTATAAATCAAATACAGATTATTTATGAAAGGTGTAACATGTTATTTGAAACAAAATAACCAATGAGTACTTAGGGAACACACTTAATGAGGAAAGAAGCAGAGAAACAGGGAGGAGTTAGTAGGAGAGGTAGGACTGGGATGCTACACAAACTGAGAGACATTAGAGCAAGTTTGTGTACCGAAAAAGAAGGATGCAGTGGAGAGAAAAAGACTGATGTTGCAGGAGAGAGCAGGAGGTGACTAAAGAGTAACATCTAACCCTACTAAGGGTGTAAGCTTTTAGGTAGCTCATGAACAATTCAGCTCTGACCCAAACCTGCAAAACCTACTCCGTAAGACAAAAGCCCTTCAACTAACAGGTTCTATTCCCTGATAACCAGCTCAGGATTAATCTCTTTATTCTCAGACATATTTATGGATCTTACCTCCTAAGTCAAGTGGTTTATTCGTGTCTTTTTCTAAACACGAAGAAATTCTGCTAAATTCAATTTTTTTTCCATTTCCTCTTGTATTTCTAAATCTAGTACTTAGTATACGGGATGGCTGTGAAGATTAAGTAAGTCCAGCATGCAAAGCATAGCTTTGGGTATGCAAAAGTATATGGAACAGGAAAAAAATAACCTGATATTTGTTATATGCCGAATCTTAGTCTTGGTCATAATAACATTTAGTTCATATGTACCTGTCTCACACCTGCTGCCGGAAAATCCTGGCAGGCATTTACAACTGTATGAGTTTAATTTATCCACGCAGGTGGCCTGATTCCTACATGGATTAGACTGACACTCATTGATGTTCAGTTCGCAATGTGGCCCTGTGAAGCCTGGGGCACACTGGCACCTAAAAGAAAACAAAGTGTGTAAGCAATTGGAATAGTTGCAAGAAGGCATTAAAGAAAATCCCCCACCATAATAGCCTAAGGTCTTTGAAAACTGACAGGCTCAAACATATGTTCTAGTGAACAGTCCACATCAACAGCGTTTTAACTATGAGGTACTTCTTTCTGGTTTATCTGATGAAACCTAAGTCAACATTAAACCTAAGTTCACATGTATTTGAAACACAGTAGCAAAAATAAAGTGGTAAGTAATTCTGGTTCAGGTAAAATATTAGTTATATAGTGTATGTTCTCTATAGAGGTTCTTGGGAAAAATAGACAATGTTCAGATAGCATTCTAAAGGCTTTCTATGTGTATATCAATGTGTATAGCATTTAGTTAATATTCATATTATTTCTATTTTTAGAGTAAGCTAAATGTGGCTAAAGAGGTTAAGTAACGCTTGAAGTCTTATTGTTGTTAAGTGGTGGAGTGAATGTTGAATCTTGTCCTTAATTTGAGTGACAGCCTCCATGATTTGCAACGAATGACTCAAACCCACCAGTATGGAAAATATATCTGATAACACCAAATGCTGAAAAAAGGTGTCATGAAGTAGAAAATCTCAGTAAGTAGAACTAAATATGGCTAGATTTTGCATTTCCGGCTATCTAGGAGATTTTGATAAAGGTGACAAGATAGGGATAGAGTGGAGAGGAGGCTTTCTGGTTGTTGTTGTTAGACTGTAAATGAGAAGAGTCTGAGGAATGAAAGACAGGTTTCATTTGGAGGAGCAAAATTGAAGGTAAGTAGTGAGAACCACCAGAGAGGAATCAAGCACCTAAAAAAATGTGGTAAAACTGGGCGGGGGGGGGGGGGGAGGATGGGAAGGGGAAACAAAGGAGGAGGCTACAATGCTTGATAAGAAATGTACTCATTATCTTGCCCATGTAATTGTAACCCCTCTACAGTATTTTCACTATTAAAAAAATGTAGTCAAATTGAAAGGTGACAAAGAGGATTATGAAACAAAGTAAGGAAGACAAGGAAGAATACTAAAAAAGGATTCAGTAACATACAGAAATCCTAAAAAAGAATCAAACTGAAATCCCAGGAATGAAAAACTCAGTAAGTTAAAGGCAAAACAAAACAACAGCATCAACAATCTCTGTACACATATACACATAAGCAGAAAAAAAAAAAGCCAGAAGTGGTGCTGTGGCTCAAGTGGAAGAGCGCTAGCCTTGAGCTGAAGAGCTGAGGGACAGCGCCCAGGCCCAGAGTTCAGGCCCCATAACCGGAACCCCCTCCCCCAAAAAATCTCTGTACAATAAGACTCTTTAGTAGAGTGAATTATATTGAAAATAGAATACAGGACTTGAAGACATATACTTCTAGTAGAACACTCAAACAGTCAGAAAAACAAAATAAAAAATGGGAAATACTAAACTTCTTGATCACTATTAAGAGACCAAATAGAAGAATCATGGCCACAGAAGAAGAAACACAAATTAAAGGGTTAGGAAAAAAATTCAAGAAAATAAACATAGAAAAATTCCCGGGATGGAAGCAGTCATTCAGATATAGGAAGGCTTTAGGACACCCAAAATACCAGCTCAGAAAAAAATCATCCCCAAGACAAATAATAGTTCAGAAAAAGGCAATAATCCTGAAAGCTGTAGAAGACAAGGGTCAAGTTATATATAATGGACAGTGCATCGGAATAGTAGCAGACTCCTCCCTAGAAATATTACATGAAATGAGGACATGAAGGATATATTTGAAGTGTTGAAGGTAAACAACTGCTAACCTAGATGAATCCATCCATCAAAGCTATCATTCATAACTGAGACTGACTGTGAAATTCCATAAATATGGCTAGATGATTGACTATCCAAGCAAATAAAAACAGCCATAAGTCCAGATTTGATATTTTACCTGAAGCTATTGGCTCCATCCTTGCATGTGGCACCATTTTGGCAGGGCTGACTAAGACACTCGTTGATGTTCTTCTCACACCGGGTACCCAAAAATCCGGGTGGACATTTGCACAAGAATCCCCCAACTTGGTCTTCACAGGCTGCATCATTTAAGCATGGGTTTGATTGACATTCATTGACTTCTGCTTCACAGTGCACACCTGGGGAAGGGGCAGGAAGAGAAAGAGGCCAATTCATTAGTTCCCCAGGAAAGCAGTGACTGAAGAGGGTTTTGCTCCTAAGGATTAGAATAAAGGTCACAGAGCCACTGGCCTATCAGACTAGTTTAGGATCAACTCTGTAATGAGCTCTGGCTTTGGTCAATTATTTTAGAGCACTGTATGAGTACATTTCCTATCAAAAATAAACTTCTATTTTTAAATTTTCTTTCTGAAACTAAGTAATAAAATAGGCATTTATGGGAATAACTTCAAAAATAGATTTAGTTAGTTTTTTTTTTTTAACTTTTTTTCTAACTGGTCATGGGGCTTGAATTCAGAGCCTGGGCACTGCCCTGAACTCTTTTGCTCTAGGCTAGTGCTCTACCACTTTAAGCCATGGCCCCACTTCAAGTTTTTAGGTGGTTAATTGGAGATAAGAGTCTCTCATTGACTTTCCTGACAGGGCTGGCTTTGATCCACAGATCTGAGCCTCTGATTAGCTAGTATTACAGGCATGAGCCACCAGTGTCTGGCCCAAATTTTTCTTTATTTTATGGACCTTGTCATTTTCTGTCACTGGCTATTTTTTGTTTTGGATTTTTAAAATCAATTAACTGTATATATTTAAGCATATTATGTTGTATCACCTTGTAACATCCATTTGCAAAATATATTGTTATGGATCTATTTGTAAATATTATTTATACAATTTGTCTTTGGTTCTTGCTTTAAAGTTGCATAAACACACACACGAGCTTACTACTACTTTCTTCTGAGATGTTTGAGTATGAATTGCAGACTCGTTTCAGTGTGCATTTCCTTAAACACGCATACAAACTTACTATTTTTTTCTGAGAGAGACCTGATTCAGGGTGTATTCTCTCAAAATGAGGATGGCTTCTTAACAGTATTACAATATATTCATAAAAATTGGAAATAGCACATACATTCCACTGGATTTTAGGGCTTTATAGGATTTTAAGAAAACAAGGAAGAATGGAAACATCTCACCAGTGTATCCTTTCATACAGGTACAGTAATAGCCAGCCAGGCCATCCACACAGATTCCCTTATTCAGGCAAGGACTGGAGCTACATTCATTTATGTTTTCTTCACATAGTTGACCTGTGAAGAATTAGAGAATCTCTGCACTGGAGAAAAACTAGGCAGACTTGAAGACCAATAGTTTTCAAACAAGTTTCTCAGGTATAAGAATTTTGCATTAGAATTAGCCCTAAAAACCATAGCTAATCAGCTGGTCAAAACTGTTGCTCTTAGCCGGGCGCTGGTGGCTCACACCTGTAATCCTAGCTACTCCGAAGGCTGAGATCTGAGGATCGCGGTTCAAAGCCAGCCCGGGCAGGAGAGACCGTGAGACTCCTATCTCCAATAAACCACCAGAAAACCGGAAGTGGCACTGTAGCTCAAGTGGTAGAGCGCTCGCCTTGAGCTGAAGAGCTGAGGGACAGCGCCCAGGCCCAGAGTTCAAGCCCCACAACTGACAAAAAAAAAAAACAAAACAAAAAAAACTGTTGCTCTTTGCCAGACACACTGAAATAAAATATTTCTATCCTTGCAAAGGTTCATTTTTTAAAGCCAAAAATTTTCTGTCCTGAAATTGAGTATAGATAGCATATAATAGAAATAACACCAATACCTGAGCATATATTTAAGCTAGCAAGTATGTGATTTGATTCAATTTTTTCTTGTATTAGGTGTTTGCTAGTTGTTCATCCTTTGCTAGATTTATTACTTAAGAGGCAACAGTTACAAAGCTGGCAAAAAAATTGTGGGAGAAATACTCTAAATGAAGAAAATAATGTATTTTGTTCTGTGAGTTGGGAAAAACAATACCAAACTTCTGTATAGTTGTCTCATGTTCTGGATAAATGTAAGTTTAGCATGAATAACACAATTCAAGTTCCTTCTTCTATACATCTAGAAACAGAGGCCCAAAGAAATCTGGGACATTACCAGGACAGCACAGAAATGACATAAGACCTGTACAGATGTATTAGTACATAGGAATTTGCATAGATGTAGCTGTACTAATGTACTAATGTACAGCTACATCTATGCAAAGACTCCTTAGCTTAGAGTGCTTAATTTTATAGTTTGTGGATTTACCTAACTCATACCAATTATTATTTATGTATTTTATCACATAAAATGTTCTAAAAATTTAACCAATTAAAGTTGAATCACACACACACGTATGCACATATGCACCATAGTGAAAAATTTGTTTTTCATAAGACATTTACATAATACATAAATTTACAAAATAAATATAATAAATACATAAAATAAATCTAAGCATAGTAAACGTGTTGTTATTTATTTATTTATTTAGTTAGTTAGTTAG